>NC_051289.1:7203261-7560761 GCF_015220745.1 Sebastes umbrosus
ATCCGTTCTGAATAGTGGCGTTATGGAAAACTGTCAAGATATCTTAAGGCGTGATAGCCCTTTTAGGCAGGGAGTTTGTCAATCTTCCGCTGCGTTGTGGGATTGCTGAACACAGCCATGATGCCTCCGGCCCTCCAACAAGAGGTGCCTTCCTCAGCGCTGGCGTTCCCTCTTTCTCTCTGGGATGATTTACTGACTGTCAAGGCCCAGCGTCATTCTGTATTTGTCCCCTTTATTATCCCCAGCTGGGTCAGGTCCCTCCGTTCCCGTCCGCTGCCCTCTCCCTTTCTTGATCCGTGTGGTCAACGCCCCGGCCCCTCTGTCCGGGCCAGCCGCCGTCGTGACCCCTCCTCATTGTGTGGCCCCAGAGGCGAGCGCTCGGACCCGGTGTCGGCACACGGCGTCCTCCAGGAACCCTGCTACCTTCTCGCTGTCCTCCTACAAAGCACACAGGACATTTTTTTAATACCAGATATGAGTTCCTGTTTTCCTTAAAAATGTAGAAATCCCAGAGTTTGTTGTTGACAAAGAACAAACATAAAGAATCTTTCATATCTACCTCAGTGATGAAGGCGTAGTGAACAAGTTCACTGGCAAGGTCTTTGGAGGAGTCAGCTGAAAGTTTCACAAGAAATATTTCAGTTACAAAAATGTGCAATAAAATGAACCTATGGAGTATTTTGTTTTTAAAAGAATAAGTATGGTGATTTTCTATATTTTTCTTATTGTCAACAAATCCAATAAAAAAGGGCAAAATGAACAAGGAATTGATCCAACTAACAAGTATTGTCTGTTTATCCAAAGTTTGATATACTGCAGCTTATTCCTCTGTGCCATAGAGCTACACACACCAATGAGCCACACCGTTGCGCCGGGTTACATGTTCCTTTGTTACCATACGGGTGATGTGGGTCGGACGGTAATGAGAGACAGACTGATGCTTTGGTGGTTTTGGTCTTTTCATGGAATTTGCAGACAATAAGAAAAATATAAAATACTGCTGGCGTTCTCCTTTAACGCTCAACTTACTTGGTAGGATGTCACAGCTAAGCTGCCTGTGAAGTTTGTCATCCATCTTCAGAAACAAAGAGAGCTGGGGAGATATCAAAAAGACAAATATAAATCAAGCTGGATTCATGTTTAATCTACGTTAACAAACTGAACTCCTACAATAAAGAGCTACTAGAAGAATGTTGCTGGCAAAAAAAAAGACTAATATGCTTGATTGATAAGGAGCCCAACAAAAAAGTTTATTCTAAAATGGGCAAAGTACCTGTAATACTTTGTGACTCACATGCGTTTTGGTCCCGTCTTCATTTGTCTCCAAATTACAGTGCATCTGAACAACCTACAACACAAACAGAGAAACAGGGTCAGAGAATAAAAAGCACAGCAAAAATATCTTTAATATGTTTTGGGTGATAATAAACAGGCATAATACATTAAGTTGTCTCGATAATCTTCTTTCTAATTCTTGCCATATTGCAGAAAGTGGACTGTAAACATGTTCCTCGTTCATGGAGATTTTATAACATCAGACATGTTTTTGCTGTAGGCACCCAGATTGTATATCTATCGCTATTTTTGTCTAACCTTCCTAGTTTCTGTCTCCTGGGGTTCAGGAGTCGGCGTCTTGACCGTTTCAACCTGCTCCTGAGATAAGGAGAGGGCGCGAGGGACGGGGTGAGGCCGAGACGAGGCGAAGTTCATCAACGGGTAGATCCCGTTCCTGAAGAAGAGGGGACAGGGCAACATGTTGAACTTCACCCTGCAGTTACATCACTGATACAATATGAGTCCTATACTGTAGCTCCACTTACTTGACATCCTCCAGAAACTTGTCAAGTTCCAAAGGGGACACATGGGAATATCTGCAGGAGAGTAAGAAACACACAGACTGAGTGTTGTGCTTCAAATGTCAGGATACTCACAAAGATATGAGGTGCTTGTGTGATTTTACTTGAGCTGAACTCCCTCTCTGTCCTCATGTTTAATCTCCGCCATGACAGCATTGGGGTCAAAGGACTTGGTTTTCTCCTCAACACAGTTTTCTGGAAGCAAGTCTGTAGATGCAACACAAGTAAATATGGTGATGTGCATTGAAAGAGGAGACATCCGTGTGGTAAGCTCGACGTGTGGAGGTGAAAAACTCACACTGGTTGTTGATGAGGCAGTGGGCGGCGAGCAGTTTGAGGGAGTGGACCTCGAACAAGACTCGGTGGAACAGAAGGTCGTGAGCCGTAGGACGGATCTTCGCTTCGTGACGTAAACAGGACTGAGTGAACTCCTGCAAAGAGAGCAAAGAGTCCAACACATAACTGCATGACTGTACAGTACGACCCAGTTTACCGAGCATCACGCTGTATGCTGGATTTCCTGGCGTGTTTTAACAGTACAAAGTCTCTGCATGTGGTAAGAAACGAACTTAGAAGCAAGGTGGTATGTGTGGGCGAGTGTTAATAGTGTAGTTTGCCTTTATCTCTATGTTTCCGTGGTTACTCTGGTGTATATTTAGGACTTGAAGTATTTTTGAGACTCACTCTCATGAGAGGGTCTTCCAGAGATTGACCTGCATTGATGACGGCCTCCTTGGACACAGCAGTGTCTCCGTTGGCCTGGATCTCTAGTACTGCCATCTAGGGGTGCAAATAATCTGTTAACACAATCACACATGAACGCACACTGAGGGGAGAATGTCACAGATCTGTTTCTCTCACCTCTAGAGCACAGATGCCAAAGGAGAAAATGTCTATGGCGTAATCATCTGCGGCAGCTAGAAACAGAAATGGAGACGCAAAGATGAAGGAGGTGAGACACATACCGTAGATAACTTTAAGGAAAAGCTTACCCCAAAATGAAAATGCAGTCAGATTGAACTTTATTGCAAACTAATAATTAACTTTTCACTATGGCTCCAAATAATCCTGACACTCATTATCTCCTCCTGTCTCCTACAATTACAGTCATTAGGTCACAAACTTCCCACAATTCTCTGGTGGAGTTTACACTCTGTTGATAACAAAACATTTGGATTTTAAAGCAAATGTGTGGGAATAGAAGAGGATAACATGGAACTACAGGGACTAAATTGCAGTCTTTTTTGACGATTTTATCAACTTCAGTGGAGTTTAAAGGGATAGTTTGGGTGTTTTGAAGTGGAGTTGTATGAGGTACTTATCCATAGTCAGTGTATTATCTACAGTAGATGACGGTCGGCACACCCCCGGTTTGGAGAAACAGACAGGAGCACCAGCAGGGAAGCAAAGCGATGTACTACTGTAGACGGGGCCAGCAGCAAAATGTATTTTAGCCACTTAAAAAAAACCGCTATAATTATATTGAATATTTTCACTGCTTTACCTTGCTGTCAGACAGCCCTCTTTGATGGGGAACTGAAGCCGTTGTATCCATCTATGCTCTCACCAAAGCCACCAGACTCCATTGAAAAAATGTCCGCTTTGCTCCCGTACTGGTACTCCTGTCGGTTTTTCCAAACTGGGGGCGTGCTGACCATCATCTACTGTAGATAATACCCTGACTATGGGTAAGTACCTCATACAACCCCACTTCAAAACACCCAGACTATCCCTTTAAAGTCACATTAGGCTGAGGAGGTGATGACTGAATTTTCACTTTGGGGTGAATCATTTATTCAAGATAGATTTCACAGCATTAAAGCTGCACGCAATCTCCATCACACTTACATCCATATTCTGGAGCAAAAAAGTGAAGATTTCTCTGCTCGTCGCGATGTTGCCTCGCTTTACTGTGAACGCTGGCATCTGGAAACACTGTTAGAGGACACAAATAGCATAGATACATGAAATATGATGATAGATATCACACAAATGAGAACATATATACTACAAAATGATCTGTTTCTTACCATTAACAAATAGCCGATGCCACACTGTGGAAAGAAAATGAAGCATTAATGAGATGACAGCAAAACTGCAGAGATGAATTTAATGAATCCAGCAGTCTGAGTTTACAACATGGGCGTTCTACGCTGGTTGTAGTAACATAAAAACCCCTGCTGGGAGCAGACCTGAGCCGATCTTGATGAGGCCGTTGTGCTGAATGAAGATGGTGTCGCACGTCAGGTTGCCATGGATTATTGGTGGGTCACAAGAGTGCAGATAACTGCCAGTGAACAATAAAGCGTTCCAGTTAATGTGACCGCTGTGATAATAGAAATGTGAAAATCCTGGGGAAGAAATCAGTCAGTACCTGAGGGCAGAGAGAATCTGGGTGCACCATCTCTTCCAGGCCTAAAATATAGTGTAACAGAGCAACATGAATCCTCTAAAGACACAAATCCCTCCCTCATTATCAGGAATATATGTGAAGATTACCAAATATAACACTGTTACTACTAAGAGAGAAAAAAGAGAGGATGAGAAACCCAAGATATACGTCTTAGCAGTGCTTTTACATCATCTCTAATCCTGAAGGAAATATGGATCTGAATAGTGATTGACTGCAGTACTCGGAGCCACCACCAGGGGACACTGAGCAAGCACACCAGTACAGTAAAACACTGACCTTCACATTCATAGTCTTATGGTTCTTCTTTGTTTTCTTCAGAAACTGCTTGAGGCTGCCCGACGACATGTACTCTGTGATGAATATAACCTGTGGGACACACATGGAGTTCATTCACAAGTGTGTGTGTGACAGGAAAGAAAGACCAGAGAGGATAAAAAAAAGATAATCATACCCTCGCCTGGCTCTCCTTCATGTCCAGCCAGTACTTGTGGAACTTGACGATGTTGGGGTGTTCGACCTGCATCAGGTTCTCAAACATCTCCTTGATCTTCTCCTAAAAAAACAGACATCTTCACATTACCAACATGTTCATATCCCAACTCATCACATACCGCCCCTTGGCGTCACTTTAGGATTAGGCAACAACTCCCAATAAGTTTAGGAAAGAACTACACGGTTGGGCTTAAAACTACTATGTTTGTACAGTGAAAATGACACTGAACGTTGTGAACACGGGACACGATCGAACAGCTCATTGTGACGTGAAGCACGGGACACAAACAGCGGCCTCCTGGATGAAAGCCTTGTGTTGGTTGGACCCATCCACCTCCCCTCCCGTCCCGTGAGTCCTTTTACTTTTTAAACTATGTCACCACACTCCCGGTGCACTTTCTCTGAGCGGTAACTGTTGCCGTGGATGGGTTTACGTTGTAGTTAATGGAAAGGCCGGTGCATTTCATACAGCTGCCTAAAGGGTGTCTTCTTCAGCGGTATCAAATGCCGTCACAAAGCGTCCGTATCTGATGCTCTGGTAATGAGAACGGGCTGACATTACATCATGGGCCAATTAAGGTCCTTCAATCCCTTGGCCTTTAGCGATAAAGCTAAAACCATTAGTTGATTACCCATCCATCCATCCATTATCAGTAACCGCTTATCCTGTCCAAGGTCGCGGGGGGGCTGGAGAATGACAAGCTGACAATGGGCGAAGGCGGGATACACCCTGGACAGGTCGCCAGACTATTTCAAACTTCTCAAATGTTAGTATTTGCTGGTTTCCTTGGTCTTCTAGGTTAATTAACTGAATACTTTTGGGGTTTGGACTCTTAGTCGGACAACTTTCATGTCAACTTAGACTCTGAGAACTTGTCATGGGCACTTTTTTAAGATATAACTCAGATACATCAATAATAATAATTGTATTTTATATAGCGCTTTTCAAGCTGAAACACAAAGTACTTTCCAGATGAAAATATTTACAGAATAGACATTAAAAATCAGAAACCCATGTAAGCCCCACCCCCCCTGTATGACATACAAAATGAGAAATCATATATCAAGCAGCACTGAGCCCACACATTAACAGATGGAAGTGCAAGTGCAAAATAAAATACATAGTTCTTATAGGTTAGTAAGATGTCGATAAGAGAAATAAGCTCACATAAAGCAGGTGAAATTTAACAGGAAATATGTAAAAATAAGGTGCAAATATCAGTAGTGATGTCATATAAAGCAGAATGCCAATAAAAGAACAAATTCTTGAATTCAAGATCAAGACAGATAAAAGTGCAAAATATATAGAAGGGCTTATAACAAATACGAATAAAAGCCCAATTTAAACATGTTGGGACAATAAAGTTAAAATAAGGCACCATAAAATAGTAATATAAAGAGGAAACACGAGGTGATGCAATAATGGAAAAAGAAAACATTGTTAGGCGTAGGCCATCTTGTAAAAGTGAGTCTTAAGGAAGCACTTAAGAGCTGCAGTGGAGTCTGCTGATCTCACACTGAGGGGAAGGCTGCTCCGAAGCCGAGGGGCCGTAACCGAAAACGCACCCTGATTAATGAAAATAATCATCAAATACCTCTAACTCTAAATTAGAAATGTATACAAATAGGGGGTTTTCAGGGATGAAACGAATGCTGGAGAAAGTCTGGGAAAAAAGACAGAACATTCAGTCTTCTTTTCCGTATTGGTTCATTTGTTCCATTACACCTGGTTAAAATCCCCAATAAAACCTCAGAACAGAATAAATACTGCCTGTCTTGGATTTAGTGAATAAGTACACATTACTAGTACCTCCTGTGCTTTGAAGACCTTCTTGTCAGAGAAGAGCACCTCGTTCCACACCACCTCCACGCCCTCCTCTGTGTCCATGGCCAGGGAGGCACTCTCCACACCTGGAACATTACCTTGGCTCACCTGCAGGGGGCACACAGAAACACATATAGGATTTAGCATGATTCTAGCAATAGCACTGCAGCTGCAAAATCTTAAGTATTCATTTATTGCTGTCCTAATTTCATGATATTAAATCTGCATCACCTGTTTTTTTTGTTGTTTTTTTTAAGCTGTGAACACAACATTGACATATAATCATCCTATAAAGTTGTTATGGTATTTACACATCCAGATACGGAGCATCACAGTCGTGTTTGTGTCCATCTGATGAATGCTAGTCTAATATTCACTCTCATTTTAGCTCTGGCCACCAACTCCCAAGTGTACAATCTGGCTCTTCAGAGGCCCATGTTAACCAGCTAGTTATTAACTGTGTCTAAGGCTGCATTCACACCAGAGCAGGTGTTGCAGTGATTCGCCACAGGGTTGTGCGGCGGTGTGGGAGAGTCACATTAAAAGCCCATTAACTGCCATGATTAACGTCTTTATTCCCTCATGGCTGGGTTGTACAGCTCTGGATCGCCGGTTACGTGATTGGCCACCACAGCGTGATGTCGGGTTCTCCAAAAGTTGATTCTGTTTCTACTATTCCACCGCAGGCTGCCCCAACCCCAACACACAATCCTGATTCAAAATGAATGGGAGAACTTGCGTTTCGACTGCTGGATCTGGTGTGAATGCAGCCTAATGGGCCTTTCACACAAAACGCTGTATGCGGTACACGGTAAGCTGCGCGCTCCGTTGTTAAAAAAAAAGAAGCGGTTGTTGCGCGGCGCAAGCCATTGGAAATAATGGGCTTCAGAGTGCAGTGGTGCCGTTGCCGCGTTCTGTGTGAAAGACCCATAACAGCGCATTTCACTGGATCTGGTGACGGCGTGGAGCGCGTCTGGCTTGCAAAACTTGGACCAAACTGTCAAACTAGGCAATATAGTTCTAAAATGAAATGAGATTTTAGAAGTAGATTTTGGTGGAATGGAGAAATAACAGAGCCCTCCCTAAAATACTCAGCAAGTCACCACCACCAAAAAGCATGTCACCACCCCTGCTGTGGCTATAATATCTGCTAAAAGCTCCCTGTAATTCCACTCACACAGAGATCTGACAGCGGCAGCTCCATTAATAAAAAGTCAAATCTGGGTCGCTGCTGTCGCTACGAGGCGTAATTTATATTTAAACGCCATGCAATTCAGTTTTACATCCATTGATGCACGGTGAGGCGTCAGCGTGCACAGATGGAAGATTGAATTCACTGTACTGAGGTTTACGATAAATGTGGCCAGCCAGCTATAGCATGATGATGAAGAGTGAAGAGGGGGCGATAGGATGAGCAGCAGCTTGTGTAAAGAGGGAAGAGATGGATTAGCAGGAGACAGAGAAGCGAGGGGGGATTGTGGGATGAGGGATTTAGAGAGACGAGACACAAGATGGAGGAGGAGGAGGCACCGGAGATCCAAGAATCACAAAGAGAAAGGAAAAAAGGGAGCAGAGTGGAGTGAAGAGGCAGTGGTTGGGGTCTATAATCTGGCAGACGCAGACAGCCCCGGAGGCTCCATGAGTGTTTATGCAACAGCGGCAAACAGCTAAAGACAGCTCATCACAGGATATTGCTGCCTCAGCTGGGCGGACCTCATGCAGCCTCCTCATACTTTCATGCGGTAGAAGTTTTGGTGCAGTGAGTAAATCCATTACTATAACAACCATGATGCATGACCCTCAGTTCACACTAATCCTTGCGAAATTATTGGAGAATTGACGTCATTTCATTCAGTAGTTTCAAAGATTTAGCAATGACAGTTTTTTTCTTTTTTTAAGCTTTCCTCACATCACTAGATCAGCGGTCGCGAGATAATTTCAGGGGGTCGCCAGATGGTTGTGGAGAAAAACATAACATAACATTAAAAATAAAATAACATATTTTAGACTGTGGAATGTTTTTTACATTACATCGCTTGTACCAGTGATATCATCTGCCTTAGAATTAAGGCTGTCAAAGTTAAAAGTTAAAGAAAGTAAAAATTTTTTAATGCAACTTGCAATTTTAAGGTTGTAGCAGGATCAGTTTTAAAGCTAGAGAGAAGATAACGGTATCATATGAAACTACAAAACCTAAGAAATCCATTGGTACTAACCATGTCATACTGGCTTGTCGGGAAGGAGGTTAAATAACGCCGTTTTCAAAGGGGTCCCTTGACCTTTAACCTCAAGATATGTGAATGAAAATGGGTTCTATGGGTGCTAGCTGTTAAAACTAAACAAAACTGTCATCACAAACAAAGCATTATATTATTTATCCTACTTTATTAATCTGTACATTCAACATAATCACTCAAAATCAGCATGTGGGGGAGGTGCGTGGAAACAGATGTTTACACCAGGTGAGGGCTTGCAAACATCAACCTGATTATTCTGGCGGGCCGTGACTCAGAAACCTTGACCTCTGACCTCTTTGAGATTTCCTGACGAGGATCAATAAAGTGTTAGCTCTCATCTCGAGTTATAGAGAATATAAAACCGTCGATCTTGGCATTGATAAACTGAAAACTATAAATCAGTGGCACAACGTCACAGAACATTTGCCACCAGACCTCAAGCAAATGATATGGGAACTGACACTGAGCTTGATGACGGTGTAGTGACTGAACAACTATTATTTAGGCTTCTCTCTCCACCTCAATTACTACTTATTACTGCTAAATGCTAACCATTGACGTATCCTACAGAGCCCTACTTGTACCACGCTTCATGACATCATCATCTCACAGTGATGAATGGAGTCAAAAAACGCCTCTCTGTATCCGGCTCCACAGGAGGAGGTCTGTTAACTAAACAGAGCAGACAAACAGCAATCACAGCAACCACAAAAGCTGCTAGAAATATTCAGATTTTAAATGTTTGTGGTTTGTTTGTTGCTCAACCTGCAGTGTAGTACAGCTGCAGCAGCTCTGGGTGGGCAGCAGAGGAGACATGACATATAATCTCACTACTCCCACTCTACAGGAGATGATAATCTGATTACTGGTATTACAGAGCTGGAGCACAATCCCCTGACCGGCTGACAGGAGAGGGGATTCCTTCTATCAGGAAGGGATCATGTCGGTGTCCCTCCGGCGTCAGGGCTCGGCGGTTGTTTATTTTTCTCTAGATGTTGAGAAACACTCGGTCCAGTGTCCCAGCGTTTACATCCCAGGGGTCTGTTGCCTGGTCGTGGTAGCGTGAGACTCGTAAACAGCACCCCGTATGCTCGGCTGCGATTGGCTGCCGGTAGGGAGGTGGGTTTAGGGCGTGGAAAGGGATTTAAGGGATCTTGTGTTCATGTCAAAACAACTTCTATTCTGATGTTTGTTAACTCTACATCCGAGCCGGGCGGGTAAAACTGGATCGTGAAGGATGTCACACTAACCTCTCATTACCTCACCGCACATTTCTCACTCACATGAGCCTCTTTATTTTGATTTGTAATGGAAAAATACTGGATACTCTCTTCTTACTTGCAGCGTATCACTCCGCCCTGATTAACACAGCATTATGTAGATCCCATTTAAACCCTCAATCTAAGGACATTTTATGCAATATAATCTACAATGCAAGGAAAGTTCAAGTCAAATCGAGGTTTATTTTAGCCCAATATCACAAATAGGGACGTTCCTAACGACTAAATTCCCTGACGGTGCTAAATGCGAGATTGGGAGCATTTCTATTTTCTCCAAACGGCTCTCAACATGGCGACAACTCACAGCTGCACAATATTTCTGCACAATATTTCTCATTGTTTTGTGTTGTTAATTGATTTCCAATAATAAATATATACATACATTTGCATAAAGCAGCATATTTGTCCATTCCCATGTTGATAAGAGTATTAAAAACTTGACAAATCTCTCTTTAAAGTACATTTTGAACATAAAAATATGATTAATCGCGATTAAATATTTGAATCGATTGACAGCCTTAGTTTTATACTGTATATTGTTGATAGACACACCCTGCTATCTGTGTATACCACACTTGCACTGGCTACATCCAAGTCAAAGAAAGTGTAAATCTCCGTTGGCTAGACCATTTGCAGTGACAGTTTCCATCGCCCGGCATCAGAGTACAGTACAGCAGCTCTTTCAGCGCTGCAGAGGCATCTCATATGAAAGAGTGTCTTTGTCTGAGACTGCGTGTGGGTCCAATGCTTTACAGCGACAAAGAGCTTTGTCTCCCAGACGTCAGCCTCTCGCCTCTTCCTACACCTCATACCTCGACGATGAGCTGATACGCCGCACCGCGTTAATATTTAATAAGTCGATTTCCTACAGGCTACACCCCCCAAGTAATCTGCATCAATCTGTACTAGATATTTGCTAGAGGTGTCTGTACTGTATGTAAATGAGTGCAGACTTCTTTCTGCTTTCTCTCTCTCAGAGACTTCGCTGGCATCAAAGAGGAGCAGGATCAAAGAGCTGCACTGAAATGTTGTGGAAAATGCAAAAAGAATATTTCTTACCCTGCACAGTGTGGATGTGTGAATAAGGGAAAAATATGCACACCCTTCAATTCAAGCATTCAAGCAATACAAAATAACTGTTTACTGCTATTACCTTAAAAATAATGTATTGAGATTACAGATACAGGTTATTAGATGATTACGTCTCCCCTCCCAAACAAACAAGAGTTGAATCTCACTCAATTGTCACTCCCGGTTCTCTTACTGTCAAGATGGCGGTGAAGAAAACAAAAAAGGGGATTTACTCATCTCTTATCGTGCCTAATTTTAGTGGATCATGAACATATCGGGTATGGAATTAATCTGCAGATGCTCCGGTTCAAAATGAGACCAAACTTTTATATCAGCGTCAGTTTTTGAGCCACGACAACGGCCAAAATGTGGTCTGCAACAGACTAGGTAAGGCTTGCTTTTAGCGTAGCTGATTGCCAGAAATGCCTTTTGCTACTGAAGCAGTTGTTGATCAGCTGTGGTCCCTACCGGCCAGTTAAAGCCAAGTTCACACTACACGACTTTCAAAGTCAACAGATCTCAGATTCGTTTATTTATCCGTGCTTACGTTCCTGTTTCATCGATAAAACACTGTTTTGTTACACAAATATGAATAAGCAAACACCACAGCGAACCAGACTTTACAGTGAATACACTGAACAGTCATCGAGACTTCCCGCTGCCTGTCTCGCACTCCTTGTTCCTGTCCGGTCGGCGTCGGGGCCCTGAGCCACTGACCGTCTGCTGACCTTCACCAGCTATCAGCCGCTCTACAGTCCGCCTCCACATCTCCCTCTTTCTGTCGCCCCAGGATGTCACATGCACAGCCCACAATCAGGTCAGCGTCTCGGATAATGTGCGTGTGTCCGCTCAGCGTGAAGAGTAAAGGGATGGCACCAGCCGTGACAAGTCAAGTGGGGGACAAGAAATGGGCAACCCTCATGCATTCACAGTTAGATGACAGCGTATGTCTGCGTGAGAGATTTTAAATCTTGTTTTCTCAGAGTAACGCCCTTCATGTCCCACATTATCTAAATCAAACTGCTGCCAGGATCTGGACTTTCCGGAAGACGTAAAAAGGTTCGACCTCTTTCAAATGGACACACAATGTCACACATATGTCGATATTAGACAGATCAGCCGGCCATCACGTCTCACTTATTCATTTTCTCATGGAGCGGTTAACGCTCCCCGCTAAGAGGAATGTAGGACAGCGAGAGCAGATGGATACAAAGGAGGGGAGCTGCTGCAAAATAAACACAAAACAGGACACAACATAGTCAAAGCAAGTTATTCAGCCGCTTTCATGAAGCTCTGCTGATAATTCAAAATCAGAAATGAAGATTTTCATGTCCTGCTGTGCTGTAAAAATGAAGGTTCGGATAAAATCAAATTAACACTCTTCAACAAAGAGAGACCAAATCCTTTACTTGTATTGTACAAAACTGGGGCATGATAAGCATTGTGAGGCCGTCACAAAAGATTAGAACATGTTTAGTTTCTGCAGGTGCTGTCTTTCATTTGGTTTTGCAGTTCAGTCTGTTTCTGTGCTTCAGTCTGTACCAGGGCTGCAATATTACAGTAGCCGCGCTGTCCTCGCTCCCATTGTCACAGTGACAAAGCTGCAGATTTATAGGGCCAGCGGGAGAGAAATGGCAAAACCACAACTGCATTCAAGAAGTCAGAAGCTGCTCTGACTGGGATGTGATGAGCATGGGAAGTGCTGAGCGGCCTCGTTACGTAAACCCTTTAACAGTGATTCCACAGAAATTAGACTTTTGATCTCTCGTCTATCTGCAGCACAGAGACGGCTGAATGTAGATGGGTGAGTGTTATATACTGTATAGATGAACCTGCGTGAGTCTGCGTTAAGAAGTGTTGTTTTCACACTAATTTACACTGCAAGTCAGAGATGTTAATTAACAATCCTTGAGTCCAAAGTTTCAATTAGCACTTTATCAAAACCAAATCCTTAGGAAGGCCTTAATAATTTAGCTTTCAACCATTTTAAGCAACAAAAGTCATTAGTGGCTTATGATTTAAGAGCTAAAACTCAACCAACATTTGAAGAATCAGAACTGTTTGTTTTGTTGTGTTAACAATAGTGATGTCAGTTAGATCATCCATCTTTTGCTCACTACATCTGAGCCTTTCTTACTCTCAGGTATGCATAAACTACAGGTTGTGAACTTCTTTTTAAAAGAGAAAATATGAAATTGTCGGTTCTCTTATCGGTAACAGCCACGAGAAGCAGCTAATTATCGGTTATCAGCTGAAAGAAATGCATATCGTGCATCCCTAATTCCAATACTCATTTTTTTTATAGATATATTGCATATTTTCTATTTAGCTAAATTGCTACCCGAATGTTTTGTGTGTTACAGTTTGTAAATAAGAAATTGGGAGAAGATAAAAGATTTGTTGAGATTTGTTGACTTTGAATTTCTATTTTACCAACTTTGAAGTGGATCCAATTATTTTTTACAATGAATCAATTAATCGTTCAGTCTATAAATTGTCAGAAAATAGTGAAACATGTCTGTTTTGTCCAACTAACAGTCCAAAACTCAAAGATATTCAATTTACAATCATATAAAACAGAGAAAATCAACAGATTTTTCATGACTTCAGTGATTAATCGATTGCTAACGCTTCATCTTATGTCGCTCGACTAACTGATTAATCGACGGCACCAATCAGCATCCATCTCTCCCTGAGTAAGAGCATCACTCTGCTGTGAACTGTGAGTATAACTCTGTCCTTGTCAAACACATCAACCTTCCCGGAGCCAACGAGTCGGTGAGCTGAAATGCCCCACTGCCCTTTAAACACACACACGCGCACACACACATCAACCAATCAAACATTCCTGTGTTTCAGCTAAGTGGAAAGAACCGGCACAAGGTCGGGTTTTATCTGTATAACTACAGTAGTGTGTGTTTACTCACTTTCCTGCTCAACCTCTTAAGATAAAGAAGATAAGAAAGAGCCGGTGTTTGTAACATTTACGGGGTAAAAGGAGAACAGAGAGATTCATTTTCCTGCCGTTCACAAGCCTCACATTGTTTTGGACCAAAAGAAAGTTTACAAAATAGACATTTAATAAGCATTTATATTGTTTTCTCTAGTAGGCTTTGATAATGTGTGAAGCAGCATCTAACTATCATGAGTTGACGGTTCAGTTTAAACAGGAAAGGCCGATGTGGCAGAAATAACGCCCTGTTTTATCATACCTCAGCTCCCACCTGGCTCTCCTCTACTGTTAGAGGTTAAAACTGCATAAAGTAGCAACATAAATCATTATCAGGCGCTGTTATCACCTTCGTATTATCTGTTCTGGCTTTTCCCCCCTCAAATACCAGAAGTTATTGCAACATTTCGGTCACTTATCATCCATCTAATCATTCTCTGTTTCTGAGGAGAAAGAAAGTTGTGCTCATTTTACAGGACGAATGTGGGAGAGAGGGAAGGTCACGATGTCACGACCACAACTGATGCAGCACAGCTTAATTAATAAACGGAGCAAAAAAGTTAATTACACTTCACTCAGGTGGGAATAATTCAAACTATGTAAAATATTCGTGCTTCATTTCACATTAATCCTTAAAATAATTCAGGCTTCATTTAATAAAACACTTGTTTATTTTAAAAATCAAATTGTATGCCTGAATAAAACATGAAATGACATGTTGGGGTGAAGGTGTTTTATCCTGTGGCGATCCTCCTCATAGGAGGGAGGTTAGGTGTTGTCATTTCTAATAAATCAAACAGACCTCGGATCAGAAGGGGGTCCAGTTTTATTGGAGTCCTATAGAGCAGCACGCTCTGCAGTCGCCACATCAAATTAGATTGTGCAGGGATATAAAGCTTGTAGATGACCGTCTGGAGCATGTTGTAATTCTTCTGTCTTGTGTTTAAAAGCATTCCCGGGTTAATGCTGCGGTGGCGAATCAATCAGGCAGTCTCACACTGAGGATTTATCTCACCAAAGTCCCATTCACACATACAACGCAACCCTGACCTTATCTCGACATTATTACCCAAAGGAGCTGCATGCGGGAACGCAAATGTCTGAATCAGTTGGACCGGATATTAAACAGACTTTACCTTGCCAGCTCCCTAATAGTGCAAAGTCCGGAGAATTCACAGCGAGCTAGTTTCCATGCGACTGGCACGAAACCGGAAGAATCAGCCACGAAAAGGCGTATGAATGACACGATAATGCGCAAGGCATTTAGCGTGCAATAAAAACTTGCTTTTGGCGTGTCATTTGTAGGCCATGTCTGTCTGCAATGTAAACGCATGTGTGTAAATATGCTATGCTCAGAGCTAGTGACGTAGAATAAAAAGTGAGAAAGGCTGCTTATAGCGTGGGGCGGGTGGGGAGGTGGATGGGTCAAACAATCGCACGACTTTCAAGACCGGTGTTCGAGACCGGTGTTTTGTTTAGTAAGTTACGTTAGTGATGTTTGTGACATGTTTTCCACACTGATGTTACCTTGTTTCTGTATGTTTACATACTTATTTTAAGCCCAACTATGACATTTTTCCTAAACCTAACAAAGGGGTTTTGTTGCCTAAACCTTGCACTGCGTACAAATGACACGAAAAAGTGTCGTACAACTGACAAGCAAAAAGCCAAAAATGCATCCTCATGACAAGCGCAATGTCCTTGTAATGTCGTGCTATTCATACGCCTTCCCGTGAGACCAGGTTGGTAAGAATATAAACATCCGAGGGTGAAGAAGAAGGGTCATTTGCACGAAGACGGCAACGAAAATGGCTAACTGGAGTAGGGCTGACCCGAATGCTTCGAAACTTCGACCGTTGCCATGGTAATCAACCTCCAAATCAGTATTTGAATGCTCGTTTTTTTCTATATATATATAATTATGTAATAATAAAGTATAAATCCCAAAATAGCCCATGAAATAAGGAATAATCCCACAACATTATTCATATTCAACATTCATTATTACTAGTTATATGTGTGTACATGTAAATGGTATTCGGGACAGCCCTAAACTGGAGAGACGACGAGATTCGGTTGTTGTTTATGACCAAATTACGAACCGGCTAAGTGACTGCTGTGTTTTGCGTCATGTCCTGCCTCTCGCCCCCCACCTCAACCAAACAGAGTATTTCCAGTAGGTGTATTTTCCAGTAGGTTGTGAGCTACATGTGTGAAAAATGGCAATAAAAAATATGAGAAAAACAGCTCTTCTCTCCTGCAGCAGCAACAACATGCAGGAAAACTCCTTCACACCAAACATCTTTACATAACCTCACACCTTGATTCAGAAACTTTACAGCTCCTATAAAGTGCTGAGTCATGATTGTAGAATATCTGTATGAATCATCATCTTTCTTCACTCAGGGATTGATTGATTGCTGCTTACCATACTCACACAACTCATGTCACATCGACACGGTAAGAAACGAAGCCTTCTCAATGAACAACGCAAACTCCAGAGTGACGTCTCCTTTCCAGCGTCTTGTTTTGAACAGGAAGATGCTCTTTGAACGCTGGCCCAGTCCCAGTGTCCGGCCTCGCAGACTCACAGACTCCGGGTTTTTCCCACGGTGAGAAAAGCAAGTTATTAAAGGCTCTTTATGCATACTTTCCACCAGTCTGCGGTCAGGAGTGGAATGTAACGGGAAGTGCATTTACTCAAGTGGGGCACTTATAATTAAACTTGAGGTGCTTGTACTCAAGTAAGGTTTCCATTAGGGCTGTCAAAGTTAATAACATGTTAACGCAAATTCGTTTCAACGCCACCAATTTCTTTAACGCATTAACACAACTTTCACTTTTTAGGTTGTAGCGGACTCATTTTAAAGTCAGAGTGAAGATACTAGTATCATATGAAACTAGAAACCTAAGGAATCCATTGGTACCAACCACGTCAGGTTAGGTTCTCAGGAAAGAGGCTAAATAACGCTCCAAAGTCAGGCTAAATTCTGGTGAGGAAAACTGGCATTTCCATTTTCAAAGGGGTCCCCTTGACCTCTGACCTCAAGATATGTGAATGAAAATGGGTTCTATGGTTACCCACGAGTCTCCCCTTTACAGATACGCCCACTTTATGATAATCACATGCAGTGCATGTTTATACCAGGTCTGAACAGGGCCTCTGTTCACTCACTCACACATCCACTATTTTGGCACCAGAAGAAGACTTCCAAAGAGAGGAGAAGGTTTACAAAACAAGGATTTTGCAATTGGTCATTTTTTTTCGGTCCAGTTCTTGGAAAAGGAGCAGCGGTTCTGACTAGGCTGCTAAAAGGAGGTGTGTGTTTGCCTCAACCTGAAACTGGCTGCCTTCCCGTTTCTTTAAAAAACACGTACTGTACAATTGACTGTGTTCTTGGAGAAGCTTCTGGCAGAGTCCGCCAGAGTCTTAAAAGTTCTCCATAAAGCGGGGTAATTTCTGCCCACTGGATTACTCAATTCATGCTTGTAAATCCACACACACTGCTTGCTTCACTGCTACTACAAACCCAGCAGAAGTGCTCCAAGCGACCGCACCCCCCCCTTCTGCTGCATGTTACTGCAGCACAGCTAAAGCAAAAAAGGGGTGAGTCAGGGTAAAAGCTCAAAAGACTTGGCAACCAGTGCCAAGGCTTATTGAGCGTTTGCCACAGTAGCCAGCCAGCAAACAGCAAACAGCTAGAAGCTCGCTCTGAGCGCGGTAGCAGCGTGCTCGTGCATGATGGCACTAACATTAGCTCGTAACACTCCCATTACTGGAGGCAGGAGCAAGAAAAACAACATTGTCGAGCAGTAGAAACCACTTATGAGGGGGGGTGAGTAGTCTCTCTCTCGCAGCTATTGTTGCGTTTATAGGCCTCAATTAGTAAAGTGGCTGATATGCTTGTTAAAGAAACCTCATGTGGAGAAAGACTGAAAGGAATATGAACACGATGACGGAGCAGGAAAGAGTTGTGTTTATCATGCGGCGTTTATCTTAAGCTGAAAACCTGAGCTGGCTCTTCAGCACGTGTGCAAACAAAAGCCTGTTGGCAGACCTGCATGGAGACAGCAAGCTGCTTTTTTTCTGTGCCTGTTGATGTTATGTAAGCTTTACAGACAAAGCTCAATAGAAGTGTCTGTGAAAGCACCACGTGGGGGGGGTTAGTATGTGTTGATCTAACCCTCAGCTACCTGTTCACAGTCTCTGCACTAGATGTCAAGAGCTACAATGTGTGTTGTCAACACCACAGACGATAAAATACAGCCTTTCTTCTAAAAATTATGTTCCCATTCAACTAAACTGCATTCTTCTTCTTCTTCTTTGACGTATCACAAATAGTCCGCAGAAGGCTGCAGCGAGTGACGTAGTACAACAAACAACACGCAGAGTAGGTGATGTAAAATATAGAGCGATGAACGTTACGTGGAATAATGACGTTACTGAAAGTTATGTGGTATAATAAAGATTATGACAAACGAGAAAGTCCACTAGAATAGACCGCTACTCGTGTCCCGTGTGAAACTAAAAGTAAACGTTCTCAGTCATTTTAAGCCAAACCATGATGTGTTTTTTACTAAACCCAACTCAGTAGTTATGCTTCCTAAACCTAAAGAAGTATTGTATAGAAGTATTTTATAACTACGTGTTTTAAAACTGTTTAAAGGCACGGTCAGAGATGCGCAAATGCAGGCGAGTGGCCACCGCCTGCCAAGGCGATATTCAAACTGAAAGTTCACTCCACACGAATGTGAAGATGCGAATTTGCTTCACAACCGGAAGCGAATGTTTTGTCACCCCTTCGCTCGCCTAGAATGAGAGTAAACAGGAGGAATGTTCATTTTGCACGTGTGACCGTGCCCTAAAACGGCGACCGTAATCCGGGAGAAATCACGTTTCCCTCGAAACGTGATTGAGGTTTGCAGTTTAGTTGTATGGGAACATGGTTTAGTGGGAGGCAGGGTTGATAAAATACGATCCAGGGAGTTCAGCTTGAGTAACAGATGCATGAGTTTAAAGGTTTATTAAGAGCTCTTTATAAAGACTATGAGGCTTTACAACTCAAGGCAACAATCATTTTATCTTTTATCGTGAGGATAACTGGGAATACAGAGGACATGACCTCCGTGTCCTCTATGGCAGCTACAGCCCTGATCCTCCCTGTGCAGCGCAGAAGGGGGGGGGGGGCTTTAAATCATCGGCTCCATATTTAATTCATCAGCCGTCGTCCTGATTGATGGCTGCTGGGATGCACTTATAATTCAACTCCTGCATGAGAGTAACCTGCTTTACTTTCAGCTGCCTGAGCTGCATCAACAACACATTCAAATTTTGAATGCAAATTGGGTCGCGACTGACACGCGCGGGGACAACAGCAGATTTATGAGGGAGAGGAAATCTGAGAAGAGAAGAGCTGTAGTAGGTAAACGATGAGGCCTCGAGCAACAACACCGGAGTAAAACATTCACACAGCTCAGGAATTGATGGTTTTGTTCATATTTGATTGTATATTTTATTCTGTGTGTGTTCTTGCTGCATCTTCATTTTCATCATGTCAAAGAGAAGTGGTTTGAATTCATTGACAGATTATCACATGAGTGATCAAAGAAGCTGGAAAGATGATCTTTTCATAAAACTAGGCTGTTTATGCAGTAGAATGGTGCAAATATTTTAGAAATTGGTGCAACATGACCTTAAAAACATGTCTACACAGCCCTGCAAAAAAAAATTTAATATATAGCACTTTCAGCAAATAAATAAATTACTTTAGAATAACAAGTTCCCTACACATTTAAACCTTAAATATGAATATCATGTTTCTCCACAAGGTCCGATTGTCGCTACGTCCCTTTTTATGTGCATATTTGACGCACGCACGCACGCACGCACGCACGCACGCACGCACGCACGCACGCACGCACGCACGCACGCACGCACGCACGCACGCACGCACGCACGCACGCACGCACGCACGCACACACACACACACACACACACACACACACACACACACACACACACACTGATATTTGGCTTCAAAGGTCAAGATAGGAGCCGACTGTGTTGAAGTGCAGAGGATTGAATCAACACTGTGAAACCTGCACACACAGAGTTTTTGTCATATCAGCTGGTAGTGAGGAAAGCTCCCTTTGAAGCTGTAAAAGTGTGTGTATAGGAAACATTCATGTGGTATCCCTCCGTTATTGATAGTTAAAACACACAAGTCTTTGCGTAGACAGATAGCCGTGTTTGTTGAGGCTTTACGCAACCTATTCTACACCGGCCTGCAGCGGTTGGAGCGCTCTGAAGGATTGTTGTAATGTTTTTTTTTTATTGTTTGATATTCACACACACGTGTTCTTCGATCAAAAGTCACACATAACACCGGGGCAGACGTGAGGAGGTGGAGGACCTTGGCCTTTGCTGCAAAGCAGGGCGAGGGTAAAACAATAACAACAATCTGACCATAACTGTTCCTTTAATGTCTTTACAGTCTCTCTGCTCTGTGCAACAACCCTTTAACAGTAAATCAGCCTCAGATGTCAGACAGCCAGCACTTAGTGTGGACAGTGGGAGGCTTCACTGAGCTTTATTAAAGGCTTCACATCATAATACAAGACAGGAACTAGACTGAGCCCAAAACTATTATTATAACCTAGTGTATGTGTGCATCAGCATCACAAGACAAAGATCTGCATGTGACCAGGAAAATTCCCTCGGTTGTGTTTCCACTGTTATACGTCAGAGGTTTGTATATATTTTGATATACGTTATTAAAGGGTGCAGACTGCTGCTTCACTTCCTTCTGAGATTTTCTGCAATAGCCAGATTTCTCTCAAAGAATGAGGTTCATGGTGTAAATGTAGTGCATGGGTTGCAATCACAAACTGTATATATTAGAGCTGTCAAAGTTAACGCTATAATAACGCAAATAAGGAACCCATTGGTACCATCCATGTCATACTAGCTTGTCGCGAAGGAGGCTAAATAACGATCCAAACTTGCGCTAAATTTTGGCGAGGAAAAACTGGCATGGACATTTTCAAAGGGGTCTCTTGACCTCTGACCTCAAGATATGTGAATGAAAATGGGTTCTCTGGGTACCCACGAGTCTCCCCTTTACAGACATGCCCACTTTATGATAATCACATGCAGTTTGGGGCAAGTCATAGTCAAATCAGCACACTGACACACTGACAGCTGTTGTTGCCTGACGGGCTGCAGTTTGCCATGTTATGATTTGAGCATATTTTTAATGCTAAATGCAGTACCTGTGAGGGTTTCTGGACAATATTTGTCATTGTTTTGTGTTGTTAATTGACTTCCAATAATAAATATATACATACATTTGCATAAAACAGAATATTTTCCCACTCCCATGTTGATAAGAGTATTAAATACTTGATAAATCTCCCTTTAAAAGGTACATTTTGAACAGATAAAAAATGCGTGATTAATCGCGATTAACTATGGACAATCATGCGATTAATCACGATAAAATATTTGAATCAATTGACAACCCTAGTTATAACACATGCAGCCACAGAGGACCTATTATGCATTTGTGCTTTTTCCCTTTCCTTTAGTGTGTTATAAAGCTTTTTGTGCATGTAAAAGGTCTGCAAAGTTACTCTCCCCCACAGAAACACTGCTCCTGAACTGGTTTATGTTTTTTCTACAATTGATTTCGTTCTCTTTGACTGTTGATTCTTTCTGCACAATAGTCCGTCCAAACAGATGCTTTTTAAGTCTGAAAACCTGACATTTATCAACAATGTTTTCTGTCTTACATCTATGGATTTCATATGCATAACTTTATGTGATTAAGCTCCATTGGTGCTCTTCTGGAAATATTTTGTTGGGATGTCGGACTGTTTAAGAAAAGAAAAACCTAGAAATATTAAGTACAGAATCTGAGTTCCACACAGTGTGTTTCATTTAACTGCAAATAGAGGCATTAACAGTAGACGCTGGTAAATGAAGAGAGATGAATAATGATGGCACAATAAAGTTTGAATTATGCAAATCCAAATGGTGCTGTTAATACTTCTGTTTCTGTGTGATAATTTGCCAAAATCCTCATGAATTCAGGGATGCAAGAAATATAAAAACTGAGGTCTGTTCTGCAAATATGCCGACATTTAAACATTTAAACAGTCATTTCACAGTCGTTTGTGAAAAGATGACTCTGGGAAACAGCCGTCTTTGGAAGATCTTGCCGACTGTGTGTAAAGCGTGCTTGAGTAAGCGCGAGGCATTGCTCAGAGGCATACGTGTCATGTGACGTGAACCACTATGACAGCTCGGTGAAGTCCTGCAGACATGTCAGCCATTCCTAGAGGATTCCTTTTCATGCCAGCTTTCCCGTCCGACTGGCAGAAAATCTGGGTAGCTCCATTTCACACAGCTGGAGTGGAAAACGCTGACAGATCCCTCTCTGTTAGTATCTCCCATCAGATCTGATGACCCCCCCCAGAGGCCTCGCTGGCCCGACCTGCTCACATTTCACACCCAGGTGACGGGATCCCTCAAGATCACATGATCCAATGTCTTCTTCAGCTACAGATTGAAACAGGGAAGTGCTCCGAGGCCAAAAAGTTCAGGTTTAAATGTATGACTGCTTGATGTGAGGCCTGTTCATGTCATGATGGAGCCTAATAGGTTGAACAGCACCTGTTCAGCTCACACCACAGCTCAAGGCTATTGAGATCACAATGTGTTGTAGTGGACCTGATACACAGAGGACTTATTCTTAGCAGGCGGAAGGTTTTTGTGATGTTTCTGTCCATGCAGGATGACAGAAACAGCAGCTTTTAAAGGGGAAATATCATGAAAAACTCACTTTTTCAGTGCTTGTGTACATACATTTGGGTATCTGGAGTGCCTACCAACCCACAAACTATGAAATAAGACAACCCAGTCACTTTTTTGTGGGCTGTCTAGATCAGAAAACATGTGCTACAACAAGCCCTTCAGATTTGGCTCCGCTTCCTATGTCACATGCCACATGTATCCTCATATAACGGTTCGTATGATATCTTACAAGAAGTTATTCTTCCTTTTTAGTGCATTTTCTTATGATTGTCCAGCAACATGTGACGCACCTGTCAATTTCCGCTCCAGTCTTTTCAAAATAAGCTTGCATCTTCTCAGGAAACAACTTGGTTAGGTTTAGGCAACAAAACTACTTGCTGAGGTTTAGGAAAAGATCATGGTTTGGGCTAAATTAACTCCGGAAGTGGCGTAACTTAAGTACGTAAGTTACGTGACAAATATATATATATATTATATCAACATTGACTTCTGGTTTCACGCGGGATACAAACACCGGTCTCCTGGTGTGAGAGTTTTTTGACCCGCCAATCCATCCCAACCTCCTCCCTACATGACGTTTGTCGCTCTTTATACTTCCTGCTTCACAATTACGTGGGTTAAATACAAATTGATTTTGCAGGCTCATTAGAATATACCGCCCCCCATCTGAGTATCTATGGTGCAAAGGTGCACCATATTTTTCACATCAACTAATCAGAGCTGACTGGGCTTTTTTCTGGAGGAAGTCTTAAAGAGATAGGCGCTAAAACGAAGCGATTCAGACAGAGGGTGAATACAGGTACATTCAGACAGACAGTATGAGAAAAATAATGTATTTTTTTACGTTAAAGCATGTAAACATGTTCTAGTAGAAACCCAACATACAAGTATGAAGCTGAAAATGAGCATGATATGTCCCCTTTAAAACTATTGTGTTTGTAACCTGTATTTCCAAACATCACTAGTTCTTTAGTGTCAGTGTTGACTGTCCCAACATGACATTTTCAGGACAGCTTCAATGGAGTTATAGCAGGGGAAAAAACTGATCAGAAAAAGGACTTGGGTAAATGTCAACATTTGATGTCAGTCTGTGAACATAAAAAAGCAAGAGCGCCTTTCAAGACTCACAAATATTAAACATCATACGAGAAAAAAATACATCGCAGAGGAGGCAGATAGACCACTTTCTCCACTGACAGGAGCTGCAATAAATCAATCACCAACCTCCCAGTTGTAATAGTAAGGAACTCAGTAGATGTCAAGGTGTAATATTTCTGATAAATCATTCCCTCAATTTCCTTAAAAGGTGCAGAGTGGAGTTTTCTTGTTAACAAACAAAAGTTATGTTTAAAGTCACTGTTTATCACTAAAAAGCATCGTGATTATCCTTGAGATCTAACGCATTTCTACCTCATAAAACATCCGCAAAGCCACTTTTTAAATAGCTTATATTAAAATTAGCATTGTTTACATCAACGCTCTGTAGTTTGCCGTCTTCAGTTTGTTGACGCTTATTCTTTGTGCCGAGTGGGAGAGAAATTCCTCATCTTTCCTACTTATAACTACAACTGGGAGGTTGGTGTAAATGGTTTATCCTACTTGGCTGTTTGTATTCATGGTCTGCACAATATGAGGGATGTTGCGTAAGGGAACGAGGGAACAAATTAAGTATTTCAAGGACACAAATGATTAAATTAAAGGGAACCAATAAGTTTATGAAGCACACGAGTTTCTAGGCTTTGAACAAATAATTGGCAGGAACGATTGATTTACTCATAGACAGAGGACTCTTCAAAAACAGGAACTACACAGGTCAATTTAATAATCTTGCTAATACAAGATTCTGTCTGGAAACGTTTAACAGTGCTGCATGAAGACTTCCCTCCTCTCCTCTGTTCACCTGCAATAAAGTTGAGATGCCAGCTGCAGCTATCACAGTAACTCTCTAATGAACTCCTGGAATGCGCTCAATATTACAAGCTGATGATAACAGAGTATGTCCGAGGGCGGAGACTCATTGGTTAGCATCCCTGTCTAGACGCTGACCGATGAAAAGATCACCTTAAACCCTCAAGCAGGTGCTGCTGTTTTGTATAAACAGGCCTCCTCCATACATGTAAACATCAGAAAGTATTCCGCTTTTCCGCCCGAGCATAAAAGCAGTCTCAAAATCACAGAAGACAACAATTAGCTCATGTGAACAACAGCTCGACACCATTAATTTGCAATTTCATTTTTAAACACCCCCGCCGACTGAGAGCTGTGTAGTAAAATTGAACAATGACAGCTGGAAATAGCACGCTATCTCTAGTGTAATCTGGCAGGCTGGGTGTAAGAGACGCCCAGGCTGTAAAATACAGTTTGTCATCACACACACACGAGAGGGAAAATAACACAGCGTCATTTAATCATTCATGCGTTGAGAGAAGGCGGAGCTGCAGGTCTCTACTATCCTGCCAGCAGGATCAACTGGAATAACCTTTAATTAACAGTCACACAGATGATATCATACCTCCCTCCCAGAGACACACCTGTACTGCTACAAACATGCAGATGTGTCCAGCTCTGAGGCTGATGGGATGGCATTAGTTTTGCAGGTATTTGATCACAAACCCCAAAAATTTGGACCTGACGATGGCGCTAGTAGAGTCAGGGGTCCACCAAAGTTATTACATTCATCCTGTGTGGAACATTTCATGGCAATCCATCCAACAGTTGTTGAGATATTTGACTCAAAACCACAAATCTCAACCTCATGGTGGCGCAAGTGAAAAACTCAAGGATCACCTAAGTCATTAGGATTCATCTTCTGGGAACCACGGATGTCTGTACAAAATTTCATCTCAATCCATCCAATAGATGCTGAGATATTTGACTCAAAACCACAAATCTCAACCTCATGGTGGCACTTGATAAAAAAGTAAAGGGATCCACAAAGTCTGTAGGATTCATCCTCTGGCGACCACAAATGTCTGTACAAACTTTCATGTCAATCCATCCAATAGTTGCTGAGATATTTCACTCAAATCCACAACTTCATGGTGGTGCAAGTGGAAAACTCAGAGGATCACCAAAGTCATTAGGATTCATCATCTGGGAACCATGAATGTCCGTACAAAATATTGTGCCAATCCATCAAGTAGATATTGAGATATTTGACAGGACAAGTGAAGACTTTGACCTGTTGGTGGTGCTACAGAAAAAGTCAGGGGATCACCAAAGTCAGTCAAGATTCATCCTCTGGGCACCATGAATATCTGTACCAAAGTCTAATCCATTTAATAGTTATTGAGATATTTTACTAAAAGCCAAGAAATCTTAACCTCATGGTGGCACTCGATGAAAAGCGAAGGGATCCCCAATGTCCGTAGGATTCATCCTCTGACGACCATGAACAACTGTACAAAGTTTCATGTCAATCCATCTAGTAGTTGCTGAGATATTTAAGTCTGGACAAAGTGGTGGACTGACCAACAGACAGAGCAACATTACTATCCCTAAAGCCATGCCGCTGGCGTGGCTAAAAACAACCAGAAATCAATGGACATCTGCACAAATCATTATTTTGTATTCTAGGAATGAATGGGTGTGAATGTGTTTCCTAGTAAAGCTCCGGGCACCCGGCGGGGAGGACCGCGGTTGGCACAGCGACCATGTTAACAGGTGGATCAAAGCTGACTTTCCCTGCTCTGTTTACCCTCCAGGGAAATCGGAGTGGATGTCATTCCTCGTAGGGCAGCTGTCAAAGCAGCAAACATGCCTGCACTGCTGGATTATTATGGAGCGTAAGTCATTAGGAGGATCCCCCTCGGAACAGGCGGCGCTTACTGCAAGCCACAACTTGACACGGGCTTACGAGGGGCAATGCCCTACGCCGAGGGTTCGTTTGCTCAGTTTAACAGCTCGTCTTTACGACCTCAGACGTGGAAAACATCCAAAAACTACGACAGGTTTTCAGCACATCATACATCCTGGTTAATGTGTGGTGATGATTTTTGGTTGTCTTTCATTTGACTAATAAAATTATCCCAATGTGTGGAGTGTGGCCGACCTCTGATTGAGTGTTTTTCTCTGTTTTATGTCATTGGAAATTGAATATATTTTGGATTTGAAGTGTTAATCAGACAAAACTTCAATATGAAGACATCATTTAGGTCTTTGGTAACATCAAATTTGTCTGACCTCCCTACGCAGCATTTGTCGCTCTTTATATTTCCTGGTTCATGATGATGTGGATTACATACAATCTTATTTTAGTGGGATATTTTACCAATTACAGTGCATTACTTTTCATACGTATAGCTACGAACTGTGTAGGAGACCAGCCTGCCAACTGTCATGTCAAATTACGGAGCTGGATGCAGCAAGAACAACCGGTTTTACAGCTGCGCCCCAGAGACACAAAGAACATCGGCAACAACTGCAGGCGTTTTTCAAACTACAGTATATCTTTAACTCAGGTAGATAGAGATAAGGTTGAGAATTGGCAATTTTTCCCTTTAATGATGATACACTGCTGTGGTTGTTTCTAATTGTATTTCTTACTTTTATCCTATAGGGTCACATGTCATACTATGGATAAGACACAGCGCTTCACAGAGAACAAGGCTGCCTACAGTATGTTTAAACTGCAAAACACGCTTGTGTATCAGTAACTTGTTGGAGTAAAACATCATGGGATCCAATGAGCACCGCAGGCAGCGCTAAATAAAATCAATACAACCACACAGCTGATGAAAGCTGCATATTGTGGGCTTATTTTCATATATCGTTTTGAAAATTATAGAATTTTATTCCAGCAAAACATTAAAAAAAATGACTTTTAACTGTGTGATTTAGAATATTTTAGTAAATATCATGGATTTATTATTTGTCTCTGTTCTATTCAAGTGTGTACGCCAAAACAAAGCAGCTAAATTGAATTCAGACATCATTATTTCATTATTTAAACCTTTTTTTACATGTCAAAATGTCTGTTTTTCAGATTGCAATATTAGTTTTTTTTCATATTGCTCACACCTGGCTGTACGTGTCTATGTGCCTCGATGTTCTCAATCCTGACACATGCCTGCGAGCATTAACATATGCATGAGATTTCGGTTAACACACGAGTGCAGAAAGCGGCGTCTGCCCACCACATTCAACCTCACATATTCATCTGAGCTCGTGAATTAACACCATGACAAATGAATGCAGTCTTGCCCGACCCAGGCTGCTATATTGTCATCACTCTGTTAAAGCAGCGGATGGAGCTAGGTCCTGGAAATAGAAGATGGAGCAATTACTGGAGTGAGTGCTGCATGTGCTGCTGCTGCACCACAGAGAGGGGATGGGTGAGGATTCACTTCAGGAGGTCTGTGAGGCTGCGACATTGAGGATCACAGGGGGGTTGGTGATAATCTTCCGTCAAGGCTGCACTATAATAAAAAGAGCTCAGTGTGACAGGTCAGGGTGGACTGAGTCTCTGCTGGATGGGACTCCCACTGTGCTGTCATGACACAGACAATCACTCTTTAGAGCAGGCAGGGGACAGGAGCTATAAGGTTACCATGGACGCAGTTAGTCAGCTGTGGGCTACAATTGAGCCCTGTTTTTTTTGCCATATATTTGTTTACATTTGGATAAATTGGCACCATTAAAAGTATGCCGAATTAACTATTAGCTTCTCCTGTTTGCTACTGAAAAACTACTGCGTCGTGGTTGTATGCCTCCGCCAACCGGTCAAGTTGCAGTTTACATCCATGACTGTCCAAAATGTCATCACTTCATAATTTTATCCTATTAGACGTGTGTGAAATTATCATAACTAGCATATGCATTCTTGAGTTATGGCCAAAAACTAGGGCTTCCCCCTTCTTAAGGCCCAGACAAACCGACATCAAAGAACCAGCGGCAATCTCTGTTTTTTGGCCAAAAAAGTTGCCCTTGAACACACCGCAAAGACTACAGCCGACGGCCAACTACCACGTATGTCTTGAACCTGCGTGAGAGGAAATAACTCTCCTCACCAGTAGGTCACAGGGACCTTGACCGAAATCTAATCAGTTCATCCCTGAGTCCAAGTGGAGGTTTGTGCAAAAAAACGTTATGTCCATGAGAATGGGACGGACAGATTTAAGGAAAGACAACCCAGAAACATAATCTTTTAGCCCTTTTATGCCTCCGCGCTGTCAATAGCCATGATTGGAGGCTTAAGAGAACTTAATCTGCAGCGTTAACTGCTGACAGCGTTAATACGTGGGTCAAATCAGCGGGCCAAATTAAAAGAACTAATTTCCCGTTGTTTTAAGAACACCAGCATGCACCTTTCCCTTTCAACTCATACAGTATCTTTGCCTCAGGTCTCGCCTCATAGTATGAAAACCTTGGCTTTAGAGCATCCGGTGTCTAATCTCTGTACATATTGTGCAACATTTCTTCACGGAAAAATGAGGAGGATTTTGTTTTCCTCAAAGCTGTGAGATAAACTTGTTAGATTCATGTCTCAATAGCAATATTTAGTGAATCACTGCTTTGTCTTTGTGTAATGTTGTGCCTGAATGTCCACATTCTGGGAAGAAACGGATGACTCAATCAGAGGATACGTGACACCCGTCAGCAAGTCATGTTCACAAAGAGAGCAGCTGTATGTCAACACTGTGTGCAATAATTATACACCCATTTTAATTTATCTGGTCCTGGAATAGAAAATGTTAAACAACTTCTTGTGTTATCTCGTGTTGTAACTTGAGGGAAATATTTCCTGTTTATTTTCTCACAAACATCTGAGCCAGGAAAGATTTCCAGCAATAAACCACAATGCAAAACACCGCCTTTACAGTTATTATGCTTCAGCTCACACAGCTTTGCTTTCCAATCACACACCAGCAGCGCTCGGAAACATCAATACTCTGTGTGTTGAGTCAAGAGGTATAAACTGACTTTGAAGGCAACGCATTCATCCACTTTGACGAGGTTTAAATCATTCCCGCCTGAGAAAACAGCCACGAAATGCAATAATACCATGTGCTGACCGTGTGACTGCGGCCTGTGTTTGCCGAATAACAGATAAGGCAGCGTGTCTTCTCAACTTTCACCCACTGACTTATTTGCTATTGGGTATATTCGTGAGCGTTTCAAGCCTGCCGCTCAGACACACCCCGGCCTGCTGCAGAGAGAGGAGAAAGCCTTCCAGCGCGGACGCATCAAAACAACACAAGTGATTGGTTATTTCATATATCTGCACCGTACTCGTCTATCAACAGCAGAGCGACTTAACAGGTTACGACAGATGTGTTTTTAACCTGTTGGAGCTGCTTTATGAATATGTTGGCAACATTTATTGGCTCAGCTTGTCCCAACAGAGATAACATCGGTTTATTTTGTTATTCTCGAAGTTTTGCTTCTTGTTTTGCATCATAAAAAAAAGCAAGGCTAAATCTGACTGTATCAATGCAAGTAACGATAATTAGGGCCGCACAATTCAGCCACATTTTTTATCAAAATCGCAATATGGTTGCTACTGTGTGTCAAAATACCATTTTAGATTAAATGTTGTGGTGCTGCAGAGATGTCCAGGCCTACACATCATATTCTACAGACTTAATAAAACATCTTTGTTTGTTACAGATCCCCGCAAAACACACCATAATCATTTAATTTCTTAACAAAAATGAGAATAATGATGTCAAAATGATCATCCCTTCTAATATCGCAAATCATATCGCAATCAGTCACAAATAATCGCAATTATATATTTATTTTTAAAATCATTTAGCCTTAATGATAGTATAGAGACAATTATGATCATAAGCTCATCCCGGTTAATCAATTAATCAATTCTGCACATTTCTGCACAGTTCTTCCTTTCTATTCAGATATATTGTACATATTTTTACAGTATTTTTCATATTTTTTTTTCTGTTATGTATTTATGTTTTTTGGTTGTTGCAATACTTGCTTTTTTATTTTAATTTCTCTTACTATGTTTATGTTATGAATAGGGCTGTCAAAGTTAATGGGATAATAACGCGTTGACGCACCTTGCGATCTTTAGGTTGTAGCGGGCTCAGTTTTAAAGCTAGAGTGAAGATACTGGTATCATATGAAACTAGAAAACCTAAGGAATCAATTGATACCAACCATGTCATACTAGCTTGTCACAAAGCAGGCTAAATAATGCTTCAAACGTACACTAAATTTTGGCGAGGAAAAACTGTCATGGCCATTTTCAAAGAGGTCCCTTGACCTCTGACCTCAAGATATGTGAATGAAAATGGGTTTTATGGGTACCCACGAGTCTCCCCTTTACAGACATGCCCACTTTATGATAATCACATGCAGTTTGGGGCAAGTCATAGTCAAGTCATCACACTGACACACTGACAGCTGCTGTTGCCTGTTGGGCTTCAGTTTGTCATGTTATGATTTGAACATATCTTTTATGCTAAATGCAGTACCTGTGAGGGTTTCTGGACAATATTTGTCATTGTCTTGTGTTGTTAATTGATTTCCAATAATAAATATATACATACGTTTTCATAAAGCAGCATATTTGTCCACTCCCATGTCGATAAGAGTATTTTTTCCTTGTATGTGAAAACTACTTGTCAGTAAATCTGATTCTGTCAATCAACAGAAGATTAATGTACAAAAATGTTGATAACTGATTCATTGTTTAAAGTCTTTTATCACGCAAAAATGTTTACCAAAAATGCTGGTTTGCAGCTTCTCAAATGTGAGGATTTTCTGTTTTCTGTGATTGTAAACTGAATACCTTTTGACTTTTGGATTGTTGGTTGGAAAAAATTAGCAAATTGAAGACGTCACCTTTGGATTTACGGTCTTATGACGGATATTTTAGGCTATTTTCTGACATTTATAGGAAAAACAATTAGAAGCAGAGTCAGGGTTTCTGGCACAATTTCACCTACTTCCAAGGTGCACGGAGAAGGGAAAAAGATGTCAAAACTCCAGCTACACTTATAGTAGTATAAAAAACAACTTTATTGACTGGGTCATCATGAAACACATTACATTTAAATAGTGTAGACCATGAAGCAGAAAATAATTCAAAGAGGTAAAAATATATTATAATTATAGATGTCTGTCATATTTCTTTTTACCTCTTTGAATTATTTTCAGGTCTATTTACATGTTGTTTGTAATGTGTTTTATGAGGACCCTGATGAAGGCCACAAGCCAAACTGTGGTCTCAAAATAAAGTTGTTCTTTATACCAGGCAAAACAATTAGTCAAACTGGCTGATAGTATTAAAAAAAAGTCATTATTTGGAGCTCTATATCTCAAAATGATGCTTCCCACATTAAGGTTTCCAAGCAAATTGTGATTAAAAATATATTTAATTGGTTATTAAAGTTCCTGTATAATGACGTCTGTCTGTAATGTGAACCAGCGGGACACGGTTCATCACGTTGAACATAAATCTGCTTATTTTATGCTACTTTCATGCTCATATCAGAAACATATTGATATTCTGATATGGATTGTTACTATAGCAACCAGCCCTAAATGACTGGTGCTCTCAGAGTGGGGTGGTGGATGGACATGTGACAGCAGAGGCAGCCCATATGGGTAATCAATAGGTGGAAAACCATCAGGGTGGGAGTAGGTTGTGAGTGCTCAATGGCACAGAAAGAGCATTGAGGTCAGGTGGTCGGCGGCGTTCAGAGGACGCCGTGTGCGTTCGAGAGATAACCTTCAATTTAAATATTCAGCCTTATCTGGAGCTGTTAGTGGAGCCGACACCCGCCGCCTAACAAAAAGACGTTTAGACGTTTCTTCTCTCTGATAATAACTTTTCTTATATTCCTCACATGGAGCATGTAGACAGGTTTCAGCAGCTGGGAATGTCACAGAAACGGTGCTGCAACTCTATGAGTCATCGATGATGATTGATTAAACAAACATGGGATTATTTATGGGTGAGGAAGCTTCAAGCGAGGCCACTGGGTTATTTTCTTTAATGTATTGTCTGGCCTGGAGCTGACCTTCACATGGAGAGGTGGCAGAGTCATAAATAAAGCTGTAGATCTGGGACAGACAAAGATGTGCACATCACAATTTCCTTAAACTTCCTTAATCCTTTATTATATATTTTTTATTTCTATTATCATTTTTTCCCCTATCTCTGGTATCATCAATATCATATTTAATTTATTAAACATTTTTATTTTATATATTTCTTATGTATTTATTTATTTTTGTAATTATTATTTTTATCATAATTATTTTTTCCTTTCCCTGGTATCATCATCATTTTGTGCATTAAATGTCATAAAATTCACATCACAATTTTTCAAAACGTCCTTAATTCTATATTATTATTTTTAATTCATCATATTTTTCTATTTTTATTTTTCTATTTCTTATGTATTTATTTTTAATTATTATTTTTATTATAATGTTTTCCTATCTCTGGTATCATCATCATTTTGTGTATAAAATGCCATAAAATTCCCATCTTCGAAATTCCCTGTTTTAGCGAACCAACACAATCCAAGACCTTGATATCAACTTTATGATATAAAATTTTAAAAAAATACCTACATATAAGAAGCTGGTACCAGCAAATGTTTAACAGTTGACAGTAGTCGGTTCCCTAAATAAAATAGACTTGACTTAAAATGTCTATATTTGGTTGAAATTGCTCTCTATTGGATTATGCACAACCTGCATGCTGTTATGATACAACATGCCATAAAGTGAACAGACTTGTTTACACACCCACAGTATATTATGTGTGATTTGCAAACCTGAATTAAGAGTTAAACAATCATTCAATGGACAGAAATCCTCCATACAAACAATTAAGTGGTGAAATGAGCAAACTATTCCTGTCACACTAAAATATAGACTTCATGTAAGTAGATCAAGGGATATGTTATAAATAATGATATGTTGATATATTTACTGTATTGTTTTGATATATTTACTGTATTGTTATTGTTGTTATTATATATATATATATCTTGTCAATCATATTATTTCTTTATATTAATCTTGTCTCTAGGTGGAGGCTTCAGATAAGCCCAGTGGGGTTTTTTTGCCTCTTCCTACACTGTATATTATTCATTTATTTTTATATTTTTTGTTATGTTGTATGGTCTTAAATTGTGCAAAATAAAAAAAAATAAAAAAAATTGTAACACCTATCAAAATAGGTGATAAAATATTAAGACTAATCTATTTTTGCACTGACATTACAGCTGACTGTGGTGTAACTATATATATATATATATATATATATATATATATATATATATATCTTGTCTTAATTGTTTCTTATTACTATTATGTAGTCATATTATTAATCTTGTCTCTAGGTGGAGGCTTCAGATAAGCCTGGTGGGTTTTTTGCCTCTTCCTGCACTGTATATTTTATCACTGTAGTTTTTTATGATTATTTATTCATTTTATATATTTTTATTTCTTTATTATTATTAATTGATTATAATTATACATTTTTATTTTTATATTTTTTTTGTTATGTTGTATAGTCTTAAATTGTGCAAAACAAATAAATCATGATGATGATTATTATTATTAATAATTAATTCTACCTCATTTTTATTTTGTATGTTTCTTATTTATTTATTCTTTAATTGTTTTTTATGATTATTTATTCATTTATTTATTTTATATATTTATATTTCTTTATTATTAATTATTATTATTAATTGATTATAATTATACATTTTTATTTTTATTATTATTAAATATATAATATAATATATATATAATATATATAAATATATTAAATATTATTATTATTATTATTATCATTATATATTTTTTGTTATGTTATATAGTGTTAAATTGTGCAAAACAAATAAACAAACAAAAACAAAATATGTCAGTGTGTTAGATTTATGGTGCAAAAAACACCTCGACTGCAGAATTGCATAAGATTGCATGTGATTCATCTCGTCATTAATGAGTAGATTAGTTGCATTTTAATTAAAGGAAAACACACATTGACACACAAAAACCCCACTAACCTGCTCTTTGCGTTTCTGCCAGCGTCCACACGGGCTCTCCTCCAGGATCTCACTCTCATCCTCACTCTCCTCCTCTTTACCCTCAGATCCTGATTTCCTCTCCGGGACGGACATCGTCATTTTAACGACGAATATGTCCTGATATCCAAACCAAACCCACTAAAAGTCCTTCTTCTTCTCCAGCAGCAGCGGCTCCCCTCTCTCTCTCCCTTGTTGTGTGCGCAATGGAGAAGAAGAAAAACCCTCCAGACGACACCAGACGCTCAAAACATCCTGCAGAGAATAAACTAGACGCTCCTCAGTGTCTCCTCACCGTGCAACACTGCAAGGTCTCTGTGCTGAGCAGGGTGGAGAAATAGACCCCCAGACTTCATGCGTTCATGTGTTTTGTTCGGATCTGAAGCAGCGAGCTCCAGCAGACAGACAGACACAGACAGACAGAGAGGAGGCAGAGACGCGGTGCGGTGCGCAGAGGGATGGAGCGCAATTACCGTAAACACACCAGCAGGTGCGCACGGTGTTTTTAGCTTTGAAAACTGAGCCTGTCTGGAAGCAAAAACCTTATATAAGGACGACCACCACCACCTCAAGCTGAAGCAAGTCAAAGATATATGCAATTTAATTAAATTAAATTAAAGTTTTGAATTTTATTTAATTGTGTTTATTTATTTATTTGTATATATTTATATTTCTTTATTGTGATTATTATTATTAATAATAATAATAAATAATAATAATAATATATTAATTATACTTCATTTTTATTTTTTATGTTTCTTATTTATTTATTTATCTTTAATTGTTTTTTATCACAGTTTTCCCCCTTATTTCTTTATTATTAATTACTATTTAATTATATTCATCAATTTGTATTTTTTATATTATTATTGTTTATTTTTTTAATTATTATTTTTACTATCATAATTTGTTTTCTCCTCCCTTGTTTTTGAGTGTCAGGAAGATGACGCAAAAACCTTATAAGGATGACCACCAAAGATATATGCAATTTAATTAAATTAAATTAAATTTTTGAATTTTATTTAATTGTGACAATTTATTTATTTGTATATATTTATATTTCTTTATTATTATTATAAATAAATAAATTATACTTAATTATAATTTTGTATGTTTCTTATTTCTTTATTTCTTTATTCTTTCATTTCCCCCCTTTATTCATTTATTTATTTTATATATTTATATTTCTTTATTATAAATTATTATTATTATTATTTAATTATATTTATCAAATTTGATTTTTTTATATTATTTTTTTATTATTATTTTTATTTTCATCATTTTTTTCTGTTTTTGAGTGTCTGGAAGATGATGCAAAAACCCTACATGGACAAGACCACCATCTCAATCTGAAGCAAATCAAACTTTTTGAATGGGGGGCCAGGGCAAAGAAAAATACATGCAATTTAATTAATTTTTTTGTATTTTATTTAATTGTTTTCGTATTATTTATTTATTTTTACATTCTGCTGGTGTGTGAATTTATTTTATTAATTATTTAATTTTTATATATATTTCCCCCTCCCTTGTTTCTGAATACTTTGTTTAGGTTGTTGTGGTAATTATTTTTAAGGAAACAATAAAAACCATGATTCAAGAAGAATGATATATGCAATTTATAGTTTGTTAGATTTTATTTCACATTATATGTTTTTGTCTTGGCATGTCCAGGTCCCATGTTGGTTTGATTAATGTTCTTTGTTTTGGTTTTCTTCTTTTCTGTTTTGTGAATATTTGGACAGGTTTGGTTATTTATTACAACATAAACTCAAACCAACAAAATCTGGTTTCAGACCCAGAGCACTGCAACAGTCAGTCACTATGCCCTCAAACCAGAAGAGGGCAGAAGGGCCTGGTGGTTTTATATGTTAATAAAAAGAGAAAGGGCCTTTTGTACCTTAATAAGGAGAGTCTGTGGTCTAAGAGGCTTTTACGCTGAGCAAACCTACACTAAAAACCCGGATAATAAATTCATAGCCTTACATGCATTTAAACAATGTAGTCTACATATAAATAATAAATAAATTCATAGAAAAATACATCCTTTTATAATAAGATTGCCCAGGCCCTCACAGATCCACTGCATCATCACCATTTGATTTAAGAAAAAGTTAATTTTATTTCCCTAAATAAAGCCACAAACTAATTTTAATTTAATTTTAACAGGGAAAACTTGGAGTCACGGTCGTATTAATTATTTCTGTGTGAACTGTACTCAACAGGGACTTGGAGACGATATACAAAATGCACAAAAGGCAGGAGGTGGATGGGTATGGGGGGGATCAATAGGGACCCAACGGTAAATATTTAGCCATGAGGAAAATTTAAAAATGACTGCAAATAATTGCAACTATTTTAGAAGAGAAAGATTGAAACATAAATATGAAGTGTTTATAGGGACATTTCTGAGAAGTTAAAGATTTGGCATTATTGGAGTCTCCCATCGTCTCTGTCCTGTTTTATGTCCTTTACCCATCAGGGCTACTTTATGATTAATTAGATGTTGAGGAAAAAAGAAACATGGAGTATTTATAGAAAAAGTTGATACTAAAGCAAAGGTACCAGAGTCCTGGAGATGTTTTTATTGTAATATAACCATAGACATGTATATATGCATGCAAGGTAGGCATATGTGGATACAGAGACTACGGTAGGATTAGTGTGACATCTTGTGGTGCTTTGTTGCACTTGCAATAATTTCTTTCATTCCCATAACTCAAGTTCCTCCTTGGCACCATACCTGTTAAAGCAAGTCATTTAAAGATCAGTTTATTCTCAGGTTCCTTAATCTCTTACAGTGTCAGCAATTCTTTCTTTAGTTTGGTACCAAATACTTAATAAAACAGGTAGTTTAGAAGCTGATTAATTCAACACAATACCAATCAAATACAACAATAAATATACCTTTTAAACCTTATGACACTAATATGGTTGACATCAGTGTATGCACATAAAATATTGCCACTGTGGACGTCTGGCTCTTGAAGAGAAATATAAATATGCTGCAGATACAGTAAGTAAATTGCACACGTAATTATACAAATGATAAGCAAACAACTTATGTTAATATTCTTTATCTAGTTGCATGCAACAAAAACATTTTTGTGTGGTACACAAGTTCAGATATGTGTATTTCTTTGCATAAGAGATAAATTAATGTCTGTCAGTGAAGCACAGATGACTTTTTTTCTGTTTTAGATTTATTTTAGTTTATCAAAATGTTTCTAAAATCATATTGTTTATTAAGGAGCAAAGAGTAACAGCTGGCTACTCGTTTTGTTTCAGTGAACTCATTTTCTCCAATTTACTTCTTTATTCTTCGTCTACTTCCCCCTTTTTTTCTAGACAACTTTTGCACCTAGCTGGTCCCACATATAGTCACTTTTCAGTCCCCTAAATAAAAAAAAAACACAATGAATTTTAATTTTAACCATCAGAGTATGTATTACATATAAACAGGTACACGAAATGACATATAGTTGTTAAGATTTTAATCTGTAACATATTTATTTTTATGGTTTTCATCACTTGTTCTTATTAAATGTCCTTACCGTAACATTATAACGTTCATTTTATACATTTTCCTTTTTTTAATTTCTATAATATTTTTAAGACATTTAAATGCAGTTTCATCAAGCTTTGTGCATCATTGTAAATATTGATGTAAAAACATTCATAATTTTCTCTACACCCTGAAAATTTTAGAAGGTAACCATAGATGTCTGTCTTCATACACAAAAAATATAAAATATGTTGTGTTCTATGACAGATATTGCAATTGTAATGTCTCATGTCCTTACTGTAACATATATATATATATATATATATATATATATACATGTATATAATCTAATTTTTTTTTTTTTTTAATGGTCACAAGCAGCTCTCTTCCACCAGGAAACATCATTTGGTGTAGCTCTATTGTCGTCCGGTTGGAAACAGTAGGGCTTATACATGCTGTACAGTGCCAGAAACAGGTTGAGATAACAAAAAGGGAAAAAAGGTGTGGAAATTGGGAGAAAAAGAGGGTTGACAAGTATGGTTGAAGTTGGTTTATGTAGGCTAACACAACTTTCTGCTAGTCGACACTCACCTCGATACAACAGTGCTCTTTACCATATTTGCATCAGCCAACATGTAGAACTGTCCCATTAGCCATGAATACGAGAACAAAGAAAACAGAAGAAAAACTCATTTATACATTGTGAAAATGTGCTTTTATTTGATTCCAGATTGCACAGCAGGCAGATTTATTGTAACTTACGCTGACATCCAAAGATGACTTTTAATTGCAAAGCATTCAAATTCAAAAGCTTTGTGATGTCATGTTAAGACATCATTTAAAGGGGAACTACGGCCATTTTCAAAATTCATACATGTTATTCCTAATGATCTAAGACAGTCCAAAAATATTAGTAAACATGAACAACTCAATGTAAAGTCTGGAGCTGCTCCATAGACAATGAATTGGGGAAAATTGTATAGACTAGATGACACTGAGTACTGAGTCTATGGGTACATTTTCTGATTCACAACTGAGAACAATACAATAGAATAAAGCTCACACTTTGGTATGGAGCAGCTCCAGACTTTATACCCAATGACTTCACAAGTTTGAGACTTCTCTGGTTTCTGGCTTTGAGAGAGAGTAGCTCATCTTCACACATATTGATTTAACTTTCCTAGGCCGTGGAAACAACATATAGGAATTCTTAATTTAGTTCCTTTTAACGCCTTTGGAGGTAGCAGAGCTCCAGACTTTGTCAGATCCCCTGTACAAGTCCAGTTCGCCGTCATCGGTCAGTTCGAGATGGCAGTCCTTCCTGTGTCCGTGGTGAGGAGGACGTGGCATGGGGACAAATGTGTCTGTGTCCCACATGGGTTTGTCAGACTTGTTGTATATGACCAGGTTGCTGTCAGCCTGCATGTTCAGGCGGAAACCACCTGTTCCATAAGTACCTGAATCCCACACAGACTTCCAGCCATACAGGACAAAGTTACCATCATCCTGCAGGCAGGAAAAGAGATGTTATCCAAACAATATCACACCAAAATATAGAGGGATCAGTTATTTTATAGCATTTTAACTTCACACATGACAGGTAAATGAGATTTGATGAGCTTCTTCAGTGAATCACCTGGAAGATGGCCTTCCACTGCTCGTTTTTGGACATCAGATAGTCTCCCCTGCGAAGCTCATCATTTTTGGACAAGTAGTTCTTACTCATGATTCTGAAACAAACAAACAAATAACAACTAAAGCTGTGATGTTGTACTATTCCAATACTGAAAATGCATTCACACCACATGCTGTTTTGGCATTTCAGTCAATACGAAAGTATAGAGTACTTACCGCCTTGAATGTCCAACACCGGTCAGTCTGTGAGCAGAAGTGAAGCGGGTGATATTCACAGCTGTTCGCTGCATCTTTATATCATCTGAGCTGGAGGTGGAGAGGAAGCAGGAGGCGTGCCTTGCCCTCTTTTTTTGGTATCATGGCAGTCCTGTGTCCCATAAAACTTATGTTAAGAGGGTTTTGCCCAAATCAGGACTTAACATGGACGTGAGCTGCATGTCTAAGAGGATGGAGAAAAATATTCACATTAAATTGTCTGTAAACTATGTCATATATTAGAAACTGTGAAGGAAATGAGACAACATACATGTTTCATACATAGAATTATCTCAGAGTCTGTTATGACTATGTGTAGTGGCTGTTTGTCCATAATCAAACTCAAACTTGAAACAAACTTGAAATCAAAAGGCCACTTATACACCATATGAATAGTACTCATTGTCCGTAATGAGATTTTGAATTTCTCCTGTTTATTTAACCTTAGCAGGCACACCAACAAAGAAATCATGGCTCCTTCTGCCTCTCTTGCTCTGGTAAAACAACATAGACCCTCCAGGTACATATTGGTCCTATAACTGCCTGCGGTATGAACCCGGGTGCCCATAATGCTGCCCATCCTTTAAAAAAAACAACAAATAAATAAAACTGATCTTTAAAAGCGTGAGGGCAAATTTAAAGTTCAGAATCCATCGTGTTATTGTAGGTTATTTAACAGCATTTTAAGGGAAATCTTTTACTGCAGCTGCTCCACACAGAGGAGCCGTATAACAGTGAGATAGTTGACATCAGTGTATTCAGTAGGTGTTATTCTTTGCTCCTTAATAAACAATATGATTTTAGAAACATTCTGATAAACTAAAATAAATCTGAAACAGAAAAGAATTGTCTGTGCTTCAGATACAAACATTTACTGATCTCTTATGCAAAAAAATACATATATCTGAACTTGTGTAGCTTACAAAAACATTCTTGTTGCATGCAACCAGATAAAAAATAAGAATTGAAGTTGTTTGCTTATCATTTGTAGTTTGCACGTATAATTACGAGTGCATTTATTTACTGTATCTGCAGCATATTGACATTTCTCTGTAAGAGCCAGACGTTCACAGTGGCAATATTTTATGTGCATACTTGGGAAGGAGCAAAGTGTCATTTTCTTATGAGAAGAAGATGAGTGTATTTTCATCAGATGTTAGCATTCCAATAAATCATAGAGTACATACTGATGGGGTGGGAATATCACCTCCTTCACATCTGCTCACGGACTGAATTTGAATGCTTTGCAAATGAAAGTCATCTTTGGATGTCAGCATGAGTTACAATAAACCTGCCTGCTGTGCAATCTGGAATCAAATAAAAGCACATTTTCACAATGTATAAATGTGTTTATTTATTTTTTCTCTTTGTTCTTACTGGGTTATGACTTAGTTTCTTAACAACAGTTCTACTTGCAAATATCTTGGTAAAGAGCACTGGTAGTTGTTGGGGTTAGTGTCCAGAAAAGGGGGAGAGTAGAAAAAAAATAAAGAAGTAAAGCGAAGAATATGAGTGTGCTTCACTCAAACAAAACTATAGCTTTAAACATTTTAATAAACTCAAATAAAAATAATAAAAATAATAAAAATAATTTAAAAAAATGTTTGGCATGATAGCTTGAGAGGGTTTGGTGAGTTTCCCTTCAGGTCAGAAGTTTAGTACCTCATTGTGCTTTAGAGACAGACGTTCATTCCTCCGTTATGCAAAAAAATACATATATCTGATTGACTTGTGTACCATAAAAAATGCTCTTATTGCATGTCAGTTGAACCACCATTTACAGCAACCAGATGAAGAATATTAACTGGAGTTGTTTGCTTATCATTTGTATAATTACGTGTGCAATATCTGCAACATATACATTTGTCTGCAAGAGCCAGACGTCCACAGTGGCAATATTTTATGTGCATACACTGATGTCAACCATCTCAGCTATCATAAGGTTTAAAAGATATATTTATTGTTACTATTTGATTGGTATTGGGTTGAATTAATCAGTAAACTATCTGTTATATTAAGTATTTGGTACCAAACTAAAGAAAAAATTGCTGATACTAAGACATTAAGGAACCTGAAAATGAAGGTTATACTCTGCATTCATAAAAGAGTATGGATATTTCTGTTATTCAAACTTTTGTCTAAAACAATCAGGATGTAACTCCAAGTCTACGCGTCTTAAAAGCAGAATTGAAACTTTTTAAATGAGCCATACAAAAACGTTCTTGTTACATCATCTACAGCAACCAGATGAAGAATGATTAACTGGAGTTGTTTGCTTATCATATGTGTAATTAACTTTGTAATGTGCAATTTACTTGCTGTATCTGTAGCACATTTACATTTCTCTGCAAGGGTCAGACGCACACAGTGGAAATGTTTTACCAGCCTCTGCAGTATACCTGCTTTATGTGAATACACTGATGTCAACTATCTCACTGTTATACGACTCCTCTGTGTCGAGCAGCTGCAGTAAAAGATTTCCCTTAAAATGCTGTTAAATAACCTACAATAACACGATGGATTCTGAACTTTAAATTTGCCCTCACGCTTTTAAAGATCAGTTTTATTTATTTATTTATTTTTTTTAAAGGATGGGCAGCATTATTGGCACCTGGGTTTATACCGCAGGCAGGTATAGGACCAACCTGTACCTGAAGGGTCTATGTTATTTTACCAGAGTAGCAGAGGCAGAATGAGCCATATTTCTTTGTTGGTGTGCCTGCTAAGGTTAAATAAACAGGAGAAATTCAAAACCTCATTATGGACAATGAGTACTATTCATATGGTGTATAAGTGGCTTTTTGATTTCAAGTTTGTTTCAAGTTTGAGTTTGATTATGGACAAACAGCCACTACACATAGTCATAACTATGTTAACTAAGTTATCTCAGAGTCATAACAGACTCTAACAGTTAAGAGCCAGACGTCCACAATGGCAATATTTTATGTGCATACACTGATGTCAACCATATTAGTGTCATAAGGTTTAAAAGGTATATTCATTGTTGTATTTGATTGGTATTGTGTTGAATTAATCAGCTTGTAAACTACCTGTTTTATTAAGTATTTGGTACCAAATTAAAGAAAGAATTGCTGACACTGTAACAGATTAAGGAACCTGAGAATGAAGGTTATATTCTGCATGCATAAAAAATATATATGAATGTTTTTGGACAGTTTTGCTGTTCAAACTTTTGTCTGTGTACATTATAAAACAATCAGGATGTAACTCCAAGTCTACGAGTCTTAAAAACAGAATTGAAACTCTTTAAATTAATTGCTTTTATATATACTGTATGGTGCGAAGGAGGAACTTAAGTTATAGGAATGAAAGAAATGATTGCAACAAGGCACCACAAGATGTCACACTAATCCTACTGTAGTCTCTGTATCCACATATGCCTACCTTGCATGCATATACCTGTCTATGGTTACATTACAATAAACACATCTCCAGGACTCTGGTACCTTTGCCTTAGTATCAACTTTTCTATGAATACTCCATGTTTATTTTTCCTCAACATCTAATTAATCATAAAGTAGCCCTGATGGGTAAAGGACATAAAACAGGACAGACACGATGGGAGACTCTCCAACAATGCCAAATCTTTAACTTCTCAGAAATGTCCCTATAAACACTTAATATTTATGTTTCAATCTTTCCCTTCTAAAATAGTTGCAGTCATTTTTAAATTTAAGAAATAAAAATAAAGAAATAAAAATATTAGATTTTATATATATATATATATATATATATATATATATATATGCTACAGTAAGGACATTACACATTACAATTGCAATATCTGTCATAAAACACAACATATTTTTTATTTTTTGTGTATGAAGACAGACATCTATGGTTACTGTCTAACATTTTCAGGTTGTAGAGAAAATCATGAAATCCCCTATTTTTTAGAAAAATGTTTTTAAATCAATATTTACAATGATGCACAAAGCTTGATGAAAATGTATTTAAATGTTAAATTAAAAAAGGAAAATGTATAAAATGAACGTTATAATGTTGCAATAAGGGCATTTAATAAGAACAGGTGATGAAAACCATAAAAAATAAACATGTTACAGATTAAAATCTAAACAACTATATGTCATTTTGTGTACCTGTTTATATGTAATACATACTCTAATGGTTAAAATTCATAGAGTTTTTTTACTACCAGTGCTCTTTACCAAGATATTTGCAAGTAGAACTGTTGTTAAGAAACTAAGTCATAACCCAGTAAGAATAACTCATTTATACATTGTGAAAATGTGCTTTTATTTGATTCCAGATTGCACAGCAGGCAGGTTTATTGTAACTCATGCTGACATCCAAAGATGACTTTTACTTGCAAAGCATTCAAATTCAAAAGCTTTGTGATGTCATGACATCCTTTCATGGACGTGTAGGAGCTCTCCAAATTTCTTGAGCTCCCCTGTACAACACCAGTTTGCCGTCATCGGTCACTTGAAGACGGCACACGCTGCTCCCAGCCGTGGTGGTTTTTGTGTCCCACCTGATAGTCCCAGCCTCGTTGTACATGACCAGGTTGCTGTCAGCTTGCATGCAGAGGCGTAAATTATCTGATCCTTTAGTTCTTGTTTCCCACACAGGCGTCCAGCCATACAGGACAAAGTTACCATCATCCTGCAGGCAGGAAAAGAGATGTTATCCAAACAATATCACACCAAAATATAGAGGGATCAGTTATTTTATAGCATTTAACTTCACACATGGCAGGTAAATGAGATTTGATGAGCTTCTTCAGTGAATCACCTGGAAGACGGCCTTTCACTGCCCGTTGTTGGACATCAGATAGTCTCCCCTGCGAAGCTCATCATCTTTGGACAAGTAGTTCTTACTCATGATTCTGAAACAAACAAACAAACAAATACTACTAACAACTAAAGCTGTGATGTTGTACTGTTCCAATACTGAAAATGCATTCACACCACATGCTTTTTTGGCATTTCAGTCAATACGAAAGTATAGAGTACTTACCGCCTTGAATGTTCCACACCGGTCAGTCCGTGAGCAGAAGTGAAGGAGGTGATATTCCCACCCTATCTTTATATCACCTGAGCTGAGAATGGAAAGGGAGTGGCAGTATGTACTGTATGATTTACTGGAAAACAGTAAGTCCTGAGCCCTATTCCCAAAGAACTGTCGTTGTTACCTCCGCCAAGGCCAAAGGAGGGTATGTTTTCACCAGCGTTGGTTTGTTTGTCTGTTAGCAGGATTACTCCAAAAGTTCATGATGGATTTGAATGAAATCTTTTGGAGGGGTGGGGTGTGGCACAATGAACAATCCATTAGATTTTGGTGGCGATCTGGATCATGATCCGGATTCAGGATTTTTTTTACGGATTCCGATTAGCCAGAACATTAAGACCACAATGTATAACACATGCGCAGTGTAACTGATGACGCGTTGATGACGCATGACCCCGCCTCCCTCTGAGAGCAGAGAGATATGTGTGTGGATGTGGGGAGCTGCTGTCTGTCCGCGGTGAGAAACAAAGAAGCGGTAGATGATGGGATGACAGACAACGTAGTGTAACGTTATACAGACATAACAAGGCTGCTGAATGAGAGAGGCATCCGCCGATACGTTACACGGAAACACACCGTACCGCCAGCTGTGATCTGTTTTTAAAGTCATGCGTTGGCGGAGGTCTGCGCTCTCCGAGTGCCATTCTAGTTACTCTCTCATTTTACTTGTTTGACTGGTTGTTTTCCTCCGGTCCGTGAAATCCTGCAGATGATGTTAGGAGCACCGGAGGACTCCGGAGGACACAGAGGCACATGATTTTTTTCAGATAACCTGTTTCATGCACTACTGTCAGGATATCATGACCGTTTTATAAAAATAACTTTTTTTAATCATATTTGCTCCAATTCTACCCACTGCAACTTTAACACCACCACCAACTACGACCTCAGTACTAAACATATAGTTGAATTAACACCTCTCAGAAAGTTTGGTCATTAGAAGCTTCATAGAGGTAGAATATGTGTCAGAGCTGTTGTACTGGATTGCAATAGATTGTATGGGTTAATAACAAACTGGCAAGGAGTGAAGATTCTCAGTAAAAAGGCATAGCAAAATCACACATTTATTCGTCAGAAGACTCATTTAATCAAGAAACAGCATGGCATTATCAGCACTAACCAACTGGCAGAGAGTGTAGATTCTCAGTAAAAAGGCATAGCAAAGTCACGCCTTTATTCATCAGAAGACTCATTTAATCAAGGTCCAAAGTCAGGCAGAAGGACAGGCATGCAGATAGAGGTTCAGGATTACGTGGTATATAGAGGCGGACAGCGTCTGAAGCCATTTGATATAGTGAGACAACTTTTTTAAATTTGACGTCACTATATAAAATGACCTGTGGTGACCTCTTCACAGCGTCATGAAACTTTACAACCACAAACTACAGACCTACAGCATTCAGAGGATGGATGGCTTTCCTAGGTAGATTGACAATAAGGGGGTTTCTGAGCAGTTTACACAACAGAAGTACGCGCCATTCACTCACAGAAAAATGCAATTCTTGCAGAAATATCAAAATCTCCAAATGTCAAAGGTTTTTGACACCAAATCCCAGCATGGCTTTTTCTATGGTGTTCCTCGAGGTCTTGGTGTCTTCATGAGGTATTTTCGAGGAATTATGTGGTGTGTATGATGTACACCACTTTAAACTCTCAATCAGTTTTAAAGGGACTGTTTGTAACTTTTTAAGCGTATAAATGTACCGGGTCGGGGCATATGCGCGCTCGCGTGTGGCCGGAGCCTCGTCTCCTCTGTCTGCTTGCCTTCACTCAGACAATGCGCGCGTTCTCGCGTACTCGCTCCACCTCTAGATGTGAACGCGCGCTCACTCCACACTGCAGAAGAGTTAGTTTAGCTCTGAGAATATCTAGTGAATGTACAGTGGACGTTTGTGCAGAAATAAATGCTGCAGCTCCTCCAGACCAACAGAGGTTTTCCGTGTCTTGTGAAGTGACGGGGCTCCGCAGAGAGAAACGTTGTTGTCTCGTTACCGACCGGGTGCCGGTGTCTCCCTGTTCACTCCGGCTGCGGGCGGAGGGAGACGAGTTTCTCGCTGCGGAGTTACAAATAGTCCCTTTAAGTAAAAGAGTTGTTCATTCACAAGGAGCTGAGATACAGAGACACACTTTATCCTGATTATAGCTCACTACCAAGAGAGGGAAGAAACAAATTCATGCATTGTAAAAAATTGCTTTTATTTGATGCCAGATTACACAGCAAGCAGCTTTACTGGTGACTCAAGCTGACATCCAAACATGACTTTCACATACAATTAATCACTTCTTGCCATTGTCTCTATCAGTCTTCCAAACCGCATAACCCTCCTCTTGCACCTCCAGTCTGCCTTCGTCAGACAGGTGAAGGCAGCATATGTCGCAGTCGCCTCTGACAGAGTTTGTGTGCCACCTGGGTTCGCTACTCCCGTTGTACATGACCAGGTTGCAGTCAGCCTGCATGCGCAGGCGGATAGCGTCTGTTCCACTAGTGTCTGAAGCCCACAAAGGCTTCCAGCTATAGAGGACAAAGTTACCATCCTCCTGCAGGCAGAAAAAGAAACGTTTGACTGTTATCAGAACGTGCATTTCAAAACACTTTTTCTCTTACTTCTGCATTTACTTGTCCACAGGTCGGTGCTCATGTACCATGCATCCTGATAAATATCTGGAGTGCATAAATATTCTGAGTTATCTCACCTGGAAGACGGCCTTAAACTTCCCGTTGTCGGACACCAGAGAGTCTCCCCTGCGGAGCTCCTCATCTTTGGACAAGGAGTTCTTGCTCAAGTTTCTGCAATAAAAAGAAAGTCTGTGTTGAATCCATATAAAACACGTGTAATGGCAATTTTCATATCTGCAGTTTAACACTGTACCTTTAGATAATCTCAGGGCCTCACATGTTCAACTTCGTCACCATAGGACAGTGACCTGACATTTTAGGTCTCTGTAACTGCAAACAACAGATTGCTGAAATACTTGTTATGTCTTGTGATGCTTTGTTGTCTGCTGTGTGCTGACGCATTGATATACTTTCTATCCTCCTCTTCTTTTCTTCTTTGCACTTATCTTCATGTTATGCTTTAAATGTATAAATACTGACTACTCTTTGTATTCGGGGCTCACTTGCCACAGTCCACAACAGGTGGCTGTGCTCGTGAGTCCATCTGCAGTCCATCTGCAGATATTTTAGTTATTAATGTATGCTTTTTTATTAAATTCACTGAAAGACAAGTTGTTACGTTGGTTTGTGTCTTGTTTTAACAGAAACTGCCACCACACACGTTTGCCATTTCATTTGTATAACACCAGAAATTTTTTTCCATTTTACTGAATAGTAGTTATTTTTCCCCTTACTTTAGTTTATACCCACAATAAGTCTTCTGCACCATTCATAAACTTAATTTCAACCAAATACGTGCCCTACATTTTTTGGCCCAAAAAACAGGTAAATCGGCCCATTTCTTTTCCTTAATTGACACTGGGCTGGTCCAATCGCTCTGTGCCGGGCAGCCACAGTGAGGAGGAGAGGGAGAGAGATGAGGGAGGGAGTGTAGAGTTTGCGGTAAGCAGTTATGGACTAGCTGCCTGGCTCAACATATGTCATGAGAGATGAGCAGTGCTCGAAGTGGGCCGGTACGTAGCGGTACGCAGTATTTTACTCATTTTACTCCTTGGCGTACCGTGACTTTTTCATGCATACCGGAGCTTCTTGCAAGCTGCCGGATCTCCTCTGCCCTCTCCATATCAGGTTATCTGGGAGATTCATAATGGAGATTCATAATGGTGATACATAACGGTGCAGAGCCAGCGGATTTGCGCCGCGTGGGTTCCCGTAGTGAACGGAAGCACCGCGCTATTAACCTCCGCAAGAGCTGAAGCCTGGCTGTTCACATCAGAAGTGCATTTCTCTGCTTCTTCTGATCCTCTGCTGTTTACCATCCATCTCTCTCTCTGTGTCTGTCTGTCTGTGTCTGTCTGTCTGCCAAGGGCGGGGCCAAAGTGGGGGCCGGAGCTGGCACTGCCAACCCCATCAGAGTCTGAATGTGCTAGGTCCGATAAGACTCAACAAACATTAATGATGATCTAATGTATAACTGATATACTGTATGAGACCCAGCTGAAGTGCACAACATTTTTTAATAAGGAATTCAGCATCATTGATATTGTGACTTAATGCACTTTAAGTTATAAATTAACAACCATGTATCACTCATAGTTTTATCCCTCCCAGACATATACGTTAGATGGGCCTAAACAGCATACTTGCCAAGCCTCCCGATTTTACCGGGATACTCCCGTTTTTCATTGCCCTCTCCCGGTTTCCTTCCTGGGTCCCAATTCGTATTTCTCCCAATTTTTGTCAAATTTACTTTTTTTAACCTGTTTCTGGCACTGTACAGCATGTATAATCCTAAAAAAGAGACAGCAGGGGCAAAAAAATGGAATTATAACTGATGAATATTAGATTATGCTGGATATTCACATGCAAACTTTATGCCAGAGGGGCAAATTATTCAGTCTTCTTTCCTGAGATTTAAAGGTAAAATTAGAAGTTTAACATAAACATGCTGTTGTAGTGTACTTATTATTTTGTTATTTTCATCGTTTTAAAGTCACCAGAATTCAAGAAACAAAGTCTCTAAAACTCAAATCTTATTTGAAAATAATTGGGCATGAATCAGATCCACATACACAATTATTGACTTCATCATTTTAATTTCATCATACTTTCTTCTATGAAAAATGTATTTATTATTGTTCTTTCTTTTTATGGACCAGTCTTGCAACGTTATTGTATCATTGTATTGGGGTTTGTATGTTTGTTAAAAGTCGTATAAAGTAAAAAGTTTAAAAAAAAAATATTATAATTAAAAAAAAAAATAGATTGAAGGAGCTGGAGGAAGGTACATCAGGCTGCAGATGCTTTGTCTGAGCCATTTGTCCCTATGTGACCTAGAACAGAGGTCTTCAACAGGGGATCCGCGACCCCTAGGGGGTCCGCGGAGGTACTGCAGGGGGGTCGCGAAATTTTCTTATTCTTATTATTCTTATTTTATTTATTTATTTATTTTTTTAATTATTATTATTTATTAACAGGTATGTTTATGCATGGCAGTGGCACTAATAGGCCATCACTCATTTTCATTTCCACATTTGTTTAAAATAAAAATGTAAATTTGAATAGCTGGTATGCATGATTATCATGCAATTGACAGACATTGTTGATATTGGCATTGGTATCAGTTAACAAGGTATGTTTATGAATGGTAGTGGCATGGCCACCCTACTCACTGTACCTTGCACATGTTTAGAATAAAAACATGAATATATGAACCTGTGTATTATTTGAAATAGCTTAGTATTGAATGCACAATAACAAGTTACATTTATACATGGCACTAGGCCCAGTTTAATATAACCTGAAGTTTTATTGTCTGCAACTGTTATTTGTTGTATGTCTGAAACTTTGTTTAATGCGCTGCTGCTGCTGTCTTGGCAAGGACACTCTTGAAAAGGAGATTTCTGAATGAGGCTTTTCCTGGTTAAATATATTCGAAATAAAATACATAAATATTTCAAAAGTGTGTTTTGGCATGGGGTTATAAATCAAGTGATGACACACAGAAAGCTACCACAGCTTCAGTGCTATCACATATCCAGCAGGAGGGCTGTATACCTTGCCAAAAATCACTAGGAGAATTATTCCCCCAAGATGTTACTGGTGGCCCAAATTTGGGGTCTTAGCTCACGGACTGTAATTTTGAATGCAGGATTTTTACTCGTAATGGAGTATTTATTGCTATTTTTACTTATTTCTTCCACCACTGACACTAATAACCACTCTGCTCCTATGAATGATAACGGGAGCCACCATCAGATGAAATATTTAGTTTATTTTCATATTGTTATGTTGGCTATAACACAACTCATATTTCAATTCACGTTTTAATGTTTTGAGTTCATCACAAATGTGGCTAAAATCACACAGTGTATCTATTCAATATGTTAAACTGTCCCTCTGTAAGTAAAATAGTTGTTCATTCACAAGAGCTGTGATGCAGAGATACTTTATCCTGATTATAGCTCACAAAAGAAGAAACAAATTCATGCATTGTGAAAAATTGCTTTTATTTGATGCCAGATTACACAGCAGGCAGGTTTACTGGTGACTCAAGCTGATATCCAAACATGACTTTCACATACAATGAATCACTTCATGCCTTTGTCGTTAGTAGAGCTCCAAATCTGTCCACATTCCTTGTCCACCACCAGTTTGCCCTCGTTGGTCAGGTAAAGGCGGCACATGTTGCAGTCGCCTTTGGCAGAATTTGTGTGCCACTTGGGTTTGCTTTCCTTGTTGTACATGACCAGGTTGCAGTCAGCCTGCATGCACAGGCGGACAACGTCTGTTCCACCAGTGTCTGAAGCCCATATAGGCTTCCAGCCATAGAGGACAAAGTTACCATCCTCCTGCAGGCAGAAAAAGAAATGTTTGACTGTTATCAGAATGTGCATTTCCAAACACTTGTTCTCTTACTTTTGCATTAACTTGATACAGGTCGGTGCTCATGTATCATGCATCCTGATAAATATCTGGAGTGCACAAATATTCTGAGTTACTCACCTGGAAGACGGCCTTAAACTCCCCGTTGTTGGACACCAGAGAGTCTCCCTTGCGGAGCTCATCATTTTTGGACAAGTAGTTCCTGCTCATGATTCTGCAATAAAAACAAAATCTCTCTTGAATCCATATAAAACACTGAAAATGCATCATCAAACATATGTTTTGTGAGTTGGTTTGACATTTAATTTATTTAACAGCAGTTTCTACTCAATAGTAGTTATTTTTCACCGTACATTAGTTATACCCACAATAAGACTCATGCACATTTCATAAGCTTAACTTCAACAGCACAGATTTAATAATTAACTGCAATGATTCCTTCATGCATTAAACTCTGACATGTATGAATCCATCCATCAGTATAAAAGTGTAGAATACTTACAGGGTTGAATGTCCTTCCTAAGTCAGACTGCGAGCAGAGGAAAAGGAGTGAAGTGCAAGATGTGAGATTCACTCCATTTATATACCAAAGCTGGGGGTGGAGAGAGGAAGGGAGAACAGAGAGGGGAGTGCCGTGCCCCTCTTTTTTTGAATGAGAACTGAATGTGCTTTTCCTCTTCAACTGCTTGAACCCCCACAAAACATCGATAAAGTTGTGCAGGTACTTGTGACAAAAGCATGAAGGCTGACATGTTTGACAGAGGGACTGTCATTGATGGATGTGAAAGAGGGATAAATACGTTGATACCAATCGATGATGTATTATGAAACGGTAATTTGAGATTGTGTCCATTTCTTTATTATTGTTATTATTTACTTATTTATTTATTTATTCATCTCACTTATTATTGTAAGTGCTGGTATTATTATTGTTATTGATATTATTATCATATGTATATACTGTATTATACATATATATTTTACACATTTATTTTCTTTTTGTTTTGTTTTTGCTCCCCCTAACTCTACACATAAAAGGAAGGATGTCTGTATGTGTTTAAAATTAGATGTATGCCATATATGACCATCTAGCCTCATGCAATGCCAAACACACACCCTTAATCCACATCACACACACACACACACACGCACACACACACACACACACACACACACACACACACATGACACTCCCATATTAAGCATTTCCTCCAAATGAATGAAGTGTATTGTCACAGCTGACCTTATAATGTAAAGTGCTTGTATGTGTGCACCATTGCCTGCGCCCAGCTGCAAAATACCAAGATTAAACACTTGTTCGGCTATTTAACTGTAAGAAGAACTGATACTTTCACCTTCCTCCAACTTAAAAAGCAATGTCTGATAACAATACACTCATCTCAGAGTACAAAATGTTCCTTCCCAAGAAGAATGCAGAGGGGTGGGTCCACATTTACATATTGATCTAAATCCCCTTTTGGCAGTGAATTCAACATGTTTGTAAGGTTAGCTACACCCCTGGCATCTCACCATAGAAGATGACAAGACACAACACGAGAGAGGCTCATATGAACCAAAGTCTGGGGGCTGTTTTTCTAGCTTGTAAATGTAAAACTAGATCAAACAGAACTAAACTGGAGATTCAAACTAGGTAGAACTTTGCTAAAATGAGATTAAAACTTGGTAAAAATGAGTTTAAGCTAAAAGGTGATTAAAACTAGGTAAAACAAGAGTTAAAAGGAGATTAAAACCAGGTAAAACAGAGTTCAGACGAGATTAAAACCAGGTAAAACAGAGTTCAGAGGAGATTAAAACTAGGTAAAACAGAAATAAAAGGAGATTAAAACCAGGTAAAAGTAAAAATAGATAGAACAAAAGGAGATGGTTAAACATGGTTTAACCTGGTTAAATAGAACAAAAATAAGATTAAAACCAGGTAAAACGGAGCTAAACGGAGATTAAAACTGTAAAACAGCGCTAAACGGCGATTAAAACTAGGTAAAACAGAGCTAAAGGGAGATTAAAACTAGGTAAAACAGAGCTAAAGGGAGATTAAAACTAGTTATTACACAACGTTGTAGAATACTCAATTCTGATTGGTCAATCACGGCGTATTTCTTTATAGCAGACATCGACGTGGTGACCAGCTCGCTGTACATTATCTCTTACGTAAAACAGAGCTAAAGGGAGATTCAAACTGGGTAAAACAGAGCTAAAAGGAGACTAATAGATTAGATAAAGATTATACACTTGTCACGTAACTGGAAGATAAAGCTCCAACTGTCACCTCCCTCCCTCCAGACAAAAAGCAATGTGTGATGAAAATACATATCATCCTCTCATCTGAGTACAAAGTGACACTCTGTTCACACCCCCAAGCAGAATACAGAGCAATAAATCCCCTTTTGGCAGTGAATTCAACATATTTGTAAGTTTAGCTACACCCCTGACATATAGGGGACGTATGTTTTTCTCACCATAGAAGATGACGAGACACGACACGAGAGACGATCATATGAACCAAAGTCTGGGAGCTGTTTTTCTACCTTGTTTGCCAGGTTTTACATCAAATTACCACAGCTCATCAATGCTGCAAACTTAAGCCGTGGGCACACTGCCCTTCAGGCTCCCGTGACGGCAGCGTCGCGTCGTGGCTGCGTGATGCACACATAGGGTGTTCACACTAGAGGCCAGTTAGCTGCCTGTCGGGAGCGTGTCTGCTACCTGTCAGCTGTGTTTCAGCTGCAATGAGGTGAACTGGTGTGTGTGGGGAGTGGCTGACGAGTGAATGAGAAGCAGGTGAGGAGGTGGGCGAGGCGGGGCGGGGAAAGCCTGGCACAGCTGATGAAGGAAATGTTAACAGGTGTGTACGTGGGACGGGATGTCAGGTGAGCAGGAGCTGGAGACAGGGGCCCAATCCCAACGTCCACACTCAATCCGACCCTTACACCCTCCCAATCCATTTGTGGTCACACTAACAGCTCAATGAAGCTCCTTCTTTAAGGTGGAGGGTATTAATACAGCAGTCACTTTGGGAGACCAACTTCCCTCTCTTCAGCAAGGAAATAAATATCAGAATCGGAAATACTTTATTGATCCCTATTGAAAAAGTTGTTCATTCACAAGAGCTGAGATACAGAGACACACTTTATCCTGATCATAGCTCACTACAAAGAGAAAGAAGACATTAATTCATGCATTGTGAAAAATTGCTTTTATTTGATGCCCAGATTACACAGCAGGCAGGTTTACTGGTCAAGCTGACATCCAAACATGACTTTCCCTTCATGCCTTTGTCTCTATCAGAGCTCCAAATCTCATCACATTCCTTGTTCAGCACCAGTTTGCCTTCGTTGGTCAGGTAAAGGCGGCACATGTTGCTGTCGCCTTTGTGAGTGTTTGTGTGCCACCTGGGTTCGCTTTCCTTGTTGTACATGACCAGGTTGCAGTCAGCCTGCATGCACAGGCGGAGTGTCAAGTCTATTATAGATTTTTCCTAACAAGTGCCTTTAATTGTATTTAGTGTGACTATTCCTCTGTCTGTAACCTGCTAAGTCTATTCATCTAGGCAAAAAATAATGTTTATTAAAATGTATGTAAAAACCTAAATAGTGCATTAAAACAAATCAGTAAGATAATGTAAAAGAAAGGTGAAAAACAGCTATATAATGTATCTTTAAACAGTAAATTAACTGTAAAATACTGTGAAATTAATAAAAAAAAAACAGTTCAAACAGTATTTTTCATTAACAGTACAAAGCTGTAAATTTCAGCGACACTATAATAATGTTAATTTTACAGTAACATAAAGGCAACCCTGCAGCCAGTTCTTTACTGTTATTTTAAATTCTTAACAGTGTATATAAATCTTATCACATGGGCATTTTAATAAATAAATTAAATTTTCTGTGCTACATGTGATAAACCCCTTAAAGAAAAAACCTTTGCCTGATCTTGGATGTCTAAAAAGCAGGAGTTTTCCATGTGTTGTGGCACTATAGGGCACAATTACCACATGGATAATTCTCGTCTTTTACAGGAGCTAAAAGAGTCTGTTTTGGATCTGCTTTAATGTTGGCCCGTACCAGCTTGAGGCGTAAATTAGGACCTCTTCTATAAACAAAGAGGGGAGGGTCCTTGAAATGCTGAGTCAGAGTCCAAGATAGGCTAGATGGTGTTCTTGAGGATATAGGCCTGAGGGGTAGAATACTTACACAGTTGAATGTCCTTCCTCCGTCTTTTATTACCTTTTATTATATTAATAGCTACTGTCTCTCACTCAACACGTCAATTTAAGCACCTTCATGCATGAGTGTTTACTGTATGTATGATCTAATATGCTGGCAAGTGTGTTGTGTGATGCAGTGGCTTGGAGCCAAGGACTAATTTCCCCGCGGGGGATGCTTCTTACAAGACACACTTTGGCAATTCATACATTGGGAAAATTGCTTTTATTTGATGCCAGATTACACAGCAGGCAGGTTTACTGGTGACTCAAGCTGACATCCAAACATGACTTTCACATACAATGAATCACTTCATGCCGTGGTCTCTATCAGAGCTTCAAATCTCATTACAATCCTTGTCCACCACCAGTTTGCCTTCGTTGGTCAGGTAAAGGCGGCACCTGTTGCAGTCGCCTCTGAGTGTTTGTGTGCCACCTGGGTTCGCCTTGCTTGTTGTACATGACCAGGTTGCAGTCAGCCTGCATGCACAGGCGGGCAAGGTCTGTTCCATGAGTGTCTGAAGCCCACAAAGGCTTCCAGCCATAGATGACAAAGTTACCATCCTCCTGCAGGCAGAAAAAGAAACGTTTGACTGTTATCAGAATGTGCATTTCCTAACACTTTTTCTCTTACTTTTGCATTAACTTGTCCACAGATAAGTGTTCATGTATCATGCATCCTGATAAATATCTGGAGTGCACAAATGTTCTGAGTTATCTCACCTGGAAGACGGCCTTAAACTCCCCGTTGTTGGACACCAGAGAGTCTCCCTTGCGGAGCTCCGCATTTCTGGACATGTAGTTCCTGCTCATGATTCCTGCTCATATAAATTTATAAATGTGTGCAGGTTTTTTTATGGGTGCAGATAAGTGTGGAGGTGTATCATTAACTCACAACTGCTAATATTAACGAGATCCTGACAATAGACTTCCTTGACCGGCCCTTCCAAAGCATGAGGAGGTGAACTCTGCCAAAAATGATATGATTCCCCAAAACAGCACTCCCGTCAGACCTGATAACACAGCTCAACATTCGCTCTTGTGTTGTTGTTGTTGTTGTTGTTGTTGTTGTTGTTACCAGAGAAGAGTGGGTCAAAATCTACACAAGACGGCACATGGGGTGTTCAGCCAGGCATATTTAAATTTACACATAAATGTTAACATTTTAAGGATTTAAGATGGTTGATTAAAAAACCACATGAAATCAGAGATATGCAAGCCTCAGACTATATTACACACCTGGTTTATTCATCAACCATTTCTTTAAATTTTGATTAATGAAGTTTGATAAAAACAACCTCTAGTCTCGTCAGGGAAGAAGCCTGGAAATAGGCATTAAAAAACGTTAAATTAAAAAACCCAAATTGGCGTCGTCAAGGTAATGACATATGTCGCCTCAAAGTGCTGTCCCATTCGTGTTTATACCATTTGAAGCCCCCTGCAGCCTCTCACACTCAACCAGGTAACGTCAGGCAAGTCCCTCTGAGGGTCCAGGGCTTAAGGTCTTAGGGGGGACATTGGGATCGGGCCAGGGACACTGAGCCAGGCCGGCAAAACGACAAAGAGACTAGAGAGTCCCCGTGACAACTGGGATTGTATTATTTATTATCTGGTTTGATTATACCTGGTTTTATTATTTTAATCTATTGTCTTTTATTACCTTTTATTATATTAAATAGCTACTGTCTCACACTCAACATGTCAATTTAAGCACCTTCATGCATGAGTGTTTACTGTATGTATGATCTATGTTCTATGTGTGCATGTGCTGGCAAGTGTGTTGAGCGATGCAGTGTAATTTTGTATGCATATGGAGTAAAGGCATTAAACTACCCAACAGTATATAAAGCTGTTAATATTATCTCCAACTATTAAAATGCTTCATACAAAGATCTGAATACTTCTTCCACCACTAAGACCCAGTACCAGTCTGCTTCACTGAATAATAACATTTATTTATTTTTATTTTCATGTCGTTATGTTGTAAACCCCCTGTGTTTTAGCTACTTCTAACATCTGAGTGTAACACAACTCATATTTCAACTCAGTTTCCATGTTTTATTTGCTTTGAGTTCACAACAAATGTGGCTAAAAATCACACAGTATATCTATTCAATATGTTTAACTGTCACTCTGTAAGTAAAAGAGTTGTTCATTCACAAGAGCTGAGATACAGAGACACTTTATCCTGATTATAGCTCACGAAAGAGGAAACAAATTCATGCATTGTGAAGAATTGCTTTTATTTGATGCCAGATTTCACAGCAGGCAGATTTACTGGTGACTCAAGCTGACATCCAAACATGACTTTCACATACAATGAATCACTTCATGCCTTTGTTTTGATCAGAGTTCCAAATCTCATCAGATTCCTTGTTCAGCACCAGTTTGCCCTCGTTGGTCAGGTAAAGGCGGCACATGTTGCTGTCGCCTTTGGCAGAATTTGTTTGCCACCTGGGTTCGTTTTCCTTGTTGTACATGACCAGGTTGCAGTCAGCCTGCATGCACAGGCGGAAAACGTCTGATCCATCAGTGGCTGAAGCCCATATAGGCTTCCAGCTATAGAGGACAAAGTTACCATCCTCCTGCAGGCAGAAAAAGAAACGTTTGACTGTTATCAGAACGTGCATTTCCAAACACTTGTCCTCTTACTTTTGCATTAACTTGTCCACAGATAAGTGTTCATGTACCATGCATCCTGATAAATATCTGGAGTGCACAAATATTCTGAGTTACTCACCTGGAAGACGGCCTTAAACTGCTCGTTGTTGGACACCAGAGAGTCTCCCTTGCGGAGCTCATCATTTTTGGACAAGTAGTTCTTGCTCATGATTCTGCAATAAAAACAAAATCTCTGTTGAATCCATATAAAACACTGAAAATGCATCATCAAACATATGTTTTGTGAGTTGGTTTGACATTTAATTTATTTAACAGCAGTTTTTACTCAATAGTAGTTATTTTTCACCGTACATTAGTTATACCCACAATAAGACTCATGCACATTTCATAAGCTTAACTTCAACAGCACACATTTAATAATTAACTGCAATGATTCCTTCATGCATTAAACTCTGACATGTATGAATTCATCCATCAGTATAAAAGTGTAGAATACTTACAGGGTTGAATGTCCTTCCTAAGTCAGACTGCAAGCAGAGGAAAAGGAGTGAAGTGCAAGATGTGAGATTCACTCCATTTATATACCAAAGCTGGAGGTGGAGAGAGGAAGGGAGAACAGAGAGGGGAGTGTCATCTTGAACTGCTTGAACCCCCACAAAACATCGAAACCTTGCAGTCAAAGTCAGAATCATCAATGTCATTACTCATTGATCCCCGGGGGGGACTTGATCAAGTTGTGCAGGTACTTATGACTATGTTTGACAGAGGGACTGTCATTGATGGATGTGAAAGAGGGACAAATACGTTGATACCAATCGGTGATGTATTATGAAACATTGTGTCCATTTAAAAAAAAGTTTTTTTTACTTTATTATTGTTATTATTTACTTATTTATTTATTTATTCATCATTCAGCATTTCTGATTCTTACAAACAGTCCCTTTAAAGGGACTATTTGTAACTTTCAGAAATGCTTCTTAACAGCAACACCTGTGGCCGTGAAATCAACGAAAGTCAGCGTCGGGCTCGCGCTTGCTCGCTCCAAATATACCTGAACGAGCATCGCTCAAAACAGTGAGGCGACACACGTCAGCTAAAAGCACAATATCACTCTACATTTCAGCTGCTTGGCAGTAATGTTAGCTGACCAGACGAAGGTCTCTCCATGAACATGATTTAGATCTGATCCTTGTGTTGGCTTTTCCTGTCTCAGTGCAGGCTGAGGTAGCGGGGCTCTGCAGCATGTCTCCCTGCTCTCTCCGCCCGCAGCCGGAGAGACCAGAGGAGACACCGGCACCCGGTCGGTAACGAGAAGACAACGTAACTCTCTGCACAGCTCCGTCACTTCACAAGACACGGGAAACCTCTGTTGGTCTGGAGGAGCTGCAGCATTTATTTCTGCACAAACGTCCCCTGTGCATTCACTAGATATTCTCAGAGCTAAACTAACTCTTTGCAGTGTGGAGTGAGCGCGCGTTCACGTCTAGAGGTGGAGCGAGACATCGAGGACGCGTGCTGTCTGAGTGAAGGCGAGCAGACAGAGGAGGAGGGTACAGCGGCTACACGCGAACGCGCATATGCGAGCGTGCATGTGTGCCGACCCGCTACATTTATACGCTTACAAAGTTACAAACAGTCCCTTTAAGACAACTATTTTTGTTTTTATGACATTTTATGTTAAATATGCATAAGAGGCATTATCTAATGCTAACTTTTGGTGAATTTAGGAGAAATCTACAGACGCAAATAAACAAAATAGTAAAATAAACACCTAAATGTGTATTTTGGCTTTATTCTTTCCACTAGTCCAGAGGTGACCAAACCTTTTTTCCCTTGGAGGGCCAACAATGAAATTAAATGGTGAACCACGGGCCAAAAGCAAACACCACTGTATTGTTTTTATTAAGATGCAAAATAGCCCCGAATCTCAAAATTGACTAGTGCATGAAAAACAATGTTTTTGCCTGGAAAGTCTGAAAGTATAATCAGCAATATGTTGTCATTTGCTTTCATGCCGTCTGTTTTCACAGTAAGTTTTGCAGCATTGATGAGCTGTGGTAGTTTGATGTCAAACAGAAAACAGCCCCCAGACTTTGGTTCATATGATCGTCTCTCGTGTCGTGTCTTGTTATCTTCTATGGTGAGAAAAACATACGTCCCCTATATGTCAGGGGTGTAGCTAAACTTATAAATATGTTGAATTCACTGCCAAAAGGGGATTTATTGCTCTGTATTCTGCTTGGGGGTGTGAACAGAGTGTCACTTTGTACTCAGATGAGAGGACGATATGTATTTTCATCACACGTTGCTTTTTGTCTGGAGGGAGGGAGGTGACAGTTGGAGCTTTATCTTCCAGTTACATGACAAGTGTATAATCTTTATCTAATCTATTAGTCTCCTTTTAGCTCTGTTTTACCCAGTTTGAATCTCCCTTTAGCTCTGTTTTACGTAAGAGATAATGTACAGCGAGCTGGTCACCACGTCGATGTCTGCTATAAAGAAATAGCAGACCGTAGAACGACGTGATTGACCAATCAGAATTGAGTATTCTACAACGTTGTGTAATAACTAGTTTTAATCTCCCTTTAGCTCTGTTTTACCTGGTTTTAATCTCCCTTTAGCTCTGTTTTATCTAGTGTTAATCTCCTTTTAGCGCTGTTTTACCTAGTTTTAATCGCCGTTTAGCGCTGTTTTACAGTTTTAATCTCCGTTTAGCTCCGTTTTACCATGTTTTAATCTCCTTTTTGCTCTGTTTTATCTAGTGTTAATCTCCTTTTAGCGCTGTTTTACCTAGTTTTAATCGCCGTTTAGCGCTGTTTTACAGTTTTAATCTCCGTTTAGCTCCGTTTTACCATGTTTTAATCTCCTTTTTGCTCCGTTTTACCTGGTTTAATCTTATTTTTGTTCTATTTAACCAGGTTAAACCATGTTTAACCATCTCCTTTTAGCTTTGTTCTATCTAGTTTTACTTTTACCTGGTATTAATCTCCTTTTATTTCTGTTTTACCTAGTTTTAATCTCCTCTGAACTCTGTTTTACCTGGTTTTAATCTCCTTTTAACTCTTGTTTTACCTAGTTTTAATCCCCATTTTAACTCTTGGTTTACCTAGTTTTAATCACCTTTTAGCTTAAACTCATTTTTACCAAGTTTTAATATAATTTTAGCAAAGTTCTACCTAGTTTGAATCTCCAGTTTAGTTCTGTTTGACCTAGTTTTAGTTTTACGAGATAGAAAAACAGCCCCCAGACTTTGGTTCATATGAGCCTCTCTCGTGTTGTGTCTTGTCATCTTCTATGGTGACATGTCAGGGGTGTAACATGTTGAATTCACTGCCAAAAGGGGATTTAGATCAATATGTAAAATGTGGACCCACCCCTCTGTATTCTTCTTGGGAAGGAACATTTTGTACTCTGAGATGAGATTGCTTTTTAAGTCTGAGGAAGGTGAAAGTATCAGTTCTTCTTACAGTTAAATAGCCGAACAAGTGTATAATCTTGGCATTTTGCAGCTGGACGCAGGCAATGGTGCACACACACAAGCGCTTTACATTATAAGGTCAGCTGTGACATTCATTCATTTGAAGGAAATGCTTAATATGGGAGTGTCATGTGTGTGTGTGTGTGTGTGTGATGTGGATAATGGGTATGTGTTTGGCATTGAATGAGGCTAGATGGTCATATATGACATATATCTACTTTTAAACACATACAGACATCCTTCCTTTTATGTGTAGAGCATAGGGGGAGCAAAAACAAAACAAAAAGAAAATAAATGTGTAAAATATATATATATATATATATATATAATACAGTATATACACATACACATATATTCAAGATTCAAGATTCAAGATTCAAGATGTTTATTGTCACGCCGGTTGTACAGGTACAAACGTGTGAAATACTTTTCGCTGGGAAGCTCCATTAAATAATAAATGATATTACATTTACATTTACATTACAATTATAAAAGGAAATACTTTATACAAGGGCATATTAAGAACATATGTATTAAGAATATATACAGTATATACAGTATAAGAAATATTTTTGTGTAAGAATGTGTCGAATTAATTATATGACCTCCTTGGTCTTTGAGATGTTCAGGGAGAGGTGGTTGTTCTGACACCACTGTTCCAGGGTGGTCACCTCCTCCCTGTAAGCCATCTCGTCGCCATGGGAGATCAACCCCACAACTGCTGTGTCGTCCGCAAACTTCACGATGGTGTTTGAAGCTCTTGTTGACACACAGTCGTGGGTTAATAATAATAATTATTAATAATAAAAAATAGATGATGATGATGGTCATGATAATAATATCAATAACAATAATAATACCAGCACTTACGATAATAAGTGAGATGAATAAATAAATAAATAAATAAATAAGTAAATAATAACAATAATAAAGTAAAAGAAACTTTTTTTTAAATGGACACAATGTTTCATAATATATCACCGAGTATTTGTCCCTCTTTCACATCCATCAGTGACAGTCCCTCTGTCAAACATGTCATAAATACCTGCACAACTTGATCAAGTCCCCCCTGGGAATGATTAATGACATTAATGATTCTGACTTTGACTGCAAGGTTTCGATGTTTTGTGGGGGTTCAAGCAGTTGAAGAGGAAAAGAACATTCTGTTCTCATTCAAAAAAAGAGGGGGACACTCCCCTCTGTTCTCCCTTCCTCTCTCCACCTCCAGCTTTGGTATATAAATGGAGTGAATCTCACATCTTGCACTTCACTCCTTTTCCTCTGCTCGCAGTCTGACTTAGGAAGGACATTCAACCCTGTAAGTATTCTACACTTTTATACTGATGGATGGATTCATACATGTCAGAGTTTAATGCATTGAAGAATCATTGCAGTTAATTATTAAATGTGTGCTGTTGAAGTTAAGCTTATGAAATGTGCATGAGTCTTATTGTGGGTATAACTAATGTACGGTGAAAAATAACTACTATTGAGTAGAAACTGCTGTTAAATAAATTAAATGTCAAACCAACTCACAAAACATATGTTTGATGATGCATTTTCAGTGTTTTATATGGATTCAACAGAGATTTTGTTTTTATTGCAGAATCATGAGCAAGAACTACTTGTCCAAAAATGATGAGCTCCGCAAGGGAGACTCTCTGATGTCCAACAACGGGGAGTTTAAGGCCGTCTTCCAGGTGAGTAACTCAGAATATTTGTGCACTCCAGATATTTATCAGGATGCATGATACATGAGCACTTATCTGTGGACAAGTTAATGCAAAAGTAAGAGAACAAGTGTTTGGAAATGCACGTTCTGATAACAGTCAAATGTTTCTTTTTCTGCCTGCAGGAGGATGGTAACTTTGTCCTCTATGCCTGGAAGCCTATATGGGCTTCAGACACTCATGGAACAGACGTTGTCCGCCTGTGCATGCAGGCTGACTGCAACCTGGTCATGTACAACAAGAAAAGCGAACCCAGGTGGCAAACAAATTCTGCCAAAGGCGACTGCAACATGTGCCGCCTTCACCTGACCAACGACGGCAAACTGGTGCTGAACAAGGAATCTGATGAGATTTGGAACTCTACTAACGACAACGGCATGAAGTGATTCATTGTATGTGAAAGTCATGTTTGGATGTCAGCTTCAGTCACCAGTAAACCTGCCTGCTGTGTAATCTGGCATCAAATAAAAGCAATTTTTCACAATGCACGAATTTCTTTCTTTCTTCTTTCTCTTTGTAGTGAGCTATGATCAGGCCAAAGTGTGTCTCTGTATCTCAGCTCTTGTGAATGAACAACTCTTTTACCTACAGAGTGACAATTTAACATATTGAAGAGATATACTGTGTGATTTTTAGCCACATTTGTGGTGAACTCAAAGCAAATAAAACATGGAAACTGAGTTGAAATATGAGTTGTGTTACACTCAGATGTCATCGTTTTGTTATCCAATCAGGCTAAAACTAGGACTGGAACTAGCTAAAACAGAGCTAAACATGTAGATTAAAACTAGGCAAAAGAGAGCTAAAGGGACATTAAAACATGGTAAAAAAAGAGAGCTAAATTGAGATTAAAACTAGAACAGAGCAGAAACAGAACTGACAAGATCCTAACAATTGATTTCTTTGATATTCAAAGCATGAGGAGGTGAACTCTGACAAAACTGATGCGATTCCCCAGAACAGCACTCCCTTCAGACCTGATAAACCAGCAGTAGTAGATAGATTGTGGCTTTGCGCGTGCATGTGAAATGCGCGTGCATGTGCGTGTGCATGTGTGCGTGCGTGTGTGTGCGTGTGTGTGTATGTGCGTGGGTGTGAGTGTGGGTGAGTGTGGGTGTGTGGGTGTGCACGCACGCACACACTGGTGACCCTGGTGACCTTTTTGTAACCCTAGGGCAGCTGTTAATTATTGGTAGTATACAGCATATGGGAGATCCTTCTTTTCTCTGCTGCTTTCCTCTTCTGTGGGTGTTTTTTTTTCTTCCTGTTGGTATTCTGGACTCAGAAGCACTCAGGCCCAAGCTTCCTCCTGTGATACAACAAAGCGTTAGTCATCCTTGGTAGTAACCAGAGAAAGTGCTGTGTCCGGTGTGCTCACTCAATCCTCTCTATTGGCTCAAGGGCAGGAAGCCCTGTATTACGAGGGGACATGCAAACGCATGAAAATGTTTCCCATTGTTGACCTAAAGTACCCTCGTGCTCAGACTCCAGCATTCTGCTCTGTACACACTATATTTTTTCTGTGCATTTCAATAAACAGCAGCGTGCTCCTCAGTCAAATTAAGGTGAAAAGCAGAGTGGTGGAGTCGAAGGCCTCCCGTTAATGTTAAGTAGCTTTTTTCCCACCGGGGGGCCCCCGAAGCTCCGACTGCTCTAATGTCAGACGCGGAGACTGAAAGGACTGGCTGGACTTCCCCATGGCAACCGTACTCATCAAGAATTACCCAGGATGCTTGTTGCTTTTGATGCGACTTTTTCTCCTAAACCTCAGAAGTTCCCAGCCGCTGAGAGGTTTATTCCTCTTTGTTTGGTCCTCTCTCGCGCTTTTGCTGAGAATGATGAAATTTAGAGACATTTTTGCTTAACCTTCATAAACTATGATGTCGGGACTGCTGGCGCCACCCATTTTTTAAGAAACACACACATACACACAGTCTATCTCCCTTTCCCTCACTCCCGGGCTTGTGTCGTGATGAAGGCTCTGTCACTCCATCCTTATTACCAGAACAGAGGTCAGTGCAAGTTTACCCTTACATCACTCAGACTCTGACAGCGGCAGCACTCTTTCGCTAAGAGAGAAAAAGGAAGAGACGTATAGAGAGAGGGAGAGAGAGAAGGAGAGAAATGATTCTAGTTTATGGGGGGCTATATTCATCGAAGCATCCCTGTCTCCCACCGCCAGCCATTGTTGGTGTGAACTCAAGGAGTCAGTCAACCAGCTGAGTCCTGTCTGTGTTCGCCTGCCATTTAGTGAGATGTGGAGGCGCGGAGGAAAAAAAGGAACGAGAGCAGTACAGCACATATCACAGGAGGAAGCTTGGGCCTGAGTGCTTCTGTGTCCAGAATACCAACAGGAAGAAAAAAAAACACCCACAGAAGAGGAAAGCAGCAGAGAAAAGAAGGATCTCCCATATGCTGTATACTACCAATAATTAACAGCTGCCCTAGGGTTACAAAAAGGTCACCAGGGTCACCAGTGTGTGCGTGCGTGCACACACACACACACACACACACACACACACACGCACGCACATGCACACGCACATGCACACGCACATGCACGCGCATTTCACATGCACGCGCAAAGCCACAATCTATCTACTACTGCTGGTTTATCAGGTCTGAAGGGAGTGCTGTTCTGGGGAATCGTATCAGTTTTGTCAGAGTTCACCTCCTCATGCTTTGAATATCAAAGAAATCCATTGTTAGGATCTTGTCAGTTCTGTTTCTGCTCTGTTCTAGTTTTAATCTCAGTTTAGCTCTCTTTTTTTACCATGTTTTAATGTCCCTTTAGCTCTCTTTTGCCTAGTTTTAATCTACATGTTTAGCTCTGTTTTAGCTAGTTTCAGTCCTAGTTTTAGTCTGATTGGATAACAAAACGATGACATCTGAGTGTAACACAACTCATATTTCAACTCAGTTTCCATGTTTTATTTGCTTTGAGTTCACCACAAATGTGGCTAAAAATCACACAATATATCTATTCAATATGTTAAATTGTCACTCTGTAGGTAAAAGAGTTGTTCATTCACAAGAGCTGAGATACAGAGACATACTTTGGCCTGATCATAGCTCACTACAAAGAGAAAGAAGAAAGAAAGAAATTCGTGCATTGTGAAAAATTGCTTTTATTTGATGCCAGATTACACAGCAGGCAGGTTTACTGGTGACTGAAGCTGACATCCAAACATGACTTTCACATACAATGAATCACTTCATGCCATGGTCTCTATCAGAGCTCCAAATCTCATCAGATTCCTTGTTCAGCACCAGTTTGCCCTCGTTGGTCAGGTAAAGGCGGCACATGTTGCAGTCGCCTTTGGCAGAATTTGTTTGCCACCTGGGTTCGCTTTTCTTGTTGTACATGACCAGGTTGCAGTCAGCCTGCATGCACAGGCGGAAAACGTCTGTTCCATGAGTGTCTGAAGCCCACAAAGGCTTCCAGCCATAGAGGACAAAGTTACCATCCTCCTGCAGGCAGAAAAAGAAACGTTTGACTGTTATCAGAACGTGCATTTCCAAACACTTGTTCTCTTATTTTTGCATTGGTAAATGGACTTTGCATTTTGCTTTTCCAGTCTTCCGACCACTCAAAGCGCTTTATAATACAAGTCAGCATTCACCCATTCACACACACACACACACATTCATACACTGATGGCAGAGGCTGCCATGCAAGGTGCCAACTTTGCCCATCAGGTTCTAATCTCAATACTCATTCACACACCGATGGCTATGCCTTCGGGAGAAATTTGGGGTTAAGCTTCTTGCTCAAGGACACATCAACATGTGACCCGGAGCAGCATCATATTTTTTGTATTAAAGATGGAAAAACAAATAGATAACACTCCCATACTACATTTCCTCCAAATGAAGTGTACATGTCACAGCTGACCTTTTAGTGTAAAGTAAGCTCTTGTGTGTGCACCATCGCCTGGGCCCAGCTGCAAAATACCAAGATTATACACTTGTTATGTAACTGGAAGAATTAGACCAGATAAAGAGACAAATGTCACCTCCCTCCAACCTAAAAGTAATGTAATGAAGAAAATTACACTTTGCTCCTTCCCATGTTTGCACATAAAATATTGCCACTGTGGACATCTGGCTCTGGCAGAGAAATGTCAATATGCTGCAGATACAGTAAGTAAATTGCACACGTAATTATACAAATGATGAGCACAACAACTTCAAGTAATATTCTTTATCTGGTTGCATGCAACAAGAACGTTTTTGTATGCAACACAAGATAATCAGATATATGTATTTTTTTGCTTAAGAGATAAGTGAATGTTTGTCTCTGAAGCACCTACTGAATACACTGATGTCGACTATCTATTGGCTCCTCTGTGTGGAGCAGCTGCAGTAAAAGATTTCCCTTTCCTCTCTCATCTTCTTCTCATAAGAACGTGACACTTTGCTCTTTCCCAAGCAGAATACACAATGTGAAAGGTAGCGTGAGAAGAGTTTGGTCTTTAACAAGTCTAAACACAACACTTTTGATTACCATCTATCCCATTTTGGCAGTGAATTCAACATATTAATGGCTGGCTATACACCCTGACCTTTAGTAACGTAGTGTTTTTCTAACCATAGTGATAGAAGATAACAAGACAAGACACGAGATAAGCCCCAGTTATGTGTTAAGATAAAAGTCCGGAGGCTGTTTTTCCATCTTGTTCGCCAGATTTTGCTTCAAACGGCACATCCATCAATGCTGCAAACTTACTGTGAAAACAGACGGCATGAATGCAAATTTTAGAGAACATATCGCTGATTGTACTTTCACACTTTTACAACATTTTGAATGCAGGACTTGTACTCGTAACGAGTATTTTTACATCATGGTATTGGCATAATATAATACCATATTGCTAGTTAATTCTTCCACCACTGAGACCCACTACCAGTCTGCTCCACCATTAGATGAGTTTATTCAGTATATTTTCATGTTGTTATGTTTACTATAACACAACTCATATGTCACATATATATCACTTCATGCCGTTGGAGTCAGCAGAGCTCCAAATCTCTTAACATTGCCTGTGCTCCACCGGTTTGCAGTCGTTGGTCAGGTGAAGACGACATGTTACAATTGGGTTTGGCAGAGTTTGTGTGCCACCTGGGTTCCTCTCTCTCGTCGTGCATGACCAGGTTGCAGTCAGCCTGCATGCACAGGCAGACAACGTCTGATCCACGTAGGCTTCCAGCCAAAGACAACAAAGTTACCATCCTCCTGCAGGCAGAAAAAGAAACGTTTGACTGTTATCAGAACGTGCATTTCCAAACACTTGTTCTCTTATTTTTGCATTGGTAAATGGACTTTGCATTTTGTTTTTCCAGTCTTCCGACCACTCAAAGCGCTTTATAATACAAGTCAGCATTCACCCATTCACACACACACACACACATTCATACACTGATGGCAGAGGCTGCCATGCAAGGTGCCAACTTTGCCCATCAGGTTCTAATCTCAATACTCATTCACACACCGATGGCTATGCCTTCGGGAGAAATTTGGGGTTAAGCTTCTTGCTCAAGGACACATCAACATGTGACCCGGAGCAGCATCATATTTTTTGTATTAAAGATGGAAAAACAAATAGATAACACTCCCATACTACATTTCCTCCAAATGAAGTGTACATGTCACAGCTGACCTTTTAGTGTAAAGTAAGCTCTTGTGTGTGCACCATCGCCTGGGCCCAGCTGCAAAATACCAAGATTATACACTTGTTATGTAACTGGAAGAATTAGACCAGATAAAGAGACAAATGTCACCTCCCTCCAACCTAAAAGTAATGTAATGAAGAAAATTACACTTTGCTCCTTCCCATGTTTGCACATAAAATATTGCCACTGTGGACATCTGGCTCTGGCAGAGAAATGTCAATATGCTGCAGATACAGTAAGTAAATTGCACACGTAATTATACAAATGATGAGCACAACAACTTCAAGTAATATTCTTTATCTGGTTGCATGCAACAAGAACGTTTTTGTATGCAACACAAGATAATCAGATATATGTATTTTTTTGCTTAAGAGATAAGTGAATGTTTGTCTCTGAAGCACCTACTGAATACACTGATGTCGACTATCTATTGGCTCCTCTGTGTGGAGCAGCTGCAGTAAAAGATTTCCCTTTCCTCTCTCATCTTCTTCTCATAAGAACGTGACACTTTGCTCTTTCCCAAGCAGAATACACAATGTGAAAGGTAGCGTGAGAAGAGTTTGGTCTTTAACAAGTCTAAACACAACACTTTTGATTACCATCTATCCCATTTTGGCAGTGAATTCAACATATTAATGGCTGGCTATACACCCTGACCTTTAGTAACGTAGTGTTTTTCTAACCATAGTGATAGAAGATAACAAGACAAGACACGAGATAAGCCCCAGTTATGTGTTAAGATAAAAGTCCGGAGGCTGTTTTTCCATCTTGTTCGCCAGATTTTGCTTCAAACGGCACATCCATCAATGCTGCAAACTTACTGTGAAAACAGACGGCATGAATGCAAATTTTAGAGAACATATCGCTGATTGTACTTTCACACTTTTACAACATTTTGAATGCAGGACTTGTACTCGTAACGAGTATTTTTACATCATGGTATTGGCATAATATAATACCATATTGCTAGTTAATTCTTCCACCACTGAGACCCACTACCAGTCTGCTCCACCATTAGATGAGTTTATTCAGTATATTTTCATGTTGTTATGTTTACTATAACACAACTCATATGTCACATATATATCACTTCATGCCGTTGGAGTCAGCAGAGCTCCAAATCTCTTAACATTGCCTGTGCTCCACCGGTTTGCAGTCGTTGGTCAGGTGAAGACGACATGTTACAATTGGGTTTGGCAGAGTTTGTGTGCCACCTGGGTTCCTCTCTCTCGTCGTGCATGACCAGGTTGCAGTCAGCCTGCATGCACAGGCAGACAACGTCTGATCCACGTAGGCTTCCAGCCAAAGACAACAAAGTTACCTTCATCCTGCAGGCAGAAAAAGAGACATTTGACTGTTATTAGAATCATTTACTTTTACACAGACTGGTGCACATGTATCATGTATCCTGATGAAGAGTTGAATAATCAGGTGAACGGTCAGAGCGGCGGCTATTTTGATGTAACATTTTTATGTAGTGGGCTAACTTCCGGATACTCTAAACTGACTTAGGGCAGATCCCAGGATGCCATGCCATTATTCCAACAGCCCAATAGTCCGAAAAATGCACCATTTGACCTAAAGCCCATTACTTTGACAGCTCGATATTACAAAATCAAACACCCAGTGTTCCGAAGTCCCGTTTATCCGAAAATACACATTCTACCTGCACCGCTGTCTGAATGCACAGGCTTACTGGGGCTCAAGCCTCCGGGACAGACGTTATAAAATAGCCCACGAGGCTCCGGGGAAAAAAATATATATATATTTTTGTCCAACAGTAAATTTTTCGGACTATTTGGCTGTCGGAACAATGGCCAGTCCCCAGTCACAGACTCACTAAGCACCAACTAGAAATAAGCAGTGGTGATCTCTCTCTCTCTCTCTCTCTCTCTCTCTCTCTCTCTCTCTCTATCTCTATCTATCTATCCCCCCAGCCGGTCTCGGCAGATGGACGCCCACCCAGAGCTCGGTTCTGCTCCAGGTTTCTTCCCACTAATCGGGGAGTTTTTCCTGGCCACAGCGCGCTTGGTGGATCTTGTTGGGTCTCTAAACTATGGTGTATTGTCTAAGACCTGCTCTATATATAAAGCGTCAGCGTTCGATCCATTGCGACATCATGGCAGAGTTCTTCTTTGAGGATGATCAAACTGATTTTCATCAGTCTGTGGTTGAATAACAGGAAACTGGAAACAGCCTCAGGAGCCGCCCTGATGACTGACAGCAGCCACAAACATTAGTGACAGAATAAAGCACGATGTGCAGAAGAAGAGTTGAATAAGGTGTTTTAATTTTGTATTTTTTTGAATTAACAAAAACTAGCTGCATGTCATCAAAAACAATTTCATAGATTTCATGATCACATAAAAAAAAAGGAGCTTTAAGGTGTATATCAACACAGGACATGACAAAACATGGTAAACAGAGCTAAATAGAGATTAAAACTAGATAAAACAGAGCTAAAAGGAGATTAAAACTAGATAGAACAAAGCTAAAGGGGAGATTAAAACATGGTTAAATAGAACAAAAATCAGATAAAACCAGGTAAAACAGAGCTAAAAGGAGATTAAAACTAGGTAAAAGAGAAATAAAAGGAGATTAAAACATGTTAAAACAGAGCTAAATGGAGATTAAAATTGTAAAACAGGGCTAAACGGCGATTAAAACTAGGTAAAACAGAGCTAAAGGGAGACTAAAACAAAAAAAAGAAACATCTGGCTGTAGAATCATTTACTTTTACACCCACCAGTTCACATGTATCATGTATCGTCATGGGCGCACAAATACTCTTGAGTCACTCACTTATGCACAGGCAGTACAGCATCCTGCAGAGTGACCCAAGCATGACCTTTGAAGGGAAACATATTTGACTAATGGACTGTTATTGATGGATATAAAAGAGGGACAAATGTGCCAAATATTATTTTTGATATTAATCTGTGATGACATCTCAATTAGCAACCAATACTGATACTATTCACAGGAACTGCTCCAGGAGCTTTATCTGGGATCAGTAGAGTCACTTTCAACAGATGTGATGAACATGCACAAACTTGACTTGTCATAATAATCAGCTATGCCAAGAAGGATGTAGCGTGACAAGTGTGAAAGCCTCTTCTCTCAGTTTACCTAACCTATTGAAAGCTGATTTTATAACAGTTTCCATGTGATCCAGTCAGTCAACAGCCCTTACGGGAGAGATTATGTAACAGAGAGCTTTTTTTTTTTTAAAAAGAAAATGACATACAAAGGCCCTTATTTTCTCTCTCTACTTCCCACGCTTTGTGCATTGAGTAAAGTACAGTATGCACAGTGTCGTATACAAGTTCCTGTCCAGAGTGCACACAGCAGATGTGCACGACAGCATTACTATAATATGTCCAGAAACCAACCACTTTGATAAAAAATAAAGACACGGGACACCTTTTCATAGGATTTAGCAATAATACAAAACAAACTCCCCAACAAATTTGCAGTAGTGTGAAGTATCCAGATCCTTTATTTAAAGCTGCAGTAGGCAGTATATTTTTAGCATCATTGGGTAAAAATTTCCATAATAATCTTTCAGCATATTGTAATTCAAGTGTTCTGAGAGATAACTAGACTTCTGCACCTCATCATGGCTCTGTTTTCAGGCTTTAGAAAATCTAGCCTGTGACGGGAGACTTTGACCAATCACAGGTCATTTCATTGAGAGAGTGTTCCTATTGGGCCATTCTTCATGATGAGTACTTTAATTTTTTGGTATTTTAAGGATATTTTGATGCTTTTGTACTTTTCCTTAAGTAAAATGTTGAATGCATGACTTTTTCTTGTAACAGAGTATACATTATAATGTACTTTTACATGTTAAGATAAGATAAAACTTGTTTTATAAAACACATTTCAAGTAATGTATGCAACAATAATTATAATTCAATAAGACATTATTCTGAAACAGGCCATTCAGCATAATGAGTACTTTAGTTTTTGGTATTATAAGGATGTTTTGATGCAAGTATTTTGTGGTATTGCAAACTTTTACTTAAATACAAATATCTGAGTAATTCATTCACCACTGCTTACCTGTTGTCATAGTGATACTGAAGTTTATTTTACCGTTCTGCTATATGTACAACATGCACTCTTGTTGTCGCAGTGATATGGGGGATGGTAAATGGTATAAAATCTTTAAACGGTGGATAAAATGGCTTTGTGCTTTCTAATTATTTGTTTGAGTGAAGGTTCAGTTGGATGGCATCCCAAATAAGGTACATAAATGTGGCTGCTGCCTGTTCAGATGCTGACATAATGTTGAAGAGAAGCCAGATGTTGACACAGCTGGCTTTATAATAGGAAATAATTCACACTTCCTGTGTCCAACTGCCAAATACCCAGAGATACTTTGAATGGAAGTGGATATCAGTCATGCTATTGTTACAGTAATGTGATGTTTTCCGTGTGTTAATGTGACGTTGAGGAGAATTTTTTTGTGTTATTATAACTGTTGGTTACATGAACTGTCACATGCCTGGGAGTCGCGGAGCGGATATCCACGATGAGGAATTCAGCCTATAAAGAGTCAAAACAAGTTTACACACATTGTTCTTCTTCTTTTTTTTATTACACAATGTTACATCTGGAATACAGTGACTTTACGAGTAAAGAAGGAATGATGGAGCATAAAGTGAGGTTGAATCAACAGGATTATAGTAGGTAAATGAGAATCGGCATGTCAAAGTTAAAGTTAAATAAGCATGCAAGAGGTGAAGTATAGATTATTTATCTACTATGTTGTGAAGCGTGTTATTTTTGCTATATTTTTTTATTTTAGCCAGTAGACGATGCCAACAGCGTAGGAGCTCCACTGTTGTAACTCATTTTTTTGCAGTGCTCCGTCCTGCTTATCCTCATTTCCTGAAACAAGAGAGTAAAACACGTTAAGATGTCATCATTATTGTGCAGGAAGCAACATATAGACTGCATAGACACAGCAAGGTTTAGACTAGTGTGAGACATAACTCATCTCCAATAGACCATGCTTTATTCACCTCACCAAGCTGCTGTTTTGTTTCCAAGTGAGTGATTTCATGTAACTCTAAGGGTGTCAGTTATTGACTAATTAATAACAACATATTGTGAAAAAGGATATGGTGAAAGAAGAACTCTTCCTTCTCAAAACCTCCGGGTGTGTTTCGCTAGAAGCAGCAATAGAAATAAAATAGGAGTAAGACATTCCTATTCAAATCAACGTAGCAGGATGGTGCAGCCAATTAGACTGTTGTCTGGCCATTAAATAGGCGTTATCAGTCACTATAAGCCCCATAAATGTGGGTTAATAGGGGCCTACTACACCCACTAGCAGGTTTTACCATCTATTGATATGGTAGATCAGCAAAAGAAGGTATAAAAGAACAGTGACCTCTAGAGAACATAGGACTTTGCCCAGGAGACCAGAGTTCGCTTCCTGTGTGAAACCAACAATGTGTAGTTGTTTTTGTGTTTGTAGTTAGTTTAACCAAAACACGATGTTTTTCCATAAACTTAACCAAGTGTTTTTTTGTTGCCTAAACATAAAGAAGTTGTAGTTTTTTTGCCTAATCCTAAATAAGTTGTAGTTGTGTTGCCTAAACCTAAAGAAGTTGTAGTTTTTTTGCCTGAACCTAAAATAAGTTGTAGTTTTTTTGCCTAAACATAAAGAAGTTGTAGTTTTGTTGACTAAACATAAAAAAAGTTGTTGTTTTGTTGCCTAAGCATAAAGACGTTGCAGTTTTGTTGCCTAAACCTAAAGAAGTTGTAGTTGTGTTGCCTAAACATAAAGAAGTTGTAGTTTTGTTGCCTAAACCTAAAGAAGTTGTAGTTATGTTGCCTAAACATAAAGAAGTTGTAGTTTTGTTGCCTAAACCTAAAAGAAGTTGTAGTTTTGTTGCCTAAACATAAAGAAGTTGTAGTTTTGTTGCCTAAACCTAACAGAAGTTGTAGTTTTGTTGCCTAAACATAAAGAAGTTGTAGTTTTGTTGCCTAAACCTAAAAGAAGTTGTAGTTTTGTTGCCTAAACATAAAGAAGTTGTTGTTTTGTTGCCTAAGCCTAAAGACGTTGCAGTTTTGTTGCCTAAATATAAAAGAAGTTGTAGTTTTGTTGCCTAAACCTAAAGAAGACTTTGTGTTTGTGTTCAAAACTGGGGCTCAAGCCTCTGGGACAGACGATGTAAAATAGTCCACGAGGCTCCGGGGAAAATATATATACATATATTTTTGTTCAACAGTACATTTTTCGGACTATTGGGCTGTTGGAACAACGGGCAGTCCCCAGTCACAGACTCACTGAGGTGAGGTTTTGCACCGACTAGAAACAAGCAGTGGAGTAGTAACATCAAAGGACGTAGGCTACATTGCTGAGAAGTGAAAGTCAATTGTTCGTTCCATTGCGACATCCTGGCAGAGTTCTTTTTTGAGGATGATCAAACTGATTTTCATCAGTCTGCGGTTGAATTACAGGAAAATGGAAACAGCTTCAGGTGCCGCCCTGATGATGGACGGCAGCCACAAACATTGGTGAGAGAATTAAGCACAATGTGCAGAAGAAGAGTTGAATAAGGTGTTTTAATTTTGTATTTTTTAACTAACAAATACTAGCTACATGTCATCAGAACAATTTGAAAAATGTCATGATCATATTAAAAACAAAACTACTCATAGGAGCTTTAAGGTGTATATCAACATGAATAGTACCTCTGTGAGTCTGGGCTTCTGGATACAGTGAACATACGGCTTGGGGTTCGACTCTATCTCGTCTGCCATTGTTTTGTAGCAAACCGCGCAGTCCATCAGCGGCTGTGAAGTCATTAAAAAACATAAAAAGCGTGAGGATGCTATACATAGATTTGAAATAAATCCGTCTCCTTTTTGAAATTCACTCACTCTGTCGTTCCTGAAGGGGCATGTCTGAGGGCTGGACTCAGTTGTTCCTTTGGCACACCTGGTGGGTTTCAGGGAGAAGTGGTGGTAGAGGTATCTCACACCGAATCCAGACTGCAAAAGAGCAGAAGGTCATTTTAATACGAGCTACAAGGCAGCTAAGTAAAGTTCTGCTTTGCTCCTGTCATAATTTTTTTAATTTCATGCCAATCCATGCAATATTTGATGAACTGGCTGTACAGTTGAGCCCTTTGGCCTGACACTTTCCATCCATTCATCCATTCGTCGGGTTTGGACCTTTAAAGGTTGAGTACCTCTGTGAACATTTTTAAACAACAGCTGAAAACTTATTTATTTAATTTAGCTTATAATCAATGTCATTCTTTTTATTATTTATTTATTTACATTTTTTTATTAATTTTTATTTTATTTTATTTTATTTTATTTTATTTTATTTTATTTTAATTTAATTTAATTTAATTTAATTTAAAAGTTGAGTACCTCTGTGAACATTTTTAAACAACAGCTGAAAATGTATTTATTTAATTTAGCTTATAATCAATGTCATTCTTTTTATTATTTATTTATTTACATTTTTTTATTAATTTTTATTTTATTTTATTTTATTTTATTTTAATTTCATTTAATTTAATTTAATTTAAAAGTTGAGTACCTCTGTGAACATTTTTAAACAACAGCTGAAAATGTATTTATTTAATTTAGCTTATAATCAATGTCATTCTTTTTATTATTTATTTATTTACATTTTTTTATTAATTTTTATTTTATTTTATTTTATTTTATTTTATTTTAATTTAATTTAATTTAATTTAAAAGTTGAGAACCTCTGTGAACATTTTTAAACAACAGCTGAAAATGTATTTATTTAATTTAGCTTATAATCAATGTCATTCTTTTTATTATTTATTTATTTACATTTTTTATTAATTTTTATTTTATTTTATTTTAATTTTATTTTATTTTATTTTATTTTATTTTATTTTATTTTATTTTAGTTTAGTTTAGTTTAGTTTAGTTTAGTTTAGTTAAGTTAAGTTAAGTTAAGTTAAGTTTTGTTTTACTAATTTTCTCATTTTTATTATTCTTAACCTGCCGGGTATTATAATAATTACTGTGCACAGGGTAAATGTCACGGCCAAAGGCTCCATTGTGTGCACAGAGCCTCCTGTAGTGGATACCAGTCGTATTTTATTGCCAGATTCCCTTTCAAGAGGTAGAAAACCCATTTGGCACACTTTGGATATCCAACTGGCCAAATGGAGAGTCCGCCTGGTCCTATCCTCAATAAAACCTTTGTAGAATCTATGTGCTTTGTGTTATTTATATCTGCTTTGGCACAGTTGTAGTCAAGGAGTTGCTGAATGAATCCAGTGGCATCTCTGTGCATGGCATCAATGCTTTAATGGTGTTATCCACTGTCTAATCTAGAAAACATTTTAGGCGAGGATAAAAATGTACATTCTTCCTTTGGTTCATCACAATTTACTCAAGCATAGTAACAGTCACAATGTTACTGACACTGGGGATGAATTCTCTGCGGTCTTACCTATCCATAGAGACCAAGATCATGCATATAGACCTGGTAGTTGTGGAGCTATTCTTGATTTATTTTGGGTATGTCTGTCTAGGCGAACCACACCTTCCAGCACCCTAGTGCTCAAGAGGTTAATGGTCTCTGTTTTTAATTTCACTTATATATTTTAGCATCTATTGTCCTCTTATTGTCTAATTTTATTGCCCTTGTTTGTTGCATTTTTATTTTCATTTGTAAACCACTATGAGCTACATCTCTTGTATGAAAATGGCTCTATATATAAAGATATTACTATTATTATTACCTTATAATTTAAAGATAAAGCAACACCTATTTTGTCAGCATTCAACATTTAAACAATTAAATTATGAAAGCCTGTTAATATAAAGCAGTTAAACCGTATGCACACTGCGAGCAAACTATCATAGACCAGCAGTTGACAGTGATAGGTTCGGCTTTGGATATCAGCTCATATTTGCCTTAATTGCGTAATAACCGTAAACATAATCTTCCGGGACCTGAGGGGAAAAAACATAATATTGATTTGCAGCTGTCTCATATTTCAGCGTTGGCTTTTCTACGAGCTGAAACTGTTCAATATGAAAACCATAGTTCACACAGATAATATCAGAGTATCAGGTTGATGCTTGAGGGAATGTTTGTATAACTTTCTGTAATTTGTACATTGAAGCTAACATTCCAGTTAAGTCACGCCTTTTCTTTTTGGGAAAGCCAAACCCTTGCTGACAACATGTTGAAATGTGAAGATTCACAGTAGTGCACTCGACGTGAAGCAGATGTGAAAACAGGTATGAACAAGAATTCCCCGAGGGCAGAGTGAGAGTGACAAACCTTTAAAAGCAGAAACAAATCTGAAACAGAACTTCAGTCATTTCTGGTACTTATTAAGATTACAATTAAATATTTGGCTTGTTTCATTTATATGATAAATAAATAAATAATAAAATTAATAATTCGATATTTTCATTCTCTCCTGAAGACATTTAGGAGAACATTTGTTTAACATCTGCTACGTCATCACTCCCCATTAATGTTCGTCTCAGGCTGCTATACATGTTTTAACACAGAAAATTGAATATACAAAGATATTGACTGATATTGAGGAACTGATTATAAAATCATAAACTCAAGGTTTACCTCGATGTCTGACTTCTGCAGACTTCTCAAGAAGCGAAAATGGAGGTGCACCCCGGCATGGGTGTTGAGCTGCTCTATCGCCAGATCCACTCCCTTCTTGTAGTTATCAGGCAGCCCATTGTACGGATCTTGGGCCTCGGCCGAGTACAGAAAAGCTCCAGCACAAACAAGCAACAGCAACCCAGCAGTCATCTTCCTCCCGAATGTGTGAGGAGAACAGCTCGGCTCAAAGGGTGAACTCCCTCCTTTCTCTGCGGGATCAATACTCACAGGCAAAACAATTCCTATTATGGCTGTATGAGTAACTAGTGAAACTAAACACACTGACCAACGTCTGGCCTGCGTCACAGACTGTTTACGCTTTATCTCCAAGTTCCCGTACACCCCAGGGGATACAGATCAAAGCTTGTCTTAACAAAACACTTTCTCAATGGGGAGTTTCCATTTCCCAGAAGTGGAAATACACTCATATCTCTAAGTGGATCAGTAATCCAAGTCCTGGAAACAAGCCCAACGTGCCATGAAAAGCATTTGGCCCCAGGACAGATATAAAGTCAGCGGTGATCAGTGGGTCAACGACCTCTTTTGGGTCTGCTTCATTAGCTCCCTTGTTGTTGCATTAACAGGAAAGTAGGTCACTTAGAAGAAATGTGGGGTTTTCTTGGAATATACGTAACGGGCTGGTTGATGAAACTGTTCTTTCACAAATTAGCTGACTAAGCAGTAAGTAACACCATTTTGAGAAACACACAATCAGCGTTTCTATGATCATCTTTTTTTTTTTTACTGTTGTAGCCTGTCGAGGTGGAGCTACTTTTGCCTACTTTATATACAATTCAATTGTTTACCAGAGGTTCCCAATCGAGGGTTCGGGCCCCTCCAAAGGGTCACAGGATAAACCTTCCAGTGGAAAAAAATTATGAAGTGCTTTCTTGGGTGCCCTTAAATGGGGAAAACATGCTAAAGTGCCCTCTAGTGTGCCCTTCCAGTGGAGAAAATGTGATGAAGTGCCCTCTAGGATGCCCTTTTAGTGGAGGAAACAAGATAAAGTGCCCTCTAGGTTGCCCTTAAATGGAGAAAACCAGATAAAGTGCCCTCTAGTGTGCCCTTCTAGTGGAGAAAACAAGATAAAGTGCCCTCTAGGTTGCCCTTAAATGGAGAAAACCAGATAAAGTGCCCTCTAGTGTGCCCTTCTAGTGGAGAAAACAAGATAAAATGCCCTCTAGGGTGCCCTTAAATGGAGAAAACCAGATAAAGTGCCCTCTAGTGTGCCCTTCTAGTGGAGAAAACAAGATAAAGTGTCCTCTAGGGTGCCCTTCTAGTGGAGAAAACAAGGTAAAGTGTCCTCTAGGGTGCCATTCTAGTGGAGAAAACCAGATAAAGTGCCCTCTAGTGTGCCCTTCTAGTGGAGAAAACAAGGTAAAGTGTCCTCTAGGGTGCCATTCTAGTGGAGAAAACAAGATAAAGTGCCCTCCAGTGTGCCCTTCTAGTGGAGAAAACAAGATAAAGTGCCCTCCAGTGTGCCCTTAAATGGAGAAAACCAGATAAAGTGCCCTCTAGTGTGCCCTTCTAGTGGAGAAAACAAGATAAAGTGCCCTCTAGGTTGCCCTTAAATGGAGAAAACCAGATAAAGTGCCCTCTAGTGTGCCCTTCTAGTGGAGAAAACAAGATAAAATGCCCTCTAAGGTTCCCTTAAATGGAGAAAACCAGATAAAGTGCCCTCTAGTGTGCCCTTCTAGTGGAGAAAACAAGATAAAGTGTCCTCTAGGGTGCCCTTCTAGTGGAGAAAACAAGGTAAAGTGTCCTCTAGGGTGCCATTCTAGTGGAGAAAACCAGATAAAGTGCCCTCTAGTGTGCCCTTCTAGTGGAGAAAACAAGGTAAAGTGTCCTCTAGGGTGCCATTCTAGTGGAGAAAACAAGATAAAGTGCCCTCCAGTGTGCCCTTCTAGTGGAGAAAACAAGATAAAGTGCCCTCTAGTGTGCCCTTCTAGTGGAGAAAACAAGATAAAGTGCCCTCTAGGGTGCCCTTCCAGTGGAGAAAATAAGATGACATGCTCTGTCTTTTTCATGAATTAAACTTTATTGGCAATTTTGTTACACAAAGTCTCACAAAAATTATATATTTGCATAGTAGTAGACAATAAATTGCTCAACTCAACTCAAATGTCATAAAAACTGGCCATACTACAAAAAGAATACTTGAGGATGCATGCATATTAAAGAGGACCTATCATGTTCATTTCAAGGTTCATACTTGTATTTTAGGTTTCTACTAAAACATGTTTACATGCTTTAATGTAAGAAAAGACACTTTATTTTTCTCATACCGGCTGTGCTGCAGAAACTCGTCACCCTCTTTCTGAAACGCTCTGTTTGAGCTCCTGCCCCACCCAGTCTGCTTATTATGCAATTGTGTTACTTGGTGACATCACCACGTTACGAAAGAAAAGGCGGGATTTCAAGCAAGGCGTTTCAAGCAGTTCAGGAGTGTTTCTGTGGGGGAGAGTAACTTTTACATGCACAAAAAACTATAACAGTGAGGGAAAGGGACAAAGCACAAAAGCATAATAGGTCCTCTTTAATGTCAACGTAGTAATCTGCTTTAATACTAAAAATAGCTTCAAAAAGCACAAAGAAACTGTGAAAGGTCCCAATAGATACTTAATAATGCATATAAGGATTCAGTGATGCCAGAGGTACTGGGGATCCAGTAACGGAGCCCATTCTGTTGCAGTGATTGATACTGCGTATCTTCATCTTCTGCCATTCAAAACAAAAGAAGATGAAGATCAGTGTAAAAATGTCAGAAACAATCTCAAGAAGTTATATTTGATTTTTGCAGTGTGGATTTGCAGTGTGGATTTGTCAAAGTAAGTTTCCGGTGAACAGACTTACCTTTGTAATAGCTGATTTGTTGATACATTTAAAATACGGTTTGGGGCTCGTTTCGATTTCTTCATTAATCGTTTTGTAGCACATCGCACAGTCGATCAGCGCCTGCATGAATGCACACAAACAAAAGTTAGAGCAGGCAGCCGCCCTCCAATTCCACATGTCTGAGTTCAGTAAATCCAATAAAACTTACTCCATTGTCACTGAGCTGACACGCAGTGGTGTCAACCGTTCCGTTTTTTGAACAGTTGGAGGCTTTAAGGTAGAAGTGGTAGTAGATGTAGTACTCATTATCTCTAGCCTGAAGAGAAAGAGGAGAATTAGCTCTGAGCAGTTCTCAACCTAATCCCCACAATCTGTGATGATTAGAGCTTCTCTTTAGGGTTTTATTCACAATAAATTACAGGAAACCACTCACTAATGAGCCACAGCACAACAAAAGATAAACACTGCAGACATGTACAGTGAAAAGCAGACATACTGTACCTCAATGTCTGACCTCAAGATACCTCTGAAGTACAGAAAATGGTCCTGGATTTCAGCACGAGAGTTGACCCTCGTCACGGCCCGATCCACTCCTTCCTTAAAGCTTTGAGGAAGTACATCGTAATTTTCATTTGCATCAGAGGAAAAAAACAAGGCTCCAACGCTGAAGAGCAGCAGCAATAACGCAGCCATCTTTCTCACTGTGTCTGTAACAATGTGAGCGACGGGAAAGTGCAGCTGCAAACCCAATCTGTTGTTTTAACCAAACATCCAGCCCCGTTTTTAATGTTCCAACATCTGTATTTGATTATGTTGATTTCTCAACAGTGTGATGTCCCTGAATGCACTGCAGCTTAGAAAACAAATAGACAAAACAAATGAAAACTAGAAGGGCATTGGGGGAACGCAGACCTGTATGCCAAGGCCATGCCGCATCTCGCAATGTGAATGAAAGTGAAAAAATAATTTGGATCCACCACGTTTCATGAAAATCGGGCCAATAGTTTTTCCATAAACCTGCTGACAAACAGACAAACAAACCATAGCGAAAACATAACCTCCTTGGCGGAGGTCACGAAGAAAGAATCCTTGAGGCAAAAAATGTGGGCCGGTACTGACGCCCCTCCCACATCTCTCTCCAGAGGGAATGAATGGGCTCATGGCTGAGTGCCACAGACGGGATAGAGAGGTTGAACATTGTTGGTTTTGGTCTTTTTAACAGGATTTGTTAACAATAAGAAAAATATAGATTAGAATTACTGACCTTAGTCAAATTATGTCAAATAAAACTTTATTGACACTTTTGTTACACAAACATATTTGCGTAGAAGTAAACAAATAGTTGACACAAAAGTATCAAACTCAAATGACCATACTACAGAAAGAATACTTAAGAGGCTGTGTGCACATCGATGTAGTGATCTGCTTTTAGTTTTAAAAAAAAGAAAAAGCATTAAGAAACCGTTAAAGGCGTCACAATAGATACTATATGAGTCATCCAAGTATTCACACTGTTGCTGTTGATGCCAGAGAAGTTGGAAAGTCACTGCTGTAACCCATTGTGTTGCAGCGATCTACTCTGGCCGTCTTCATCTCCTGCCATTCAGAACAAAAAGAGAAGATGTCAGAAACAATCTTAAGAAGTTCTATTTAATAAAGATAAAAGTGACCTTCCAGTGAACAGACTAACCTCTGTTAGAGATGGTCTGTGGACACAGTGAACATACGGTTTGGGTTCCTGTTCAATTGCTCCTTGGTATGTTTTGTAACAGACGGCACAGTCTATCAGCGGCTGCATGAACACACACAAACAAACACAGCATGAGGCGAGTCAGAGGAGGTCAGTCAGTCACCCTCAAATTTCAGAGTTTAGACAAAACTTACTCTGTCGTTTCTGAACTGACACGCTGTGGAGTCAACCGTTCCTTTTGGACACTTGGTGGCTTTAAGGTAGAAGTTGTGGTAGATGTAGGTCACATCGAAACCAGGCTGAAGAGAAAGAGAAGGAGGAGGATTAGCTGTGAGGGGGTTTTTCTCTGATGAAATCCCCACATTCTTTGATGATTAGAGCTTCACTTGAGGGTTTTACTCCCAATAAATCACAGGAAGCCACTCACTAATGAGCCACAGTGCAACAAAAGATAAACACTGACTCTGGAAAGCAAACATACTGTACCTCAATGTTTGACTTTGAGATAGTTCTGAGGAAGAGAAAATGGTGCTGGATTCCAGCATGAGAGCTGAGCTTCTCCAGGGCCAGATCCACTCCTTTCTTGAAGGTTTCAGGAAGTCCATCGTAAGCCTCCTGTGCAACTGAAAACACACTGTGAAAGGGTTAAAGTTATAAGACGAAAACGCGTGTACAACGCTGTGTAGCAACCTGTCAATCACAAGGTAGCCACGCCCTAAAGCATCCCCTGCTTTATGGTCTATTTTACGGTCTATTATACATCACGCTGTATTGAAGAAGACTTGAAACTAGCGATTGAGACCATAAACTCATGTTTACAATGTTTACTGAGGTAATAAATCAAGTGAGAAGTAGGCTCATTTTCTCATAGACTTCTATACAATCAGACTTCTTTTTGCAACCAGAGGAGTCGCCCCCTGCTGGCTGTTAGAGAGAATGCTAGCTTAAGGCACTTCAGCATTGGCTTCACTTTTCAGACCCGGAGGTTACCCACTGTTTGGAACCACCGATCTTTGTGGGACAAACTAAAGCAGAAAAGATTTTTGAAACTGCTCTGGCCCTGCATGGTAAGGGTTAACGCTGAGGCGTTAACCCTTGGTGTAGTCATGGACTCTGACCTGAGCTTTAACAGCCATATTAAGACAATTACAAAGACAGCCTACTATCACCTGAAGAATATAGCAAGAATTAGAGGACTGGTGTCTCAGCAGGATTTGGAAAAACTAGTCCGTGCATTTATCTTCAGGCAACTTGACTACTGTAACGGCGTCTTTACTGGTCTTCCTAAAAAATGGATCAGACAGCAGCAGCTGATTCAGAACCTGCTAGAGTCCTCACTAAGACCTAGAAAGTGGATCACATCAGTCCAGTTCTGAGGTCTCTACATTGGCTGCCTGTCTCTCAGAGAATTGATTTCAAAATACTCCTGCTGGTTTACAAAGCACTAAACGGTTTAGGGCCAAAATACATTTCTGATCTTCTGCTATGTTCTGAACCATCCAGACCTCTCAGGTCATCTGGATCAGGTCTGCTGAGTGTCCCCTAGAGTCAGAACTAAACATGCAGAAGCAGCATTCAGTTTTTATGCACCAAATATTTGGAACAAGCTCCCAGAAACCTGCAGGACCAACTCCAACTCTGAGTTCTTTTAAAACAAAGCTTAAAACGTTCCTGTTTGATGCTGCCTTTAATTAAACCAGATAATGATCTGATACTGCACTAGAGCTTTTACTCTTTTGTGTTTTATTCTATTTTAACTTCTATCCTAGCTTTCATTTTTAGCTTGTTTTTATTTTCTAATCTTTAATGTTTTAATGTTTTTATAACTGTTTTAATTATGGCTTAATGTTCTTTTGCACTTTGTCGCAATGTTCTTGAATGTTTCTGTAAAGCACTTTGAATGTCCCTGTTGTTGAAATGTGCTCTACAAATAAAGCTGCCTTGCCTTGCCTTGAGGCAAAAAATGTGGGCCGGTACTGACGCCCCTCCCACATCTCTCTCCAGAGGGAATGAATGGGCTCATGGCTGAGTGTCACAGACGGGATAGAGAGGTTGAACATTGTTGGTTTTGGTCTTTTTAACAGGATTTGTTAACAATAAGAAAAATATAGATTAGAAATACTGACCTTAGTCAAATTAGGTCAAATGAAACTTTATTAAAAATGTTGTCACACAAACATATTTGCGTAGAAGTAAACAAATAGTTGACACAAAAGTATCAAACTCAAATGACCATACTACAGAAAGAATACTTATGAGGTTGTGTGCACATCGATGTAGTGATCTGCTTTTAGTTTTAAAAAAAAGAAAAAGCATTAAGAAACCGTTAAAGGCGTCACAATAGATACTATATGAGTCATCCAAGTATTCACACTGTTGCTGTTGATGCCAGAAGAGTTGGAGAGCCACTGCTGTAACCCATTGTGTTGCAGTGATCTACTCTGGCCGTCTTCATCTCCTGTCATTCAGAACAAAAAGAGAAGATGTCAGAAACAATCTTAAGAAGTTCTATTTAATAAAGATAAAAGTGACCTTCCAGTGAACAGACTAACCTCTGTTAGAGATGGTTTGTGGACACAGTGAACATACGGTTTGGGTTCCTGTTCAATTGCTCCTTGGTATGTTTTGTAACAGACGGCACAGTCTATCAGCGGCTGCATGAACACACACAAACAAACACAGCACGAGGCGAGTCAGAGGAGGTCAGTCGGTCACCCTCGAATTTCAGAGTTTAGACAAAACTTACTCTGTCATTTCTGAACTGACACGCTGTGGAGTCAACCGTTCCTTTTGGACACTTGGTGGCTTTAAGGTAGAAGTTGTGGTAGATGTAGGTCACATCGAAACCAGGCTGAAGAGAAAGAGAAGGAGGATTAGCTGTGAGGGGGTTTTTCTCTGATGAAATCCCCACATTCTTTGATGATTAGAGCTTCACTTGAGGGTTTTACTCCCAATAAATCACAGGAAGCCACTCACCAATGAGCCACAGTGCAACAAAAGATAAACACTGACTCTGGAAAGCAAACATACTGTACCTCAATGTTTGACTTTGAGATAGTTCTGAGGAAGAGAAAATGGTGCTGGATTCCAGCATGAGAGCTGAGCTTCTCCAGGGCCAGATCCACTCCTTTCTTGAAGGTTTCAGGAAGTCCATCGTAAGCCTCCTGTGCATTAGAGGGAGAAAACAAGGCTCCAACGCTGAGGAGCAGCAGCAGTAACGCAGCCATCTTGCTCCCTGTGTCTGTAACAAGGGGAGTGACGGGATAGTGCAGAGCGACACCCACTCTGTGTTGTTTTCCTGAACAGGAAAGAACATCCAGCCCTCTTTTTCCTCGGAGACAAGTCTGGAAACGCAGAACACTGCTTCTTTTCCTCGACTGTCTGTATTTAATAACTCAAAGCAGACTTCAACATGAGTATTTTAGTATGGTGGCCATGAGAGCTCAATGCACTGCAACTTAAAAAACAAACATGCAAATAGACGAAACTAAAGACATTTCTGTGATATTGGATATTCATCCGTTTTGAGCCACAAATGAAACCATTTGAGAACTTTGATGGGAAATCTGCTAAACACTCACATCTGAAATGTGACTATAGGGGCTCTGAAGAAACGCTTCTTTTCTCGTAGTTTTACATTTGAAGCATTTTTAGATGCAAGAGGAGGTAAAATAATCCGGTATTTCCTAGAAAGAAAATAGAGAAAAGCCTGAAAAAATATAACAAATGTTATGTAACAGAATCACTTTCTGAATCACCACGTTGGGAACCACTGATCTAACCAATGTCAAAAAGTTTGGGGGACAAACTTGTTTTTTTGGTATTTGGTTGTTTTTTGGTATTTGGTTGTTTTTTTTGTATTTGGTTGTGTTTTGGGTATTTGGTTGTTTTTTGGGGTATTTGGTTGTTTTTTTGGTATTTGGATTTTGTTTTGGTATTTGGATCTTTTTTTGGAATTTTGTTGTTTTTTGGGGTATTTGTTTTTTTTGGGTATTTGATTGTTGTTTTTGGTTGTTTTTTGGTATTTGGTTGTTTTTTGGGTATTTCATTGGTTTATTGGTATTTGATTGTGTTTTTGGTATTTTTTTTTTGGGGGTATTTGGTTGTTTTTTGGTATTTGATTGTTGTTTTTGGTTGTTTTTTGGTATTTGGTTGTTTTTTTTGGTATTTGGTTGTTTTTTTTGGTATTTGGTTGTTTTTTTTGGTATTTGGTTGTCTTTTGGTATTTGGTTGTTTTTTTTTGGTAATTGGTTGTTTGAAATACAATGAACCTGGATTTTCTTTTTGGGTATTTGCATCGTGTTTCTGTATTTCGTTGTTTTTTGCAGCATGTTTTTCTAAATGCTGCACAACAGTTGTCATATTAGTAGAGATATTTTCTACATTTGCTTTGTTTTCTCTATCAGCATGCATTTTCTTACATACACAAAAAAAACATGAACGAAAAACAGCCAGGATAAATAGAAAATAACTTTTATTTGTCATCAATATTTCAACCATTATTGTACAAGGGAACATCAGCAATAGCCTCTCGGACTTTGTATTGCTTTTGAAATGGAACAACATATCGTATCAGCATTTAGCGACTTTGACAGATACTTTGGCATACACAGACCAACTTCACTTCATCCACAGGCACAATAAGCAAACATAAAACTGACACTGCCTACTTCTCATTAACATCTCCTTCATTGTCCATAGCCATGATGCAGCCAAATGTGTGTGTACATTTAAAAAAAAAAGAAAAAGGTTCTGTGACGTGACAAATAAATCTTCAAAAACAGCAATAATGCCTCATATTGCAACAGATAAATAATGGAGAGATGCTTGATTTATGAGCGTCTTGAAAGTGCAAACTATTGTAACATGTGTGTCTTCCTTACAAACAACAGATACTTGTAGCTAATCACTTCATGGTCCCACAGGCACTTGAGATTTTGTGCACCTTTGTGACACCAAACAGGCACAAGATCACAACCACAGTCAGGCTGGGACAGGTCAGAGGGGAAAGTATCTGAAACTTGAGAGTAACAGAGGACTGAAAATTTAAGTTATTTGACACAGTCAAAGCTTTAACCAATCCATGTCACACTGATACAACATGACATAAAACAAAATACATATATAGATTTTTAAAAGCCTTCCCTCTCAGTAAAGCATGATATTGAGATTGTCTACACAGCTTGTGTGGAAATTTGGTTGACCAAGTTCACATGATTGCGAATGAAATGTTTAAATTAGTCAATGCCAAAAACGTGATTATGATAAACCAAGGAATGTTGTACTGTGAAAATTTTGTTAATTTAGGCTCCTTCAAGAAATGCTGTTAGGAGATGTGAGATGTCTGAACTGCAGCTTATTGTTCTGATCACAAAACTATTTACACGAGACATTTGGCACCCCTGTGCAAAGAAACCAAATAAGTTACAGTGATTCCCATAAACACACCAAGTGAAACAAACCCTACAATAATACATTAGTGCCCTAAACATGTGCGTGGAGACATTTAGAGTATATTCATTATGCCACTGTGTTAATTTTCTGTGTTGTGATTGGAAACATGATTTCATTAGTGTAAAGAGAAAAGGAGATTTACTTGTACTGTACGTCATCATCACAGTCCTGCAAGATCTCCCTCTGCTGGTGATCTTAACTCACTGCAGGTACATAATTTGACATAAAATCCCAACTGTCATCTAAACTGCTGCGTTTGACTACAACAAAAAAAAAGTATTGTTAAAGAAAGACAGGCTAAAAATCAATCACATAATCGTTTAAGGAGCAAACTAAAGCGACATTGATATTTAAGAGGACGCTAAAAAGATAAAATGATTTCATAAAATACAGTCATTGTTCAGATTTGGTGTCTTTAAAAAAGTGCTACGAGCTTCGCGAGGCGGGTAAAGTGATCTGCTGTCTAAAATAAGACAGAATGAGGAAAAAAAACACCTCTCAGTATATCGTTTAAATTCCTTCATAAGGCGCTTGGTGAGCTTAAAACATGAAAAAAGCGACACACTTGAATAGCGGTAGCGTGTTAATATAAAAGAATATATATCCCATAATTCCTCCACATATTCAATGTGAATCAGAGCAACCTTTCAGGGCTAAAAAATTAATCAGTCTTGCAAATCTATCTACTGTAATCGCATTTCATTTTCAGCTCGAGATCACATCATTTGATTTGGAATCTCTTGTCCCCTGAAATATATATATATTTTTTAAAAAGTATATAATGAGTGAACACACGCTGTCGACTGTTTGATCTCAGTTGGATGCTGAGTTGCCCCCAACAATCTGAGAAAAAGCTACTTAAATAGTTAAAGCTGGACTAAATTAACAACCAACCGGATCGCCGGCATAGCGTGCGTTCATGTCTCAGTGTTAATAAAGAGGATGCACAGTGACGCGGCAACAAATCGTGAGTGTTTCAAGTTTGAATGACCCCGGATCTCATTGGTTGGTAGAGTGAGTCAACAGATTTTTTGGTGTTCACTAAAAGGAGTTAAGTGGTGATACGAGGGCTTGTTGCGGGTTACACAGGCATGTGCATCTCTGAGTACTCATCGTGACAGTCACGCTCGTCGAACTTCGGCTCTGCGTCGTCCGCATCCAGCTGGAGGAGGAGGGAGAAGACACATCGGGATTCGTTATTTTGATCTTGCATTATTGCTTCAGCACATTTTTTTATTTCACGTTATATATAAAACAGTTTGTTAAAAGTTACTCTTGCTGTGAGTTATCATGAATATATATTATGTTCCTTGGTGTAATTTGTGTAGTCAATTTTCTGTATCTTTCTAATGTTTAGTCTGCTAAAGAAATTTACTACATTTCCCAGAATGCCTTGGAAGTAAACTCTTTTTCTTAAGTGTTATTAGTGAATATTGCCCTTTTGTATCTAGATTGTCAAAACCAGTAAACAACAATCAGAAGTCACAGCTTGAGATACATTTAAAAAAAAAAAAAATACAATAAATATAACTAAACTTCAGCAAAACATGCACAATTTACAATAATAAAATGAAATAGATATAAAAAATTAAATAAATGGCAGCGCTATTTCCATGTGCTTCTTGACCTCTTTACTAGTTCCTGCTTCCAACGGCTCTTTGTCCTGACATAATTAAAAAAAAAAAACTGACTAATATATGGAGTTTGTCTAACATATAATCAAATAAGATAACATAATCAAACACTAACATCTTTTTGGGATGGAGGGTTATAATCAAAGTATGCATCAATGTCTTTATTACTTAACTGTATGCTATAATCACCAGAATATTCCTCTAAATCTTTCCAAAATGTCGGCCTAAATTTAGAAATATGACGCTGAAACTGTTATCAGTGTCAATCATACTGCAGGGATGGATTTTGTGCAGGAGTTTTAACTTTAACTACTTTAACTTTTCTACTATGACTGCAGTGGTGCAGGTGTATAAAGCAACATATTGCGCTTTCCGGTGGTCAACTTACACATGCAATCTCTTTGACGGTGAAGATTTTGCGCAGCACAACCAATTTGACGGGGATGGTGAGGATGAGGACGAAGGGGAAAGCCAGCGACGCCTGGGTCGACATCACAGCCCACAGAGCCGCCAGACACACCACCTGGATGCAGGTGAACAGATGCATACGCAGCGTGCGGACCTGAAGGGAACAGAGACTGTTTATAAAACTTCTTAGACAGCACAAGTGTGTCTGTGAGATCAGATTAAAATCTGTCAAGATAAATGTTGCTACAAGGATTTAGCTCAATCACAAAAGCATCACTTTTTACATTTCAAATCTTGTAAGATAATACTTCTCTTACCTTGCGTACGTAGGTGTGGTCAGGGTGATACTTCGGTGGCATGAGCAGCAGCATCATCCGCTCTGTTAGCTGAATACCATTAAGCGACATCACACCCATGTAGAGGAAGATACCAAACAGCACCGCCAGGGGGATCTTACGTAACAGTGGACCGATCACAACGGACATACCTGAGGAGGAGGAAGGACGTTAAAAGTTAGTAAACAGGACATAGGAGGTGATGAGCAAAAGAGCAGTAATGAGATTTAAATGTCCGACACCCACCAACCATGATGGCCACCAGGAGCCCCGTGACCCTCTGCTCCTTCACCTCCTGGATGCGAGGCTTGTCTCCGGGGGCGACGGCCTTGCTCATGACTGTGAGGGCGTTGACGTGGGTCACCGAGCGAACGGTCGCGGCGGCCATCCACGGCAGGCCGAACAGAGCCGAGCAGCCGCCCAGCACCACGATCAGCAGCAGGTCCAGATGGAAACCAGAACCCTTCATCAGCATCCGCTCCTTCTTACTCACTATCAGGCTGCAGGAAGTCGGGGAGGGAGGTGGGGGAGATACAGATGTAAACATCAGATATTATTATTCAGTGTATACTGACTGAACATGCACGCTCTTTTAGATGAATGCAATAAAATGTAATTCAGAAATACTAAATACTGTAGTACATTGAAGTGCTTCAATATCATACAGAGGATGACATGGTTAATTCAGAAACTGTGTGACTTTGATCTAGTGTAGCCTGTTATAGAAATGTATACTTAAATAAATACCTTATGTCAGTATTTAAAGTCTTCATAAATTAATCATAAAATATAGTAAATAAATGTTATAAATCCTGGATTCCTGCCAAATATTGCATCTTTTTTATGTTGTAAAATCATCGTTTTAAAGTGTTAGGATATAATATAATAAATAAACAATGTAATTATATTGTTTTGGCTTTTATGATATTAATGGTTGTTACATATTGTCAATTAGCAAACATTGCGTCACAAGTAACGTTAATAAATGTATTATTTGTATAATGAAATACAGCTGTTTTTTGTCTTTAACTGTTTAGCCATTCAGAGGCAGATATTAGAAGATGTAAATAAATAAAAACTACTCACACCTTTAGCATTGCTTTTATCTAGAATCTGTTATTACTATTCTATTATTATAATTATTAAAATGATGGTGAAAGTGGTTATGGTAATGATTATTCATTATTTGACTTCCTTGCACTTTTTAAATGTATTTTAATATTTTAACTGATGTTTTCTTTTTTAATTTATACAGCACTTTGAGCTGCCTTTTTATGTATGAAAGGTGCTGTAAAAATATATTTTTCAAAATTAGTATATTAAAAGGTACAGTGTGTAGGATTTGGCAGCATCTAGTGGTGTGGTTGCAGACTGCGACCAACTGAGAACCCCCCCGCTCACTCCTCCCTTTTCAAGACTGCGGTAACGTGAGCCGCCGAGTACAACACAGCGGCAACGCCGTTCGCCTCACTCAGAGGTCATCCTTACCATAATAACACTACTTTAGGAGCAACGGAGGTCAGACGGCGGCTGGCGGTAACACGGTTTTGCACTCCGCGGCTCACGTTACCGCAGTTTCACAAGGGTGTCGGAGAACTACGGTGGCCTTCAGGTAACGTAAAAACGCTAAAGTCTCTCTCTACTGTAGAAACATGGTAGACTCTGTGAAGAGGACCCGCTCCCTATGTAGATATGAAGGGCTCATTCTATTCTAACAAAAACACAATTCTTATTTCAGGTGATTATACACTAATGAAGACATAGTTATGAATATTATATTCCATTTCTGCCAATAAATTCCCCAAAATGTTATCCTTTATCTGGACATTACTAGATTACACCATAAATCCAACTTTAAAATCCTGTTTTAGGAGTTTCAGGTTGTACAGTAGAGATTAGTCAAACTCAAAACAAACTGACTCTTAAAATGTCAAAACGTTGAGCAATTGTGAGGATATTCCTGTGATGTGACTTGTAACTCACGTGGTGATCTGAGTCTCCATGAAGATGAGGATGAAGACCAGCAGAGCGGGCAGACAGCAGGCGAACATCATCCAGATGGGGAATTCCCCATTGGTGCCCAGAGGATTGATGACCCAGTTACGTTTATCGGGGCTCGTCACAGAGAAACCATCAGGAACGCTCAGTTTCTGGACGACAACAGGAATGTGAGTGTGACAACAAAGATGATGATTGTCTGAATCTTTAGCAGCTGAAGGTCAAATGTTTACAAAAGATTTAGTGGCACTATTTGAGTGTTACCTGCGTGAATGTGTCGTTTAAACTGTAATCCACCAGGACCATGATGAGGATGGCAATTGGGACACCAAAATCTCCAATAACCCTGCGCAACTGAACACAGAAGATAGTTTGAGCACAAGTGGCAAAGATTTGTAGATACTGTGATTTTCTTACTGTATGATAACTTTTAAGATTGAAAGTTTATTCTTGAACTTGAAAACAGAAGTTCATAAAACAAGTTCCACTAAGTGGCTGATGATGGTATCACAGGAGAGGAAGAAAACCATGTGATATGATTGAAAAGCTCCAGAACAGCAACTAAAAGGTTATCTTAGCACAAAGACTGGAAACAGAAGGAAACAACTAGCACATCTCAAGCTCACTAATTAACACTTTATATTTAGTTTTTGTTTCCCAAAATGTCAAACTATTCCTTTAAAGTGGTCGAACAAACAAAATGAAAATGTAACATGTCAACTGGACAAACTCCATCTGCAAAGGAAGACAATGTGATACGATCAAAAGCTCCAGAAGAGCTACTAAATGGACCTTGTCGTACGTTTTTTTTTGACAACTAGGGCTCAAATAAGTTTTAATTTGTTGTAATTAGTTGTAATTTGTTTTATGTCTCTCAGCTATATTGTCTCAGAAGTATGTAGCTACATATAGACACAAAATACATGGATGGAAAACTGTAATCTTTAATCTTCACACTACTTTACATAAGTGAAGCAATTGCAGCATGGCGCCATCTCCTGGCATATCACGTCCGTTCAATGTCCTTTTTCGGTAGTAATATTTTATAGCTAAAAAAAACTAAAACTGAAATAAATTTCATTGTGTAAATGTACATTTTTTTTTTTTTTTTTTAATTAGTTATTATTAGTTTTTCTTAAACGGTATTATATGTAACATTTTGCATATTTTAATCACTTTATATTGCCAATGTGTGAACGGATTGTAACGTAACTTAAAAACTTAGACCTTCCTCGACTTTTTCGGTTGCCTCTAACAGCCTGTGTGTGGACTGATTTATATGTAAAGGACTTGGGACTGTTTTGTCGGGACAATCCAAAGAAGCCATTGGTTGCTTTAGCTAATAAAGTAATTTACAAACTATAAGCTAGTTAGTATCCTGGAGCAAATAAAATATAGAAACATTTCAGAACATTATGTAAGGGATAATGCCCGACAAGGGGTCCATTATCAGGAATTAATGAACAATGTGGTGGGATGTCAGGATGCTGACTGTAGGTGTCATTAATAACAAGGATTTTCTGAAAGTTACTGACTTCACTGATTCTGATAACATACATGGGTCCGTGATAAGTGATGTTGGGAGGTTCAAGGAAGGTTAAATAAATAAATAAATAAATAAATATGTGGGTTAATATACTGTATATGAAAGGGTTAATGTTGCAGGATTGATGTTTTATAGTGAATTTAGCTCCTCACCCTTCCAGGGAAGAACGCACTGTTCTTGAACTTGCGCAGGTAGAAGGCGATGAAGAACGTTCCGGCCATGAGAACCAGAGAGAGCAGCGCCGTGTTGGGCTGGTTTAGGACCGGCAACGGCCGGGTGCTGTTGCTCACACCGTGTGTGATGTTTTCTGTCGATGGGTTCCCTTCTGTGCCGTTGTTGAGGGAGCAACTTCTCAGCGGATGCTCCTTGAAAATCTGCCCGACAACACAGAAGGTTAAAATGAATGCACCATAATTTCACAACACAAATATGCATGCACACATGTACACCAGCTCTTTAGAGGGATTATCATTTATCACTCTTTTAGGTACCACAACCACACTTTCTGGAAAATGAGATTATCTCAAACGCCTTAACAATAGCAAATAGCAAACCTTCCAAAATCATAAGCCTGGATAATAGTTAAACTCTTAATCCATTTAACTTTCAAGGCCAATCAATCACAAAAGATTTCAGGTGCACTTGTTAGAAAAACACACTCATTTCGACCCCGAGATTTGACATTTGTCCAAAGATTAGTCTGTTCAGTTTAGTGTCGGGGACGTGAACACGCAGCATGCCAACAAAAACTTTTTGTAATCAGCCGTTGTTATTTCAAGTCTCAGGTGTACCCTGCCGAGCTTGATGAAGGTCTCGCAGATGAAGATGAGGGAGATGAGGAAGGAGAAGATCTCCTGGGTGAAGCGGGAGACGAAGCGGACCAGGAAGCTTCCCTCGAAGGCCACCGTGATGACCACAATGATGATGAGCCAAAACCCGATCCAGACGCGGCCCGTCAGGTACTCCATCTCGTTTGCTTTGCAGAACTGTGAGGACACAGAGCCAAGAAACTCAATTCATCCACTGGAAAATGTTCACAGCAGCCATGAAAACCTTTTTCCTCAAACAGTTTTTTACTATGAATGATGGGGACCTACATGAACGCACAATGCTCTACTGAAGTTGAAATAGTTTGATTATTTCTTATGAGAGATTTCTGTATATTTAGTTTTGTGTGTGCTGTGTAGATATGAGAGTGGTAAAGATCTTCTCATCTAACTCTCGACAAGAACGTGGATACGCTTATTTCCCAAAATGTTCTTTAAAAGAGCATCCATCCAATCTGGAACCTTGAGAGAAATGATAAACTAGACTTTTTAATTGTAGGCTGTTCATCATCAGTTGTTGTTGTTAAATCAACCTACACTGTAAAAGGCTTCTTCAAAGACGAGCAGGGGTCCGGAGAAGCCCACAATGAGCAGCGGCTGCGCTCCGAGCAAGCAGAAGATCACACCCTGCACTGATGTCGACACAATCAGCTCAGAAACACCAATCAGACCGTCCGTCTTCTCACCTAGCAACACAAAAACACAACTAATTAACACCGTAATGAACACCAATGAAGTTTAAAGGTTCGTCAATTGATAATTAAATGAACCATTTAGGCAAAAACATGAATGAGGTTTCGACATATGAGACGATAAACTGTGAATCCACAGTAACTCGACTCCTGCTTCCCCCATGTGTGACTCACCCAGTAGGCCTCCGAATGTTATGGCTGGAGAGAGGGCAGCAAAGTAGATAAAAATAACGGCAGCCATGCACTGACTGTTCAGGCTGTCCTTGAAGTCACTGAGGTACTTTGGGTAACGGCGCTGCACGTCTCGTACGAGCCCACCGAAGGGGCGTCCGGTGCGCTCTAAAGGATCGTCTGACTTTTTCAAGGGTGTGAGGAGGGCCTCTGTGTGACGGGAAAGAGCAGGTTATTAATTGCAATAACACAAAGTCATACAACAGCAACATTTCCTTTGATAAAGCCCACAGATGATATGATAGATTACCTTTTTCCTCAAAGCTTTTAGGCTCCTTGGCCAGTTTGACCCCCTGCTCCTCCCTCTTGCGCAGCATCTCCCTCTGAAAGCGAGCGACGGAGCGCAGCAGCTCATCGCCTCCCATCTCTGAAGGCGGCAGTACGATGCTGCAGTCCAGGAAGCTGTTGATAGCGTTCAGCAGGTCCTGCCTGTCGTCTGCCAGGTAAGCAGCCTCGTGGAATTGCTGGATGGTGATTCAGATAGAAACAGATGTAACCAATAATATACTACTCTTTTCTAAGCTATAGTTCTTTATCTCTTGTTTGCAAATCAATTTTATTTTACTTTCCTTTCTATTCTGGTCACAGACTGGCTGATAGAATGACATTTGATAGCTCTAGGAGTCAACACGAAACGTAAACTTAAAACCTACATATTCAGCCAGGCTTTTGATTAAGAATGGTTTATAGACAATATTTACATTATTTTATTCACTCATTTTATTGTATTTAGGTTGTAAAATTGTATTCTATTTTAATGTTATTTTATTCATCACTTATTTTATTGTATTTAAGACGTGATGTTTAATCTATTATATTGTTATCTTATTAATCACTTATTTTATTGTATTTAAACTGTACATTTTTATTGTATTTTATTTTTATTTTATTTTATTAGAAGTATCCCTCTATATTCTGCAGCTCGCTCACCTTGTCAGACATGAGTGTGGAGATGGAGCGTCCTATCTGGTGATAGTCCATGCTTGTGGTGGGGGGTCCCAGCAGAACAAAGAGAAACCGGACCGGCACGGGGACCTCAAGGACGGACTCCAGCTCCACGGCCTCCTGCAGCCGCACAAACGCCATGGTGGGCTGCTCCAGGAAGTCCACACTGCCTGGAAGACGGGCGGGACATAACAGTCAAAATACGGACAGCACTGCTCTGAGTACAAGTGATTTTAACCTGATAAGATATTTAAAGTAAAGTGTTTGTGGTTTTCAAGACTCACCCACAAGGACAACAGTGGCCTCAGCATTTTCAGGAATTTTCTCCAGCAGCTTCAGCTCATGTTTGGATTTGGACCGATGCATACCGTGAGCCAAGGTCGGCTCCTTCTGCTGCAATAGAAAGAACACAAAAATCAGGATAATGAAGAATACTTGTGACTGAGACTTTTTGAAAACACTTCAGCACTGAACTTACGTGTGCCTCGTTCTTCTCCATGTCAACGCGTGTTTCTTTGTCTCCTGTGGCGTGGACGGTGCCCATGAGCGGGTCGGTCACCGACGGTTCTGGCTGATGGGTGTGATTGGCACTGTGGTGATGTGTTATCAGGCTGCCCAGGCTGGCCGCGGACATGTTCCTGGGGAAAGGGCTACTGTGCTCCTTCTCATCGCTCGGGTGACTAAGGGAGGCAGGGTGAGGAAGAGAGAGGTTGAGCAGGAGGAAGATGGGCAATGACCAGGCATGAAGCCACCTAGTAGCAGGAAGCGTGCAGCGGTGAAAGAAAAGCCAGTTTAATCGCTGTTTATCCTCATAATCAACAGCACAAACTAGTATTAGCTTTGAAAGTCAAACGGTGGAAACGGTCCGATACCTTCTCACGAAAGCTGGTTGTTTTGGTCAGCACCAGAGTAAGATAACTGCTTTCACAACCGCCCAAACCAACCATACCAGGGGTTGAACTGCACCACAGTTTGATTAAAACAGACCAAATGTTGGATTGTGAAAGCATCCTGTGTGATCCTTTTTTCATCTGAAGTTTGTCATCATTGTTTTGAGAAGCACCTGACTCAGCTGCACATTGCTGGAGGATGCACAGAGAACCCCTGCTCACTACTGTAATATGACATTCAGCCTCAGTGAGTATTTGATGAGAGTTGTTAATCGATACCAGTGATACCAAGATATCTGCCATTTCAAAATAACTTTCCAGCCTGTACGAAGACATTACAATGAGCAAACACTAAAAAGCACAAATGACAAGGTAGTAGTAAGGCCTCATAAACTTAAAGGGGGCTCTGCCAGATTCTTGGAAGAAAGACAGAAATCTATCAGTGTAGCTGAAATAATTTAATAACTTAATTATCTTTTTAAATGGAAACCATTGCTTGTTTGTTGCGGTCTGGTGCTGCAGGTCACCTGTGTTTCAGCAGCAGGGCCCTCAGGACGTTGGCTCGGTCCTCAGCTTTGATCTGGTCAGAAATGATCATTTGCTCCACCACCTGGTGGGCGATGCCAGGCAGGGTTTTCTGGTCCAGGTCCAGCAGCACGGCACCTGTGGACGCACACACACTGAGCTCAGCACTCCGTGAACTGCATTGCTGACTTTTAGGCTTAAAAAATTAACTCCATCTCTTACCGTGTGAGATGGTCTTTCGGAGGTCCAGCAAACTGCGGAAAGACAATGAGGCCACGTGAGGTTTCCCCCAGCGGTCGATCTCCTCCTCCACGTCCTCCTCAAACTTGATCCATCGAGCCGTCTCCTTCCACTGCATCCCCTGGTTCTTGTCCATAGTCAGCTCATTTAGCTCCACAAACACCTGGAGACAACATCACACACACAGAGGTGTGGGTGAGATAGAAAAAAACAATGCTGTCCACAAAACGACATGCACATTCAGCATGTGCCAAATATTCAACTTAAAGGGGCTGTATGTAAGTTTTTACACGTTTAAATGTTTTTTTAAATCGTTTATTGCCAGTGTGTGAACAGGTTGTAACCTAACCTAAAAAATTAGACCTTCTGTGACTTTCTGGGTTTCCTCTATCAGACTGTAGATTGCTTTTAATGTGAATAATGCGGGACGTTTTTTCCAGGAAAATTCAACGGATGTGACATCATGCGCGCTCTGCCTTTATTTTCAGCTCCGCTACAGGGCTAATAGTGTGCAACGATAGCTAATATTCGGTTAGAAATGGAGTCCGCTAACGTCAACAAACAACCAGCCCCCACCACAACTCAGACTCCAACACAAACTCCAATGAAGCACAAAAAAACAAAGTTATACATAGTGATGCTCGTCTTGCAAAACAGGAATGTGATCGAAATCCGAGGGAAAACTAGGATCAACATCGGCCGGGCCTCCTATTCATGGAGGGAGCTTTGTTTGGTAAATTAACATTACTGTGAAGCATATGAAATACAGTTTATAGTGATATTGTGGTTTTAGCTGGCTAATGTTGCTAACGTTAATCAACATAATGAGCGTCAATCACATTCAGTCTTGTGTGTGCCACCTCACTGTTTTGACCGATGCTCACTCGCGTCTACGTAATGCGAGCATAAGCGCGAGCAACAGGACGCCGACTGTCGTTGACTTAACGGCCACAGGTGTCACTGTTAACGAGCAATTTCTGATTGTTACATCTAGCCCCTTTAATAACCAAAGCACTTTGTATGTAGTTGATTCAGTGGAGCATTTTGCACGTCAACATCAGGAAACAGACTCCATGCTTACCAAAGTGATTTATTTTAATTCACTCAACACACAAAAGATGCATCTTGTTCATGTTATTATTACCCTAGATGTTCAACTTGGAATAAGTTGCATAAAAACATCTTAGAAGCTTAACACTAAAAAGTCAGAGAAGAGACCATAATCTTCAGCTCTCAGCATCAAATATCTTTTAACGGGTTATTAATTGAACACCATGCTGGTCAGTCACAATTCCCTGTGAGATGAAGACCAAACAACAGGCTGGAAAAACGTAATATATCGTCTGCATGCCTGTGAAATCACGCTCACACGGATCAAACCTGACTCTGGCCGGTCACCCTGCCTCACCTTCTGGTACCTAGCCATTTGACCGATGTCCAGCAGGACGCCGTCGATCTGCGAGGCAGAGCGGTACACAACCACCGGTAGCGACTGGAGGAGCGAGACGGTGCAGGAGAGGACTCAAACACTGATGCGACCGACAGCGGCACAAAGGGCGGGACCCTCACGTTTACACACATACCCACAGGTAACTCTTCCTCATCACACACACCTGACAGGGACCTGTTGTTTACCCGGTCTGCTGGGGGCTCAGAGGGCTGTATGAGAATGTGTGTGTGTTAATAAAACATAGCTCTCCCTCTCTCTCAGGAGCTCTCAGTGTCCGGTTACCTACGCTTCTCTCTCCCCTCTTTTTTTCTTTTCCGTGTGTGAAAGGAAAGAACTCATTCATTCATTTTTAATTGTCTCCTTCCCTCCCTGTCCCATCCACAAAAGAGACGAGGCAGTGCCAAATTTGAGAAAGGGAAAGAAGACAAAACATCTCTCAGGATTTGCTACAATTTATGGTTACATTTTTAAACATTAAGTCTAAAGTAGAAAACATAGCACCGGAAAAAAATTTCCCCAAAAAGTTCCTCTAAGTAAAAATTCCAATCAGTCATTTTCAGACCAAATAAAAACAGTTTTTTGTATTTATTCTTTTATATAACTGCAGCATTTGCCATACTGATTATTGCAAATATGAACCTGATTTATCTCTCTTTTCTGTAACAAACATACCTGAGGTAAAAAAAATCAGCAGCAGCGTCAGAAAACATAAATAAGTTAAGACTTTTAGACTTTCTTTGCAGTGTTTATTCAATCTATTGTCTATACTATAAGTCTATTTTGAAGTGATGGCAGGTTTCGATTCTGGATTTTTAATATTGAGGAATAATTTAGTTGATCAATAGATAATTTGATCAAGAAAACATTCTGTTTTATATTGTAAATTGGATATTTTGGGGGAATCGGACTGACTGCACTTGTAACCTCATAATCTATCGAAGGACTGGAAAAAAAAATCTGTAAATAGTGTGAATTTTACCTACACTTCATTATTTGATTTATTTATTATTTCTTACACAAACTTGTAACCTACATACAACTATTTTTTTAACATTTTATCGTCAAAGCGTTGCAAAAATAGTTGACAGATTGATTGTGTATGAAAACAATCATTAGATGTCACCCTACTTTTGAATTTTGTTGGTGAATCAACCCTTGCTTACATTAGGATCACAGATTGTGTCTTAAATGTTACCAAAACTAAAAGATTGTACCCCGGTCTTTGACATGACACATGACAAAAGTAAAAAATAATGTATGTACTGATGAGGCTGAAAAACGGGACAAACATCATCAAACTCGGCGTGGCATTAATTGACGTGTGTCCTGCTTTAATGTTCAAGAGGATGGGTGACTAGCGAGTGCTGTAATGTCTCACCTCATGTGGGGTTCGGTCCTGCTTACGGCTGCGAGTGGTCGGCTCTGTGTGGTCCTTGCCGATGTGCACCACTTGACCCTTGGTGCTCTTTCTGACCAGGTGTCTGCGCATGCCGGGAACATCTTCGAAACGATGACCTGGTGGAGAAGAAGAGACGAGAAGGGTGAGATATGTTGAAAAATGCAGAGAAGACGGATGGGCAAGGAGTTTAAACTTCAGACACCCTCAAACACAAATAACCAAAAACAAAACGTATATACAACTCAATATGATATCCCAATTATATTACTGGGAATTAAATCCCAGCACAGAGGCTGCACATCTTATTTAGTGCTTCTGCAGCCGTCACATGTTGACCTTGCACCCAAAGTTCAAATCTAAGCCCACCAGGTCACAGAGGGACAGACCACATTGTTTTTGTTTCTGTGGTCCCTCAGCAGCGAGTAGAGTTACTAGCTGGCAGCACACCAGGCACTGGAAAGGATTTGGAGAGACACCGGATGGCACAGAGACGACGCTGCGAGTAGGAACTGTCCGATCAGGTTTTTAGAGTTCAAAGATCAAAAGAACTCTGCTGATTCGTTCAACTACAATACAATAAATAGTCAAAGCTAAGCAAAAACTGAACTACTTTCCCAGAAACCACAATCATATTGAAAAATAATAATCTTACAGTAAGAAAATCTTAATATAGGTACAGAAATAAGTGAGATTCCCTCCAAGAACACCAACTGCCTTACCTTTATCAGAGCGTGTATGTCCTATGAAACAAACAGTGATGCTTTTATGGTTCTTCATCAATGTTTCAACTCATCATGTAAAAACCAGGAAGTCATTGCAAGAGATTTCCAGCTGCTGTCCTGCTCATTCTAGCTTTACTTCATCTTTTACTGAGAAGGTCCCCTGTCAAGTCGCTCCATGGTGTTTGAGTGAGGTTTGGGGCCGACCCTGGAGTAAAATGAGGCCCGACTGGCATGCGGCTCTTGAAGGATTTGTGGTGGGCGTAGGGTTAGTGCTGGACTACGTGACGCCCTCAGACTGGAGCGTGCAACTTTTGCAAGTTTTGACAAGTCGGAAAAAAGTTGCCACTTCTTGACCGGCGCCTGACCTTGCTGGAACGATCAGAATGCATCAGTGAGCGGAGGTGTTAATTCGCTCGGGTCGGACAAAAGGGTAGGGACAGTGATCAAATAATTCCTATTGTTGAGCAGCAGCCAGAGACGGAGACACTTTCCCAGGATGATTTACGGTGGCGGGAAGCAGATAAAAGAAGACACAGACAGTAACTGGTGATGAACATATTGGGAGGCTCGACTCTGCGTCACTAAGCCCCATAACGATCAAATATCTGGCCCATATCAAGCCCATACCGCCATCCACAGCTTCTTTATTTTGCCTTCGAGTCCACTTAACTCTTCCCCTTGTTTCATTCCACTAATGATTAAAGGTTGTGAACCGAGATCCAAGTTTCACAATTAGCCACCATGTTGGCTCGGGCCCGAGTCCAGGGGCCTCAGCTGACAGCGGGAACGGCTAATTTAATAATGTGAGCCTGTCTGCCACACTCTCTGATAAGCTGCTGCTCTCTGCTGAGGGGTCGGCTCCCTGACGTAAATCTCCCCGGCCCTGAACACAACCCCACGCTGGCGCCGGGGGCCAGGAACGTCACAGGGCAGCGGGGAGCCGACTGCTAAGTTAGAAGGGACTGGAGGTGGCCCCCGCCCTCGCCATGATTTTTCTGGAGGAATCTGAGCATCAACAAATCCAAGACTTCATTTTTGTTGCCATCTTATAACAACGACAATTCAGAGTTAATTAATTTATAAAAACTGGGAGGTTGAAAACGTAAATATACACGCAAAACATCATTAGCCAGCCACACATGCTGGAGAAACTTTGATGATGTTGAGGCAAAACACTACAACCCCTTGGAAAGTATCTGCAAATATCTGGAAGGATTAACAAGTAAGGGATAATGTACAACGAGCTGGTCGTTGTGAAATAAACCCTGACCTGCTAGCTGCACATTATCCCGCTTATTACACGGCTATTTACTTAAGAAATCAATTATTTGACACAAAAATTATCTGCCAGAGTCCGAGTTCAGGCCTGCGTCCATATTAACGGTCTGTTATACATAGCAACGGTCTGCTATAAAGGAATAACAGACCGTAGAGCGATATCTTCTAAAAATGTTTTCAGCACATACTAACTCAATTCTCAGAAAATCTGATCATTTTGCACCAAAGTTCTTAATTAAATAATAGAAGAGTATAGAGAGAAAATACTCTACAAAATACTACTCCTAAAATACTCTAATCTAGCATTTTTCATTTGTCAAGTACTGAATTCACTCAGGAGTATACAACAATGAGCTTTACCACGTGGCTATTTCATATAGACTTTATTTACTGAATTACCAGAAAACTTGCTACATCATGATATGTATATCGTTATCGAGATATGAAATTACCTATATCGGGATAAAGGATTTTGGCCATATTGCCCCTTAGGCCCACATCCAAGCAAATTTTAAGAGCATAAAATCTTCAAAGTGAGAATCTATCTGTACTCACTCTTGATGCCGTCCAGGTCAGCGGAGGCCAGCGTCTGAGCCTCGATCTCGTCAGTAGGGATGCGCTCGTACTTGGCCTGTTCGGCACCCGTCATGTTGCCTGTGCGCCGGCGCTCTTGCAGGTCGTAGCCGCGGCTGGCGGAGGACTGTCGGGCCAGCGGTATGTGTTCAGGTGGCGCTGACTGGGGAGAGGGGCTGGAAGTGTCGGATGAGGCTGGCTTACTAGATAACAGCAGAAAAACAAGACACAATTGTAGCTCAGAGGAATGGTTGTTTCATGGTTATTTTTTGAACATTTTCTGCAACAAAAGTTTCACATGTGAAGTTTGAAACATAGAGACAAAGAGGGACTTTTTACCAACTTATTGCCACTGAACTACAAACATTTCTCCTCCTCTGCTCTCCTTTTATAGACATCTTATTTTTTTCCTACTTGGTGATTTGGTTGTCACAGGAATAATATATCTACACTTTGGTTATCATCTTTTGATTGGTGTATTAGACCCCACTAATGCTGCTCCTAATAAAACATGCATCTCTCAGCTCAAAACACTCAGCCAACACAAATCCCTCAAAACACTTTTAAAATAAACATAATGAACTCACCGTCCTTTAAAGGTCAGTTGTCCACAGCATTTCAAAATCACTTTTTCACTCAGTTATTTCCCCCTTATATCAGGATGTTTTGTAAAATAAATCCACTGTTATTAGGTTGCTCGTCGATCGACTGAAAACAAGCAAAAGGTTTGTATACGCAGCTTTATCCCTTTAGCCCTAGACCCTCATGAAGTGGAACAGTAAATGTCATAGATGGAGCCTGAGGCTGCTGAGGTGTGCTGCGTCGTCTATAGCAACAGGTGATATATGGGTCTCCGAGGAGAGGAGTACTCGGGTCCATCAGATCATGCCCAGCAGGCCCACTGGATGCCTGAGACATGGTAACGTACAGTGTGAACCTCACTGGCCAATGAAACGTGTGCCTGAGCCGTCTCACCCAATCAGATTGTCTATGAGAACATTTCAGCAACATGGCAAAAACATGCCATCATCACAGCAGGTAAAGCATTTTATATTATTATTTTATAAAGTCTCTCAAGCCCCCAGAACTCGACTCGACTCACTCTGAGGAAGATGCATCTCCGGTATCTGCTCCCTCCGCAGACTGAGGCACGATGTCCAGCTCACGGGCAGAGTGAGGGCTCTCTTTGCCACGTCTGGCCACTTGGTCTTCATCCGAAACAAAGAACTGTGGAGGGAATACAGAGCATGAGAGCACTGCTTACTGTAAAAAAATAAAATTCAAACCAGGAACTTCAGATAATAACCACAGAAAAACAAAACAGCCCTGTGCACATTGGTCCAAGGGAGAGAATTGAAGACAATTAATGAATTGAACAAGGAATTTGATCTTGAAAATAAATTATTTTAGATATTTACTGTACAAATCAGGGACTATTATTTAAAGGGGAGAAAAAAAAAAGCATCTATCCGATGAGGCCTCTGCAGTCTTAAACAATGAGGAAACATACTATAGGACATACAGTATATATATATATATATATATATATATATATATATATATATATATATATATGTGATGGGAAAACTGGTATTTTCTTTGAGGAATTGGCAGAAGATTTTTCCTAGAAATTTGGAGACACTGATCACCTTCACTGTGAACAACAAGGACACTATCATATCTGGATCTGAATAAATCTAAGGGCAATGGACAGCAGAAAGTCAACAGACCAAGAAATGTACAACCTGCCTGGTTCACATGCTTTGTTGAGGTTTGTTTTCTCCTTTTCTTTTGTAAAATATATTTATTCAAACTGCTACAAAATAAAGCTGAAACCAAACAGAAACACAAAACTAAAACAGATAAACGAAAGATTAAAGCAAAACAATCATGGTATCTCAATCATATTCTACAAATTCTGCAGGGGTGCATAGTATTTAGCAGAGGTGGACCAAGTCATTGTTTTGCAAGTCACAAGTAGGTCTCAAGTATTAGCACTCAAGTCCCAAGTCCTAGACCTTGAGTTTTGAGTCCTAAATAAGTCATAATGAGCTCTTCACCGAATGCAATGCCATTTGTGTCTCCCTCTGTAATTTTCGACCTGCACATTTTGCATACTAACGTAATGTTAGTTCTTCATGGTTTTCTCCTGCAACTTGATTGGATGATGTCGGATTGGTTCAAACAAAGTGGATCTGGGGACTTAAGTGTCGACTTGCTGGGAATGAATAGCATTAACGTCAGTTCCATTGAGGAAATTAATTGACACTTTGGAGCAAGTCAAGTCTAAAGTCATCAAGTTTATGACCGAGTCTGACTCAAGTCCACACCTCTCGCATTTAGTTACCATTATTATTTTTTATCAGGTTAAATCGGGTCTTGTTTTGTGAAGCATAATAACAACCAAACATGAAACCCACTGATGAATGATTAAGACTGTACTGAAATATTCATTAGAGGAAAATATGGTAATGCTACAACAGGCTGGGTATCAGAGCAAAGCATGGACTATGGCCATTTGTACAGCAGCACGTTCCTGAACGCTCATTCACCCACATCTCAATGCAAATCATAAGAAGAATACTTCAGGTACATTATTAGAATATTTTTTCTCCCCAAGTACAGTGTCAAAAGGATCTCAATTTAAACCAAAACAAATAATGTTTTAATGCAAAAGTCAGTCCCTATCAGTGCTTTTCCACTCACTCATAAATTCACTTAAAGATTAGGATGAAGGTGAGTGATTACCTCCACATCTCTCTCCGGCTCAGATGGAGCAGGCGTTGCCTCCGACCCCTCTTCCTCCTCTTCCTCCTCATCCTCTCCCTCCTCTATGGGGCCACTGCTGGGAACATGGCTGCTTTTGTGATCTTTGTCCTTTCTCCTTTTCTTGTTGTTCTTCTTCCTGCGTCCGTCGGAGGGCAGTTTGGACAGAGGTCGGTGGATGTGGTGAGAGGAGTGACGGTTGTCTGAGGAGAAGATACAGCAGAGATACACAAACATCAGCTACTTCCATATTAGATTTAAAGGTTGTTTTTTATTTCTCTGGCTTGCTGAATGTTGAAATGCACTGTACAACGAGGAGACCGCCGTGCGCTTACATTCGATGTCCTCCTCATGGTAGATGTGGTGCTGTTCATCAGGAACGGCAGCAGCGGGACTGAGGATCTGCTGGAAGCGCTGGACCCCCAAGGCTTTGTTCAGGTCCCCATCATCCTCCTCTTCAGGGCGCGGAGTCCCGTGTAGTGATGAGGCAGCAGGAGCCTCTGGCTACAACAAAACAAAAGAACAAATACATTAAATAAACCGAAATATAAGACATTGGGAAAAAAATGCAGACAAATGGATAATAAAACCATAAATCTGTGAAATAATCTAATACATTTAAAACTTAATCTCAATATTACTGCCTCTTTTCACAATAAGCATTTACTGCAGGTCTTTTCTTATTTCATTTCAGCAATTCATTTTACAAGTCTTTTTTCCACAGTCAGTTTTTGTCTTTCAGATTAAAATGTACAGTGTGTAACATCTGGCGGCATACAACGGTGAGGTTGCAGATTGTGCTAATCGTGTAGAAGAACTACGGTGGCCGGCATGACAACGCGAATGGCCTCATCTAGAGCTGTTGTAAGAGTAGTGGGAAGTGAGTGGTGAAGCGAGAGAGAGAGCGCGGCGGCGAATGTGTGTGATGGTGTGAAACGATCAAGTGAGCTAGTGGAGCAGAAGTCAGAGTTAGTTTAACTTTGAGAATATCGATTGAATGTACAGTGGAAGTCGCAGTTTGTGCAGACATAAAAGCTGCAGCTCCTCAAGAGGTTTCCTGTGTCTTGTTTCCTGGTGGCTGAGTGGAGATGATGGGGATCCTCCTAAATGCTACACACTGTTCCTTTAAGTAGTGAACAAAGTCTATACTATAGCTCTGTCTCAATTCCTTAATATATACTAATTGTATATAGTATATACTATAACAATCTTTATAGTATACCATTTCAAACTACAATCAAACTGCGATTTTAGAATAGTGCTGCCAATTAAATTGGTCTTGTCTAGAAGGTAACACACATATTGCGAAACTCTTGCGAGATGGTTAAGGTTAGGCATCAACCTTGAATGGTTAGGGTTAGGATAGGTCGTTGGGCAGCGAGTCTCGCGAGAGTTTTTGCTTTCTAGACATGACCAATTAAACCTAAAGATTCAGCAAAATCTTTTTTTCCATAAAATCCGTACTAATTTAGTCTTCCGAGATGTTACTGGAACCATTTCATCTCCATCCTCAATTAGTTTTAATGTTTTCCAGATGTGATAAGCTCCTACTTTTTGTTTGTGCATTGCATTGTGGGAGAATGGTGTCCACTCAAAAATGTAGTTTTTTTTAGTCTGCACAGTAACACTCATACTCAAAACCTGCTTAGAATTAGAATGGATTATGGATTTTGGACACAGCATGCATTGCATTTCACTTCAACCAACACCAGAGGGAGTTCTGGTTCTGCAAATACTCCACCGTCAGGACATCATATGACGAGTCCTCTCATGCATACCTTCCTGAAAATTTGCCTGAAATTGGAAACAATAGCTATGTGCTTCGATCGGTTACTCTTTTTCCACGCTGTGGTGTGACAGGGATCATGTGAGGTGATAAGAGATCTGTTTTCTTGCAGCAGGATGCCGTGCCCTGCTGCGCCCTGCTCTGTCGGTGGGATGTTGTGATAAGGATTGGCTGCAGTACCACAGCGAGTGGATCTACTCTGGCTAACGGGATCGTGCTGTAGCCACATCACGGCAGAGTAAATGTTGCCATGACTACTGCGCAGGTGCCTCGGATCCTGCGGCGAACCCTTCCCGTGGCAAAACTCAGGGGCCACAAGTCATCTGATGCTCCCACAAACGGTTCTCAGGACACCCAACATGTCAGTCGTATATTAAGTTTTCTCCAGTGCTGCAGGGAATAACAGAAAGAACGTGATGACTCACTCGTCTCCCACCTGCAGCTCCTGCTTACTTTTGTGTCTCACACTTTTTTCACTTTATGCACAGCAGACTGCTAAAAGAGCACACAAATGTACTGTAGTATATTCAAAATTACAGTGGCAGAAAGTAACTCCAGCACTTTACTTAATTATAGTACATGTACCTCAAAATTGTGGTTTGGTATTTCCATTTTATGGTACTTTATGCTGCTCTACATTTATCTGACAGCTATAATTACTTATTCCCTTTCTGCATATAGAAATATTTAATAAGCTTATAAAATAATGCATTGTTAAAGATTCACAACCTTTTATCAGGGGCCATTTTTCTGCAGAATGACAACTTTTACTTTTGATACTTTAAGTACATTTATCTGATAATACTTCTGTGCTTAAGTAAAATTTTGAATGCAGAACTTTTACTTGTCACAGAGAGATTTCACATTATGATATCGGTACATTTAAAGGGCCAGTGTGTAACGTTTAGGGGGATCTATTGGCAGAAATGGAATATCATATTAATAAGTATGTGTTCATTAGTGTATAATCACCTGATAATAAGAATGGCTGTGTTTTCGTTAGGTTAGAATGAGCCGTTTATATCTACATAGGGAGCGGGTCCTCTCCACGGAGTCCGCCATGTTGCACCGTCCTGTTTCTACAGTAACCCCAAAATGGACAAACCAAACACTGATAACTTTTCCTGCTTTGGCCGTAGTCAATAATGTTACTCGCTCCCATCGCTGCCGCTTTCTCTCTCTTGCTTCACCACTCACTTCCTAGGTACACACACACACTACGCACTGGCTCTCCTCCAAATGACCTATGCAACTCTTAAAACAACTGACTCTAAAGAGGGCCATTCGCGTTTTCGCATCGGCCGCCCTAGCTCTGCAACAGGCTTAGCACACGGGAGAGGCTTAAGTTGGTTGCGACCTCCTCCTCACTGCTAGATACCGCCAGATCCTACACACTGGACATTTAAGTACATTTTGCAGATAATACTTGCTTAAGTAACATTTTTAATACAGAACTTTTACTTGATAAAGGGAGATTTTGCATCGTGGTATCGGTACATCTACTCAAGTAAAAGAATACTTTTTCAAACATCGCAAATATTGCTTCAAAAAGTGCCACAAACTGTATCAAGAATAAATCCGGAAATAATATATTATTAAATCAAATCAATTCTTTCCATCAACTTAAATCAATACAGAACAAGACGTTATACGCATGATGTGAAGTAGTTTGGACACTTTGTTTGTTCCACTTTTATCACATTAAGCGTATCAAATCCATCAAGACAAGGAAATGTGAACAGGAAACTCAAGAGTTCATCCTGAATCTATCACATTCATAGCTCGACAGATGTTCATGAATTAAGGCATGTCCAAAGAAAGTGTGAAGAGCTGATTCCCATGACCCACACAACGGTGCAAAGTTTTTACATGCCACACACAGGTGACAGAAGCAGACAGCCCTGCACTGAACTGTGGACGAGCTGAGACCCAGGCCAGCCTGTTGGGCAAACATTCAATATTGAACCAAGTTTCAATTCCTCTTATAGCGTTTTTTTCCTGACAGATCAACAAAAGTCTCAAAAAAAGGAGTAAACAAACTAAACGATCACCTCACTGACCTCCAGAACAAACTGCCAAAGACAATAGCACTTTAAAGCAACAATAACTCAGCAGATTTCTTTCACTGGAGACCCAAATAAAAAAGGGGCCTAAATGGCAAATGTGGCTCTTTAAACTCCAAATTTTGAGTTAAAGATAATAAATTGGAGTAACATGACAAAGTTAAAGTTAGTCAACTGTTTTTATTACAAAACTTTCATTAAAACATGTCACAAATTGCAAAGAGACCTTTTAAATTTCTGTAATTCTGCGTGACTATCTCAATACTTCCAATATTTTTAGATGATATATTAGATGACCATTGATCCAAAAGCCTTGAGTACACGTATCCTATCCAGATGTGTGTTGCTACACTATCCGGCAGTTTATTTTTACAGAGCTCTCATTCATATCATGGTTTCACAGTGAATCCCTAGAGGTGGGAGAGATGTGTGAGGGATTCTCAAAGAGGTGAGAGAATTTTCCACAACCGAAACCATGTGCAAAAACAAGCCGAGGGGAGCCGAGTAAAAACAAAACTGACCAGACAACGAAGAAAACTATCAGGGACTTACCTCGCTCATGGCAACGTAAGCTTAATTGCAATCAGCGTTTTGGTGGCAACAAGTGTCACTGCCCTCCAACATGACAAAAGTGGAGCTCTGACCCTCAACAGCTCTGTTAAGAACTGCAGGCAGGAGACATCCCTCTCCCCCTACTTATCAAAGCCTCGTGATGCCCTAATCAGAGCCCTATCGGCCAACCTGCCACCTTCACCAGTCTGCCCATTGTACCAGCCAGAGCAGAATAAACAAGACTCTCGTTCTCCCTTTGAGGACGAATGCTGCCTGAAAGGACAAGCCGTGTTTGAACAGCCAGGAACAAAACCCTGCGTTGACATTCATCTCCACGTTTTAACTTTGACACATGAAGCCTAAATATTGACCAAGGTGCTCTTAGTCAGCGTGCCTTGAAGGGCAATGTAAACGCATAGGAACTAAACATCTAGCAGTTTTCAATGGATGCTTTTTTTGATGGCTAATATTGACAGAAGACATGTTAAGTAACAGGCTGGAATGAAGATTAAAATGTTGTGTGTGCCAGAAAGGTTAAACCGCTAATGACTATTTTCTACATGACAAATGACTGAACAAACATATTTTGGTTGATCATTTGACCTAAACTTAGCAATTCATTAACCAAATAAAAAAACATCTGTGTATGGAACTCTTTTAGAAAAGATTTCCACATCTTTAGTCCGTTCAATTTCAGTCTCATGTCGAATTCACACCAGAGCAGCGGTAAATAAATAAATATAAATAAATTATAATCCTGTTCTTAATTTATTATTTTTTTTAAATAATATATTTAAAAGCAATTTAGTAATGAAAAAGAAGAAAAAAAGAATTGAAAGAATATCAATAATGAACCGAACCGATAAGGAGTACCGATAAGAGTATTAGGCTAATATCGATAAAATCCTAACGATACCCATCTACACGTTATGAATACAATACGTTATGTTATTTTTTTATCGTCAATCGTTCCTGACCTTTGACCTTGAATAAAAATCAGGTGCAGAACTTTGAGTAATAAGTTTTAGAACGCCTGCAATAGCTGTTGAGATATTTCAGTTTGAACCAAAGTGGTGGAAAAAGTTTCTAACACAAATGACTCATACTCAGTAGGAATATTTGCCTCTACAGACTGCAGAAAAAAACAAACAAAACTAATGTTATGTTCTTGTCTTTTAGTATCTAAATGTGGTGGTATGTGAGAATAAATTATTAGCTAGTGAAAGAGTTAATCTTGTGAAGCAACAGTTTTAAAAGGTAGCGTGCATGTGTAGAGGCCGTGTTGTATAATGAGGACACTCGACCGTGTGTGGAGGCAGCAGAGGAGATTATCTGTGTCGTGAAGTAGGCTCAAATCCAACACAGTCAGCATTTGGAGGGGAAAGGGGGAGATAGGCTGTCGTAATGATCATGTCGAGATGAGTCAATGCATTCCTCCATATCTTAACATGAGTCTGCCACGAGATCCGGGTGCTCAATATGCTCTGAGTTTCTGATGATTCTATGAAAGCGTGCGAGTTGTAACCCAGTTTCACCCTCAGCCCACTGTGAATTCTGTGTTATGCAAGCACTGATTTACACAACCTTCCTATTACATCATGAATTAAACAGCATGTTTGCGCTGCTTAAAATCAAATATAAAATGTTTACGTCATACACTCAGTCAATTTAATTAAGAGATACTCCAGACGCTCAGAAACCGGAAAATATGTCTCCAATTGGTTTGTTTTTGCTCCCCGTCTGGTGATACCGTTTGATTATATTTGTATTGGGAACTGGGCTTTTAGCAGTCATCAGCTTTGTCATTTCATATTATGCAAACAGGGTTTTCAGTAGCCAAGCATGGAAAGATCATTCACTAAAAAAATAGTGTTCTCACACCTCGGTTTTATCTAAGTTGAAGATGTCCAACTGATGAGAGGGAGATTCTACAGACGCTGTCAGATGCACATCACAGGAAGTTTATGAGGTAATAAAACATGATAGGTAGGAGGGGGCGCAAACCACACTTTACTGATCAGATTTCTCTGAGGTCTGATGGCTCACTTCCAGACAGCGACTGTCTCACTGAGAGTCACTGATACGGTTGCACTATAATGTCAAAGCTCAATATATGACATGATGACAGCTACGGGTCTTGGGAGCATGTCGTGGTCTACACAAGTAGTTTCCAACCTGGGGGTTAAGCCCCCCAAAAGGGGTTGTAGGAAACTATGAGATGATTAACGGGACAAAGGAGAAAAACAAACATATTTTGATAAAGTGGGTAGTTTTCAGGCCTCAAAAATGTCAAATGAAACCATTTGTGTAAGGAAAATCACTTGGGTTAAACTTCCCAGGACGGTTAGACATTAAACCTGTGATGAGGGGTCACCTGTAGACATAGCCTCGTTTTAAAGGAACAGTTCAACATTTGGGGAAAAACGTCTATTCGTATTCTTGCTGAGAGATAAGCTGCTTTCATTTGATAAGAAATTTGCTCTTCGCTCACCACGAGGTAGGGCTCACAGAGGCAAAGTGCAGCGCAGGTATAATATGTCATCAAAAAGTGCAGAAGGGACACCATTCACTGTTTCTAGGCAACAACAACAGTTGCAGAGGTTATCTAATTTGTTATGCTTTGAAAGGTCAGCAACAACTGAGGTCAAAGTTGAAATAATTTGAACTCCAAGCGCTGCGCTTTGTGGCACTTTCGAGCGGTGCACCACGGCAAGGGTAGCGATTCCGCCTAGTTGGGAGGCACCGCTCTCCCCATAGGAAAACAATGGCACAGCCAGCAGACAGCGATTCTACCACTGATCATGTGTAGGGGGATTAAGATGAGAAGATCACTCCCACTTTCATGTAAATATCGAGCTCCGCCCAGCAGCTGACTAGCTTAGTTTAGTTCACTAAACGGCTTTGTTGAATACTTGATTCTGATTGGTCAATCACAGTTTTCTATAGTTTATTATTTCTTTATAACAGACCATTGCTGTGGACGCAGTTCTGATCTTGGACTCTGAAGGATAATTTTTTTTGTGTCAAATTTTTGATTTCTTAAGTTAGTAAACGTGTCATAAACGGGATAATGTACAGCGAGCCGGTCACCCCTCTGCAAGTATCGCAAACCCCCAGTAACCCTAACCCAAAATCTGCACAGCACCTTATAGCTTGTTTAATCTGTGCAAAAAACAACATACAAGTTCTACACTAAGCTAACCATGCGGCTGGTTTAGTGGAGAGACATATCAAGCTTGTCATTTAACTCTCAACAAGAAAGAGAATAAGCACATGTCCTAAAACATTGAACCATAGCTTTAAAGTAATAGTTTGACATTTCTTGTCATCTCTGAGGCTCAAGGACTGCCAGCCAAAAAACTATATGGCACATAACACCTGTAAAAAAACGCAACCTGATGTTTTTACACTTCAGTGTTTGTATGAATTAAAGAAACTAGATATAACAGTGATTCATGAGCTTTAGAGGTGCTGGTAGGTGGATTTTGTTAACTCTGAGCAGAGCCAGGCTAGCTGTTTCCCCATGTTTCCAGTCTTTATGCTAAGCTAAGCTAACTGTCTCCCAGCTCCAGCTTCATGTTTACCCTACAGATATGAGTGTCGTATCAATCTTCTAATCTTACTCTCGGCAAGAAAGTAAATAGGCACATTTCCGAAAGAGTGAAACCATTCCTTTAAGGGGACACAAGCCAAATGGGTTGGAAACCAATAATCTAGACCGTTTTAATATAACAGGTTGCTTGCACTGCTGAAATGCCCTGAAGCAACACCGCTCCAATGGCTCAGCAGAAATAAACCTTTGCAAACTGTTTTAAACTGAACCAGCAGCACAGCAGGTTTCTTAATATTACTTTTTCCAGTTAATTAAAGAAAGTGGCACCCTTTTAAGAAACCTTTCATAATCCACCCGCTGACATTAGAGGGGCGACTATATGTAACTAGTGACGCATTAAAATAACATTAGGTTGTAATTATTACCTTGGATTTCTAATGCCTGAGAAAAGTCAATGAGCTGTTGACGAAGTAAAAGTGCATTTCAAAAGCACAACTAGACTGAACATTAACCAGCTGCAGAGTTCATGTTGAGGGTACATTTACCTTAAGAACTGAAGCCAGAAGAAGAAAGTCAGGCTACATATAGGCTTAGAAAATCTCTATTTGCCCAATGTAGGATAATGTTCAATGACTGACTGGGAATGATAAGAACAAGACTAAATATCACACACACAAACACGCCACGCTACGTTGAGTCCTCTATCCTCGAACTAAACAAACTCACCTTTAATGAATACAGATAGTCCATCACATTACACACAGGTGTGTTGCTGCAGCCTAAAATACAACAAGATAGCTATATTTGCTTTTCCAAAGTCAAAAGTAAAAGCCAGAGACGTCCGCCACTGTCATGGAAGACAACCTGCTTCCCATTTCAGTTAGCCCTCGTCACGTGACCAGGGCAGACCTTCCAGAGTAAAAAGAAGACATTACTCAGTTTCACAATGAGTCCTTAAAAAAATCAAACAGGGTCACCTGAACTCTCCCTGACCACACACAGACACACAAAACACACATTGTTAAGGAGATAATAATTAACTTGAGAGAGTTGGAGCCAAGAGAACAACCAATAAGGCTCTGTCAAACAGCAAACATTTTTATCTTTCCTGAGCTTCTTGGTCATCAGGCTACATCCTGGCAAGTCATACTATAGCCAAGTCATATCTAGTCCACAAACTCAATGTTTTATGGCAGTTAGCTGTCTTACCGGCTGTAAATGGCAATAACGACGTGCTGATTCTGAGCAGGCTTGACAGAATATCTTTAAGGATGTCAATCGACACCTTCTGCAAGAAAATAATAAAGGTCTTTGTCTTGTTTAAAGACACGTCGCTGATACAAAGACAAAAGTGTACAAAAGTATTGTCATTCTGAACAAAGCTAAGTATATGTTGGATTATAAAGCACTTCCAATGTTGTACTTCTCACTTTTTACTGTGAAGGAGGTGTGGGGCAACGCATATACAACTAATGTAAATCCATTATATAAACTACAGAAAAACTAATTATAAATACGGTGGTTGTTTATCAAGTGAAGGATAATAAAACTGCAGGATTTAGTTGTTAGTTATGTTTAAAACCAACCACAGATTACTGCCTGAAACCTGTTTGTGCTAGTTGTTTGTGTCAGGTGATGATGATTACAGAAGGAAATTTCATTTTTAAACTCAGTTTTTGTTTCTCCTTTGTCCTGCTAAACTACATTAAAGAAGACGTGTATTTCAGTGTGTGGAGTCAAACTGTCCAGAGACCAAATAATGGGATTATTATGAACTTATTGAGCATTTATGTTTAATATTTGAGTTTAGATGTGTGTACCTAGGCCTTAAGGGACTGTATGTAATTTTGTAAATGTATAAATGTGTTTTAATTGTTTTTTATTGCCAATGTGTGAACAGGTTGTGATCTAACCTAAAAAATGAGACCTAGTGTACAGTAAAAGTGTACAATGACGCGATTGAAATAAATAATTAACTTTAAAAAAGGGAAACTACTAAATGACATATTTTGTAATAAATCATCCAAATGGTAAAACTAAATATGAGAAGTAGTTAAACCCACGGCCTCTCGTCTTTCTGCACCTCTTTCATGGATCAGTGGTTAAGTGTCATATATCCACTTCCACCTCCAAAATACTTTGCATTCTACGTCTGGACTGGTAGGTTTGGGTTTACAACTCGGACAGCACTTATATTGTTTATGTCCAGATTGCATGCAGGTAGATGCAGTGGTTGTCAGGATGGTCACAATGTTGTGAAACACTGAAAAGGAAGCAGCTGACTGCACACTGAGAAAAAATGCAAAGCTAAGGGAAAGCAAGCATTTCCTTCATTGGTGTTGCAATGAAGAACAAAGCAGCTCTGATGACAAATGAACACCATGAGCACGTCTAAAGGACAGTTTGAACGAGAACATGTGTTCTTTCAGTCAGAAATCATCTCTCAACAATACAATAAGTGATGAACCTTATCAGAAGTGGCATCTATGACTTGTTACTGGAAAATCTCTTCTATTATCTCTTCTCCCACTGCGCTATAAACATCACTATTTCCACTTACCTACACATTCAACCCACTGCACAGTAAACTCTCTTCAATTTGGGCTGTTGAAAGATGTTCTGGGAAACTTAGAAATCCTTAACTCATGTAAAAGAACATGAGAAAGGTTTAGTTGGTAAATCAATGAAGATGTGCAGTCCTTAACAATCCAATAACTCCTGGAATGCAATCGAACATATTAAATCCTGGAAATCACTAACCATGGCAAACTGATATCTAACAATATGAGGCTATTCTTGGGGGGATTTTTCCTTTAAGCTTGTAATATTTTCTGCTGCAGCATCTTAATCATCCGAAAATGAACTTGTTGAGAACCTCTTGAGTCGGGGAATGCTGCTTTCTTTGGCTGCTGACCAGCTGCCCTCCAGGCAGCATGTTCATCACATCTATCCCACCAGCAGCCATGCAATTATGTTTTTCATTATATGCCAATATTATTTTTGTGTTTCCAACACTGGCAACCCATCGACTTGGAGTAAAGAGGAAGGAAACAGTTTCAGTTGTGGAACCGTCGACATTCTCCACTGCTCTAATGAAAAGGGGAATTCAAGGAGCAGCTCTCGGTGCAGATCTGAAGTGTTTCTGAACTATTCTCAACGTTTTTATTTTTGCGGTCAAAAGTCCTGTATGTGGGAACAGCGCTGTCCAAAACACACACTCTGATGACAGAGTGGACTGAGGGAGCTGATGCAGCATAAATCCAGCACAGGGAGAACATGAAATGAAGTAGAGGAAAGTTGAATACGCTGAGTAGCTACAGTCTTATGCATGAAAAGACAATAAACTGCTAATTGTGAGCGTCATCTCTTCATGAAGAGCATTTAACCTGGTTTGTTACAGGTTCACCAACTCTGCCTCATGTGCAGGGCTGCACCATATTGGGAATATTCAAGGTGGAAACTTTTGATGGGAATTAACAGGAATTTAAGGGAATTTATGGCAATAAAATGGAAATATATGGGCTATTTGCTCAGGCTGTATTAACCATGTCATATGCAGACAGAAACAACCTTTTACCATATCATAAACAGACATAATCCATTAATTTGTCAAATGCATACAATGTGAAAGGTGCCATGTGGTGAGTTAGCTAGCAAGCTAACTAACGGGGAAAGGTAGTTTGAAAATTCGAGCCGATAATGTGGGCTATGTGCAAATTTAGGGTTTAAGGTGAACAACTCATTTATAAAAGAAATGCTTTATAATAAAGAATGAATGTGAAATAGATTAAATAAAACTCCTTGATTAGTATGCTTAATCAAGCTACAGCCGCATAACTAGCAAAAGGTGTTGACGAGTTATAAACTGCATGTACTTTGCTATCCGCTGGTTAACTGTAATATCATAATAAAATACAAAATATATTCAAAACTTTCCTGAAAGCACGTAGTCGTTTGGGTCAGACAGTGCAGTCGTGTTGGCAGCAGTGTGATGGGAGAATGCACAGTGCATATAGAGGGGTTGAAACTGTACTGATTTCCTATTTAATGGGATGTTGGCAAATGATCTGTACATGTGACGGAAGAGTGTGCTGCTGAATACAGAGTGGGGCATACTTCTAACCAAAACATGCCGTGTATTTTCCGATCAAATAAGTTCACTATTAAAAAAGGTATGATTTTTATATTGACATTGTGCAAGATTTCCCGAGATAAACTTGACTTGGAAAATTTAATGAAATTTACAGGAAATTTGACGACCCTGTGCAACCCTACTCGTGTGTTTTATCATGTGGTCAACAATGCTAAAGCGTGACCTGACAGGGTGCCGTGTGTGTTGTCGTGTGGACTTACGCTGTGAATCACCGATGCCACGGCATCTGTAATCTTGTTGGGAGCGCTGGGGTTGCTCATGGCTCCACAGTGGAGTCGCTGCTGGAGAGGCTCTGGAAAGCTGGTTTGGATCGGTGTGGCTTTAGCCCTTCTCTTTCTCACTGGGACTCAGACAGCTTTTGGGCAGCATAACCTGGAGACAGATACAGATCCGAGGGGTTAGTCCACATGAAGCTGGAGATTTATAACATGAGGCACTGAAATACTGGAGCTGTGGGCCAGTAATCCCTGAATATGAAGTGCAGGCAGAAAGTATAATGACAGTGGTGTGTTTTTAGTTGTGTTGGCTCTTTTCTTCTTTTTCAATATCTCTTCTAATACATTGTCCTCCAATTTTAGGACATTGCAGTAGGAATATGATCCTAAAACATACAAAAACTTATTGTGTTAGGGCAAAACAGGACTGTTTCATCACCTAATCTACATGTATCTCCAGCTGAGGATGTGTTTCACTGATGGAAACCAGGCTGAACGCAAAAAATGTACTGAAACAAACAAGTGACGATTTCTGCAGCACAGGCCTCACAAGGAAAGGTATGTACCAAAGTGTCGGCTGCAAATATTAAATAATTTATGAAGACTTTGAGATTAATGTTATGTTAATTTATCTCCTAAAAACAAGAGTTTTCCTGATGCTTGCAGCTCTGTGAGGCTCTACTTAGACACAGCATTGCTTTGAGCTAAATGCTAACATAAGCAAGTACTCACAATGGCAATGCTAACATGCACTTTAACCTCATAAAGTGACGACTTTTTTTTGCATGTGCTGAAGTGCAAAGCCAACAAAATGCAAAACACAAAGCAACATGCTTCACTGGATGACTACTCTGAAGGAGTTTCAGGATTTTTTCTGAAAGCGCCTCAAGTGCCTTTGAGTCCCCAGACCCACTTTCGAAACACAGATGGCCTAAACTGAATGACGTTTTTATGATGAAGTGGAAACACTGACATTATACTTGAAGCATGATAGCAACAATGGCGGAAGAATTACACACCAACATGCTTTTATAAACAATGACACCCCGTCTATTTTCATTTCTACGATTCTTGATTTCAAGCCCTGTAGCACTTCCTCGCCGCCATTCAAGGTTATTAAGCATTAGAGCCAGATAAGAGCCAGATAACACAGTGCTACTGTGCAGAGGACCCTTTGATAAGCGGCGGCACGTGCCTCAGCTAACCTCCATCAACCTCCGTCACTCTGGAGTCGCCGTTGGACGACATACAACCGCAGGAATCCAAAGGTAATCACAATTCAGTCGGCCAGAGGAGGAGGAGCATTTCAGAGATGGAACAAAATGTTATTAGAGATGCACTACAAGAGAACAATAAAGTACAGAAGTCATCTGCTGTCTGGGAGAACCATTTTCATAATCTATTAAAAGGCAGAGTTGGTAAAGATTGTAGGAATATTTTTTGTTATATTAGTTGAAATTCTCCTTACATCCTGACATTAATAAATCAAATGCTCTTACAAAAAAAAGAAAAAAATCCAGCATCTGTGGCTGTCGCAGGACAGTAATAAAATAATTTGGCCCGAATGAAAAGATTGGATGGACTACCGGTCTACCTGCCTGCCTGCACGCACTCTGCTTGTGCACTCTTTGCGCGTCACCAGATTCTTCTTCCACAAGCTGCTAGTTTGACAGCTGTGAGTACCAGCAATAGCCATGCTTGCCGTTAACGTTCATTATGATATGTTTATGTTCATAATGATCATTTTGGGGCAGTGGCTTTGGAGGGAGGCCTTTTTAAATGTGAATACATGCTGGTTTTCTTTGTACTCTATGATTGTAAACTCAATATTTTGGAGTTTCAGTCAGTTGGTGAGCCAAAACAAGATATTTGAAGAGGTCACCTTGGGGTTAAGAGAATGTAACAAGCTTTTTTTTAAATATATTTTACTATTTTATAGACCGAACGAAAAAATAATTAAATCAAGAAAAATTTTCTTGTAGCCCTAGTTCTTGATATAATTAAACTTTATTGTTAGGCTGCAAAGATCAACGATAGAGTGTATAAATTGGTATAGTTCAAATGACACTGGGGATGTATTGCTAAACAAGATATATCTAAATTAATTGAAGCAAACAACAAAACCCTTTGTTTTACAGTTGTTAAACATACTAGGCACTCAGTCTTAGACTTTACGGTTTTCATTCAGTCTAAAAGCAGAGGAAGGCCCTCTTTTGGTTCACTTTTCAGTGTCACAGTCAGAAATAATGTTCTGGCTCCCTGACAGCAGCTATCAAAGAAACGATAAGCCTCCCTGCTGCCTGACTACAATCATATCAATGACCTTGTTGACGGCGAGGGATTTCTGAGAGGTATGTTTCACTAAAGCACAATCAATGACAAGAGATTAAAGGCAGTGCAGAAGTATTCAGGAGCTGTTCAGTGTAAACTTGCATTTAAATGTGGATTGAACAAAGACATTACCTGCCAAAGAGACCGTGAAACTGAGACACACAGCAGACTACACAACGTTTTGGCAACGCTCTTCGTTTGCTCTGCCAAAATGGAAATCACTGCCCCAAATGTTAATTACATACCAGCAGCTGTTCTTTTCAGAGTAACAACTTTAACTTGTTTGAGACGTTGTAATCAGGGCAGTAGTGGGCGATAAAGGAGGCTATTGGAGTTAGCTTGGGTGTGTTTGAAGCTTACTTTCTCAGTAAACCTAGACCCCACCACTGTGGAAGAGGCAGGGCGGGCTACACAGGGATAAAGTTACAGAACCCTGGGATCCTGCACAAATAGCATGGGAACCAGCTTATCTACCTTAGGGCATGGCTGTAACGAAACAGATAACAGTAACAATCAGAAGAAGAAATGCTAATTGTCTTGGTAAGCAAGCAGGTTTATTAAAAAAAAGCTGCTATCAGGTGCAATCAGTCAGAGGACTGAATAAAAAGGAACTGCATGGTTGCCCCTTATGTAATAACTGAAATGATGGGTGGATGAATGCTGACAGTGCAAGAGGAAGTGAGGACAAGACACTCTGTGTTTCCCCTGGAAGAAGTTCATCATGTGTGATCCAGAAGCCCAGTACCTCACAAACTGTTCCTAAAAGAAGACGATGAGTGTGGAATTTGTTTCCACTTCTCCATGCAAGATTTAGCCACATGGCCTCAAATGTGTGCACGCAAACGAAGCTTTGGGAAAACTATCCTTCTGGGAGGAAGTAAGTATGAAAACAGGAAGAAGGTAAGGAGGAGCTGTAAATGTTAAAAAAAAATATAGAAACAGGGCACTTTGGGATTCTTCCTCGTGTACATAATGTTAGACTTTGGAAATAGTTAACTGAAAAACCATGCGTATGCTTTGCCCGGACCTACAGTATATTCCAAGTTAATACAAAATGTCTCAATGTCTACCCTGTGACATTATAAGTTAACTCAGCTTGTCACAGCATAACAAGCTGTCCCTGTCCCTCCTGCAGAGAGCAGAGTACACAGTATATAATCAGGAGTGAAGACGCTACCTTTGACCGCAGAAACTGTCATCCCGTTTCTGTTTAAACTACAGATGTGTCTGGCATATGAGGCTTGGATGTCGCAAATGTTAGTTATCAGGTTTGAAAAAATAGCAGCCGAATACACTCAGCTCTTTTAAAGGATGCCCTTAAGAGATTTAGAAAAAGCTCCTCTGTATATCGGTCAAAATACATCACATTTCCTATTTGATTGATTTGACAGCTGATAGTGAGTACCTGCTATTTACGGTTTCTGAAATAACATTGCAATGTTTCTGACATTTCCTTTAACTAAACCGATCTAGTCTGAAATTTATCTGAATATCATAAAAGTTTTGACATTTGCGTCATACCTTTAGAGAACAATGATAACTCAAGAGCATGACTTTGGCTTTTTTTTGGTCAGTATTAAGACCTGATATGCAGTTGGTGGTGACTCATCTCTCCCACATAGTGCAAATAAACCTGACAAAGTCTCTTTGGTATGTGGTAAATTTCCAGTATTGATCAAAATGTACTGCTCACCTTCGAAATGTTGAATTTCCCTGAAAAGAGCATTTTCCTTCTTTTATTTAGAAGCTCTTTTAACACCTTTTTAAGAGAAAAGGAGAATAAAAAGGGAGGAGCAAAAGTCAGACATTTGCCTGGCATCCTCAACACAATGTCTTTCTTTTGAAATTTGAGAGGTTTAAGGTATTTTTTAGATGCTCTGCAGGGCTTTTCTTAAAGAAAGAACGATGACAGGTTACAGAAATCTGGGACACTAGAGGAGTGATAGGTCAGCACACCAACCATCTCAAAAACGACAAAGTATGAGAAGCAACTATCAGATTTTTTCACCCTCAGCCAAGATCTGTATTTCAAAAATGCCAATTTCACTGTAATCTCATGTGACCTTTGGGGATACAGAGGGACAAAAAGGTTAAAAGTTCTTCTCCACATAATGACATTAAGCGAAAGGAGCGAGACAGTCAGACGACATAACAGAGGTCATGAGCCAGACTTGAACTCACGACACGAGCCCACATGTGTGTTAACCCAGTGATCTGCCAGGACACCCGGCCGGACCCGGCTTGAATCAGACCGCTTGGCACGCGAGTGGCGACCACAGGCTGCATGTTCATCTACAAACTCTATCAAAAAGGGCATAATTAAAGTACAGTTCAATAAAACACACAAACTGCCAATAAAAAAAGGCCTGTCCAGAAATAGGAGTTTGATCATAATGTCCAAACCTCAACAGACACACAGGCCTGTACTTATAAAAGCAGGACAATGACAGGGGGGGGGAAAGGAGCGGTTTATGGTTTCATTAGAGAACTGGGCTTCCAAAAAACAAGACTGTGTGGGTTTCCTTTTAACAGACAATGCATGTTTAAAGACATTTTTTATCCGGATTGTGTTGTTGTGATAACTCCAAGTGACATGAAGATAATTTGTGGCCTTAATGTTTTATCTAACACAATAACATGCTGCTATGAATTTACAGAATCAACAGCGTTATCGCCGGTTAAAGACGCAGTCTAGGTCTGATGTAGAAAAACATGTGCGTGATAAACAGAAATGGGTCAAACAGAGAGCGGTTTAAGAAAACAAAAAAGACAAACACTTGAGGAAGTAAGGTCGGTTTTTTTGTAGATATGAATGGTCAATTCTGATTCGACCACAGCATTTAGAGGGCCATCACTTCCCCAAAACATGGCCTTTAAAAAGCTTCTAATTTAGGATTTACAAGAGTGTAAGAGCATGTTTGTGCTACTAAAACTCAAGTGTTTTCTGCTGTGTAACCTGTTGAACTAAACAGGATTTGTTAACAGTTATGCTATGGTTGCTCAAGCCTGAGACACTAACAGGAAGGATCTTGTTAAGTTTCATTAGCCCTGACAAACAATCACCTAATTGAGTACTCACCCATGTAAACAATGAATTAAACAGACAATAAATTAAATAGAAAAACAACGAGCAGTGGAAAGTGACATTCTGACAAATAAGACAATTTGAAAACATGACAACTGGTCAAGAAATATAAGAATATATCCATGATTGTACCATACCTTTGTGTGCTCACTGCAGAGAAGCCACCGCAGACATGGTAGTGCAATTCTGAACTCTGCCGTGAAGAGAGACCCGGGGCTGGTCAGAGTGCAGGGCAAAAACAAACAGAGGGGGAAAACAGAGAGAGGGAGACAAAAGAAAGGAGAGTTAGAGATGTGGAGCCGATCATGTGCGGTTCCAGCCTCTTGACGGGCTGAGTGCTCTCTCAGACGAACACGCACAGACTGATAAAAGCAGCCTTCCTCCTCAGGATTATGTTTCCTCCTCCAGCCTGCTGACAAGTAGCCATGTGACTCCAGGACCCATTCAACACTGAGTCAGAGGCTGCTGCTCAGTCACACAAATCTGTCGGTCTGTCTGTCACACACGCACAGATGACCTCAACCTTAAAGTGGAAACTCAACCCCAGTGATCAATATCTCTCTTTAACAAACCATAACAGTGGATTTGCATGTTTTTTGACCAGCGGTTCCCCACACGTTTGGCTTGTGACCTCTTAAAACAAATCAATGACTACAACTACTCATTACTGGTTGCAATTGTCTACAGTGATTTTCCTTACTTTATTTGAATTATTTTTACAGTCCTGAAGAAGTACAATTATTCAGTAATTCACTAAAAAGCAAGGATTAGAGGCAAGTTTGAAAAAAAAAAGCATTTTTGTGTAGCAGAAATATGTTTTTTCTGCTTTCCTCATCTGTGAATCATCTCGCCGACAGTTATCGTGCATCCTCACCCCGAGGTTGGGGACCACCGATTTAGCCCATTAACTAAAACAGACTAAAAGTCTACGTGCTAGAGGCTGTGAGACACTGCATTAGCATACTAAGTTGCTAAGATGGTGAACATGGTAAACATTATATATGTTAAACATCAACAAGTTCGCCTTGTCATTATGGGCATGTTAGACATAGTGACGTTCGCGTTTAGGTCATAGACTGTATATAAAGATGGATGACATGACAGCTCCCCATAAGTAAAGTCAAAATATCTGGATCGCCCCCTGGTGGCTCCTCTGACCTTTCCTCTAGCGCCACCATGAGGGCGCTTGAGGAAAAGTCAAGAGGATCTCCAACGTTAGGATACATTGTCTGGGAACCATGAATGTCTGTATGAAATTTCATGACAATCCCTCGGATAGTTACTGCTATATTTCATTCTGGACCAAAGCAGTTGATGGACATTGCCACCCACAGAGGCACACGGTAAGCATGGCTAAAAACACATTCCAATATCATAAAAAAAGTGCACTGGGTGGAAATAGGGTGGCAGTAACAATGGGCCAAAACATGCAAGAACATATATGGTCCTTTAATCACATGAGGATTACATGCAGTGTTTCTCATGTGGAAATATCTATAATCTACTCTGAAGGTCTATTACAGTCTATTTCTCAATCTACCAGAGTGACATAAATACATGTTGCCACACACAGACAATAGGTGACCGGCGGGTAAATAAAAGGCTTTCGACATTAAAAACTCTAGGGTGACGTGAAAGGAAGTGCCACAAAAGCCTGGTTTACAACCGCATACAAGCAAATGAATGACCTCTTTCATTCCATGTAATACAGATTGCAAGACAGAGAGTGAGTCATGATGTACTGGCTTTCTTTAGAAAAATTGGACAGTTTGACTTCTCATGAAGGGCACTGCAACTTTGCCAGGAAGCTTCTGTGCATTAATATGGTGAATAATTGATCGATAATGTGACATAAGCAATGCAAATGATTTATGGCATTGTATATATCTCAAGTTTGAAATGAAACTAGTGCAACTTTAGAACTGCATGTTTTTTGGCATGTTTATAAATTTGCACAGGATGTTTATTCATGTGCTAATATGTGTGCTTAAAATGAGTGGGAAAGCAATGACATGTTGCCTAATAGATCTTTAATTATTAACCGGTAATGACTTTTGGAAATGATTGTGGGTGCTGACATTTCCGAACAGCATCTTAATAATTTTTTGTTGGAGTTCACCTGGACTTTGTACAGGTAAAATATATCAGTTTTAGGGTCAATTTTCCTTCCTGGCATGCCGCAGGTTCTTAGTGTATTTGGCAATGGAAAAACAAACTTGTCATGTCATGGAGGAATCAACATTATTACACAATTAATCCCACATAAAGTCATGAAAGCCGCCAGATTAATTGTGTTTTGCAGCGAACAAAGAACAGTCCTGTGATCTAAACAAGTTGCTTACCCGTTGGCCAAATAATCAAGCGCTGCATTCCACATCAGCTTATTTGAGCCTTAGGGCTAAAGAAATACCCAACCTCAGGAGGAACCTGAGTGTGTGTGTGTGAGATATAATTGTTTGTCCCCAGGGATGAGGGATCACTGTGGAGTCACATGCATGTCTTGCGGGGAAAAGAAACACAGTCAATGCCACAAGCAGCTAAAATTGAAGTCTACTTCAAAGTCTGGGGCTTTCCTCAATCCCAACAGTGTGCTAATAATAGCATTATCTACTGTGGTCAACCATATTAAGAGCAGTGACCTCATGCGTGCAAGGTCGATTGGCAACTTTTTCTTAACCATGACCAACAGACGATACGCTTATTACACAGCACAACCACAGAATAGAAACACTGTCCTCGTTCTGGCTGTCTGTCACATTTTCAATTAAGTTATTGAGCCACTTTTCATTCATTGTCACCAATTTTTTTAGCAAAATGTGGTGAAATAAAGCAATCTGTGCTGCGCCCAAACCATCTCCTGCACAGTACAAAACACAATTCCTCTGCTGAAAGAATTAAAAAAGACACAAAAATAACATTTAACGAGAAATTTTACTCAATAAATATCTTTTTATAAAGTGTTAACACAACTCGGAAATTCTCCCTCCAGCTTCCTGTTCTCTCCCTTCAAGTCTAAACAAGTCTGCTAGAACATATTCCTAGACGTAAAGACAACACACTCAAGCGGTCAACCCTGGACAAACTGCAGGATATCGTGTCAACAGGTGACCATTACAACCAAATCTGTGCAGCCTAATTTCAAACATCCAAAACTTGACAGAAACTTACCAGAACACTGCTCAGTGCTCTCGCCCACTCTCCTTTGCAGCTTGGTAATGCAAAGCCTGACCTCGATGTAGCTGTATACCACTGATAGCTGCCCTGTTTGTGGATCTCTATGGGGATTTGGCGGCGGTGTATGTTGATAGCTGTGCCTCTGTTAGCCTGAAATAGCTCAGCAGTTTAAGAAGTCAGCCATCCACCTCCTCTTTCAACAAGCAGAGGTCTCTACCTCCCCGCTCTGGTCTTCACAGCCTAGCAGCCACACTAACTTTGCTCAGGGTTTGGCAGGGTCCAGCACTTTAGCATGACCGTGCTAAGTTATGTACGCACACAGTCACTGGAACACATCCAGTCTCAGCTAACAGCTGCACACGGGCAATGTATGCCAATCTTTATCGCGGCTGTGCTTACAGCTAAGGCAGCACCTGTCTTTGGGGTGAAGAGGGATTGAGGAGGCAACTAAATCCTGGCAGCTTACATAATGCCAGCCCATTGTCCTCTACTCTAGAAAAGAAAAAGCAATCACCACTCAAGTATTTTTATACCTTGAAGAGGGTTAGAGTGCGTTGTAGGAGGCCAATACACATTCTCAAATGGAAACAAAATATCATGTGGAAACATTTTTTACTGCCTGCAGACTGGAAATGTCCTGTAGCTCATAGTAACAAGTTATATTAGTGAGTTACAATATGAAAGGTTCATACTCAAGAGGGAGACAATAGTTCAAAGAGCTACACAAGCAAGTCAATGAAAAGCTCATGTAACATCATGCATAACGCAACAGAAGGCCAAGTTCAAGCGTCACATTTGTTCAGTCTTACTTCCCATTTTGCTCGAGGCTTGGATGTAAAAGATTCTACTTTACTTTAGCGTCACCTCCTCTAACAAGTGAAGCCTGGCAAGACGTTAAATCATAATTTTCATGTCTACAGTAAACTAAGGAAAATAGTGTAAAAAGTAAATCTGGACTCTTATTTACATTTTTTTGTTAATTGTTGAAACTAAGGCTGCAACAATTAATCAATTAGTTGTCAACTATTAAATTAATCGCCAACTAATTTGATAATCGATTAATCAGTTTGAGTAATTTTTTAAGGAAAATTAAGTACAAATTCTCTGATTCCAGCTTCTTAAGTGTGAATATTTTCTGGTTTCTTTACTCCTCTATGACAGTATACTGAATATCTAAACGGAGTCGTGGACGTACTTTCACCAGATGGTCAGAAACACAACTGCAAATGAGGACTAATGTTGCTCTGTGAGAAACCACCAAGTTCACCATAAAAGCTTTTTAAGGTAATGTGTAATGTGTCGTGCTCACAGCTTGCTGCGCTGGCCCCAAGTGGTCAAAAATGAGTTAATGCAGGTTTTAATAAAGTCTAGTAAAGATGCATTAACTTTGTTCCTATATATTCTCTCTTCTTTTAGCCCCTGCGGGAAATATCTGGCTCTTTAGCTGCTAAATGTTCCTCTATTACCACCAGTAGCTAATTTGTTGGTTGTTTTGTACTTGGGAGGTAGTATACAGTGAGATTATGAGAGCTTTTTGCAGAAAACAGCTGCCTGCTGCAGTTGACACTGATGAGAGTGGTGAGGCTGAACCAAAACAGTAAAGCTGTAGGCCATAAAACAAAAGCAATGAGCTGAAAGATGCTAAAACACTGTAGAGCTGCGGGGAACAGAGTCAGGTGATTGTCTGTGGGTTTATCGAGCCACCCCCATCACATTACACAAAGTAATTTGATCCATTCATAATACAAAGATATTGATTTGTGCAGCTTTTAAGTCTCTAATATCAATTGCGGTATCAGCCTTGAAAAATCCCATAACAGTTAGACCGTAATAAAAACACTGAATTGGCACTGAGACTGTACTGTAACTTGTTGCAATGCTTCTATTCCAGTAAACTCCGATAAATAATGACTGCATAGGGATTTCAACTCTGTGGTATATCACCCAAAGGAATTATACATCAATCGAAGAGAAACTCGGGCGGATAAAATAAAATAAAAAGGGAATACTAAATAGTTGGCCAAGGTCTACTGTATATGCTTTACACAAGAGTTAATGTTTTTACCCTCCACTGGACGTTTTTACAGTAACCACTATTACTACTGGCCCTGTCCAGCTCCAGAAGTGTTAGGGTGTGGTACTTTCTTGCCATAACGGTATCCAGGGCTGCTCAGGTTGCACCAGCTGCACAAAACATAAAGCCACATTCTCACAGAAACACGGTAATTGTGGAGCTTTGACCCGGTGCGCTTGTAATAACTGTATTTACTCTCACGAGACTCAGACTGGGACGGGAATAAAAGATCTCCCAGCCAGGCTCCCAGACCCAAAACAAAGGACTTAAAACTCATACTACGGTCAAACACAAATCAGCCCTTTATCCATTTCCTGGGAAACAACCTAATATGATTACACAACCATGAAAACACTACGGGTAAAGAGTGAGAAAAGGCATGAGAATTTTAACTTATACCCACATGGGAAAGGATGAAAACAGTGAAGGAGGAGATGGGGAGAATGCCAAGGATGCCTCACTGTGTCTTCTGCAGCTGAGTGTATGATTAAATGCTCCAAAGAGGCTACAAACTCCAGACATCTTAATGGGGTTAAATGTGAGAGAACAGTAGCCCAAACTCGTTCCAAGGTGTACTGGCAAAGCCACATTAAATGCAACTTACAGTAGGCTCGAGCAGAGCAACAGCCAAGCAAGCAAACTGAGTTATTATCCACAATTTCTAATAGTAAACAGACCTAAAATAATAGTGTTTAGTTTAGGTTAAGACAGCTGTTTGGGCCTGATGTGTTTAACCAAACTCTGGGCCTGTTTATCTGCAGAGGGGAAGGTAAAATAAACATGAAGAGCCGAGAGGCCATGATAAAAAAATAAAAAAAGAGCTTATTATCAACCTCTTTCCTTCCTTGTCTTCTGCATGACCAAGCAATTCACAGCAAGAATGTGGAGACACTCTGCTGCTCAACTGTTTGTGCTTTCACATTGTTTTCCCCCACCAGCAAAACACACGATTGTTGTCACAAATCAGTTCACAATAAGTCTGTTTGACATATTCCACCGAGGCGAAGGAAAACAAATAAAAGCGGAGACTGTGATCACGCAGATAAGATGGATCTATCTGATGTGTTCAAGCACTGCCCAGGATTACACGACAAAAAGGAAGCCGAACCGCTCTAGAATTTGAGAGTGCAGATCGAACAAGGTCAGATTCACAGAGACAAACATTTCAGATTCTGCTATTCTACGAGTCCTTGAAGCGCTCAGGTTTTGTAAAACAACAACATCACTGTGGTTTGATTTACTTAGATTTAATCATCTCTAGGAAAAGATAATCACTTTATCCTGTATCTCAGCTTTACATCAAAGTAAAATATCTCCTCAAATAACCTGCAGCGCACATGGAGATGATACTAGTGAGTCAGCAGAAGAGACACATCCTTCCTCCATCCTGCCAGAGGGCATGTGCTGACATCTAATAGCCACGTGACAGAAACAATTCAGGGACCAAGGTTCCCAAACTGGGGTGCAGGGACCTGGAGGGATCCTGGAGATGGTTTCAAAGAGGTCCATGGCATACAAATTCACAGGGATTTCATTCACTGTGAGGAAGCAACAACTCCCTCAGTAACTGTTTGGTAAAGCCAAGTGGGGTTGATCACAGTTATCTTTGTTTTTCCTTATGTGGGTAGTTAAGGGGTTAATTGACTGACAGGGACTGAGTGGCTCCAAGTGTAATCAGGTGTGCTCTGATTTCCCAGGTTCTTACTGCAGGTGTCTCCAGTCTGAGCTGATGGCAGCATTCGCCTGATAAGCCAGTTTGAACTGGAAAGGCGGGCTGTTAGGTTATATGACCATGTGTGAAAGTAGAGTTTGAAAAAGAGAGTGGTAAAAAAGAGCAGCACCAGGCATGTGGTGGGTAGTGTAACTGAATGCAGAGGATGATTTTCCCTCCATGTGTTTTTTCCTTTGTTTGATGGAATTTTTACAGACTGAAAATAAAAGTCTGCCTTATTTTTCAAGCATACTTACCTGCCAGTGTGATGATTTCTCTTCGTGACTTTTCACCTTGCTCTCCTGCACCTCACCTTGCAACAATTGGTGGCAGTGGTGGGATCTAATACGCCTGTGTCGAGTTGGTGTTGGAATGCTGACTAAATGAGAGGTGCAGTACGTGGAAGAGGTCGGCCGAAGAAATCCACCTTGGCAGAAATGGAGAGAAAGAATGCTGAAAGGACAGTGGAGTTTGAGCCACCACTTGATGGAGCCATGGCCGCTGGAGATGAAGAAGAAGAACCAGTGGTACGGCCAAAAATACTTATAGACCGTGTTGCTAGTGAAGAACTCTCTGCCACAGACTTTTTTGAAGAAATGAGAGAGTTTATGCGACGGTCTAGACAAACTGAAGCGGTACTTTTTGATCAGATTAAACAGCTAAGAGGTGAGATGGGAGCAAAGTCGACGCAGGACTGGATGTCAGATGAACAATATGAACAGCCTGACCAACATTATCCTCATGCTATACCTGCTGGTGTTTTAAAGCTGCAAGCTGAAACCTCCATGCACCTGCCCACAGTTAAAGAACCAAAGAAATTCATTCCACTTCAAGCTAGTGGGCCTGTCTCCTCATTACAGCAACTGTTGCCTCAGCAGCAACAGCGTGCTTCTCCACCAACCCGGTCTGTCAGGCCCCATGTCAGTGAACCAAGAATACCTGACTTCAAAGAAGGTGAAGATCCAGAGAGCTTCTTTGTTCGGTTTGAGCGGATGGCCAGAACATGGGGGTGGCAGCCAGTGGAGTGGGCAGCCAGAGTGGTCACCTTATTGACGGGAAAAGCTCTTGATGCTTATGCTGGAATGGACGAAGAACAAGCTGAATCCTACGAGGCCGTTAAAGCAGCAGTGTTAATGAAGTTCAATGTGACAGAGGAGACTTACAGACAGCGTTTCCGGAGCACTATTGTGCCAGTGGGAGAAACAGTCCGTGAAACCTACAACCGGATAAAGGGACTTTATAAACGATGGATGCGACCAAACAGCCGCACTAAGGAGCAGATTGGTGAGTCTATTGTTTTGGAGCAATACCTCCGTGTGCTCCAACCAGACATTCGCACCTGGGTAAAGGAGAACGATCCCCAGACAGGAGAGGAAGCAGCGGACCTGGCAGAACGCTACACAGCTGCTCACGGGGACCCTTCAAGGAAAAAGTTGACTGTTGGGAAGTCAAGGTTTGGGGAGACCAAACCTTACGGTTTGCCTGTTGTGGACAATAAGGACATTGGGGTTGGTAAGAAACCTGTACATTCAAACTTGAAACCTAACTTCACATGTTTTTACTGTCAGCAACCTGGCCACAAAGCTTCATTTTGTCCTTTAAAAAGATCAAAAACAGTTGAGTTGTGTTCTGTACCTCGTCCTGATAATGATGACCATGATGATGTTAATGAGAATGAAATGATTCCACATAGACATGTAGTAGATGTCACAGTTAACGGTCATGTGGCAAAGGCTCTGGCTGACACTGGTAGTTCGCAAACTTTGGTAAAGTCCAGCCTACTCCACAACTCACTGACTAACTTTGAACGAAATGTAAATATCACATGTGTTCATGGATGTAGGAAAGATTACCCAACTGCAGAAGTGATCATTGAGGTTGAAGGGCAAGCCTTTATGTTAACTGTTGGTGCGCTAGATCACCTAGCATATGATGTAATCCTTGGAGAAGATTTGCCTGTGCTAGACAATTTGGTCCAGCAAAACTCCAGAGTATACTCTTGTGCTGTAGTGACTCGCTCTGTCACCAAGGGGTTAGAACCCCTACCTGATGCAGATGATGGTTTGTTTAAAGGGGGAAATAAGGTTAAGAAAACAAAACGTCAGCGTCGTCAGGAGAAAAACAGAAATCTTGATAAAGCTAAATGTCCTGACCCTTCTCTCCCTTTAACTCCTCCCATTGAACCACAATGGCAAATCCCTGACAATTTCAGAGAGATTCAGGAGAATGACTCCTCTCTGAAACCTCTCTTTGCAAAAGTTTGTGAAATAGATGGGGTCCAAAAAGCTGGCACAGGGGGGCTGAAAGGTGTAATTGGGGATCCCTTTGTCATAAAAGAAAACCTTTTGTATTTGGCAGACATTGAGAATCCCAGACTTGTTATTCCAAAAGAGTATCGTCAAGTAATACTGCATTTGGGTCATACTATTCCATGGGCTGGCCATTTAGGGCAGGCTAAAACCTATAACCGCATTGCTGAGCGCTTCTATTGGCCAGGGTTATACAAAGAGGTACTGGAGTATTGCAAGACATGTCATGATTGCCAGGTGGTGGCCCCCACCAAAATTTCAGACCGAGGCCAATTACAACCATTACCTATTATGAGTGTGCCTTATGAGAGAATAGCCATGGATATCATTGGTCCCCTGCCAAAGAGTAGCAAAGGACACAAATTTGCCCTGGTGATATGTGACTATGCAACCAGATATCCAGATGTTTATCCACTGCGCTCCATTCAGGTCAAACATATAGTTCGATGTTTAGTGGAGTTATTCTCTAGAGTTGGCATCCCTAAAGAGATCTTAACAGATCAAGGTTCAAACTTTATGTCACATCTAATGAAGTCACTGTATTCTCAACTTGGTGTGAAAGGGATAAGAACCACTCCTTACCACCCTGAAACCGATGGTCTTGTCGAGCGATTTAATGGTACCCTGAAACAAATGTTGAGAAAATTTGTTGATGATACTGGCAAAGACTGGGATAAATGGTTGCCTTTCCTTTTGTTTGCATATCGAGAGGTACCCCAGGCTTCAACTGGTTTCTCCCCTTTTGAGCTGTTGTATGGCAGACAGGTGAGAGGCCCTTTGGACATGCTGAAGGAGAACTGGGTGGCTGGTGTGGCAACGTCACCAACAACGAACATCATCTCCTACATTCTGCAGATGCGAGACAAACTGGAAAGTTGCAGAGAAAGAGTCAAAGAAAACATGCTGGAGGCTCAACATAAACAAAAGGTATGGTACGACAAACATGCTCGAGAAAGAGAACTGAAAACTGGACAGAAAGTGTTGGTACTGCTCCCTACTGGGCCGAGTAAGTTACTAGCGAAGTGGCAAGGCCCCTATCCTGTTACCAGAAAGGTGGGCCCAGTAACATATGAAATTTCCTGTCCTGATAAACAAAAACACAAGCAACTGCTCCATGTAAACCTATTAAAGGAATACCATGAAAGAAATCCCTTGGAAACAGGTGGAGAGCATGTTCTGATGGTCCAGGATGTCCAATCTGAAGATGATGTGGCGGAAGCTGAGGAAGCGGACATGATGCCCTTCAGAGAGAAGTGTAAACCCCAGATCCCTCCAGAGCACCTGAGTGTGGATCAGTGGCATCAACTGGGTGAGCTTAAACAATCTTTCCCATCATTGTTCTCAGAAAAACCTGGCCGAACTGATGTGATAAAACACAAAATTGTTCTGAAGGACACTAAACCTGTTCGCCTGAAGCCTTACAGAATTGCAGAACGAATGATGGAACCACTGAAGAAGGAGGTGCAGATGATGTTGGACATGGGAGTCATTGAACCATCCAGAAGTGAGTGGTCAAACCCCATAGTGCTTGTTCCCAAGAAAAATTGTACTCAACCTCGGTTCTGTTCCGACATGAGGAAACTGAACAGTATTTCCTGTTTTGATTCATATCCCATGCCCCGTATTGATGAGCTGCTAGAGAGAATCGGGAAAGCCAACTACATCACAGCATTAGACCTTTGTAAAGGTTACTGGCAAGTGCCTCTTGACCCATCTTGCAAAGAATACACAGCGTTCCAGATTCCAGGAATGGGCTTGTTCCAGTACACTGTGTTACCCTTTGGCCTTCATGGCGCACCTGCGACCTTTCAAAGATTAATGGACATTGTTCTTAATGATTGCTCCAGGTTTTCAGCTGCCTATCTTGATGATGTGGTAATCTACAGTAAATCCTGGGAAGAACACTTGCAGCATCTTGAAATCGTCCTAAGCAAGATACAGGAAGCCGGGCTGACCCTGAATGCAAACAAGTGTTCCTGGGCTCAGGAGGAGGTGAAATACCTTGGGTACCTGGTCGGCCGTGGGCAGATAAGGCCACAAATAGAGAAGATAAAGGCCATACAGATGATTCCAAGACCCCTGTCCAAGAAGCAAGTGAGATCCTTTTTAGGACTGGTGGGGTGGTACAGAAGGTTTGTTCCCCATTTCTCTACATTGGCGGCACCACTCACCGAACTAACAAAAAAATCAACCTCGAAAGTGATATGGAATGATGAATGTGAACGTGCCTTCCAGGCATTGAAAAGGCAGATCTGTCAAGCTCCTGTGTTGCAGAGCCCGGACTTCACGAAAGCATTCCTTGTGCAGGTTGATGCCTCCGGTGTTGGACTAGGAGCGGTGCTAGCTCAGGGGGAACCTGGTGAAGAGAAACCTGTCCTGTTCTTAAGTAAGAAACTGTTTGACCGGGAGAAAAAGTACTCTACTGTGGAAAAGGAGGGACTGGCTATAAAATGGGCTATTGATTCATTGAAGTATTACCTTTTGGGAAGAGAGTTTGTATTGCAGACAGACCACAGACCTTTGAAGTGGATGCAATCCAAGCAGCATCAGAATGCAAGGATTCTGCGTTGGTGCCTAGCCCTCCAGCCATACCAGTTCACCATAGAGCACTGTCCTGGTAAGAAAAACCTTATTGCTGATTATCTGTCACGTTTGCCTGACTTATGTAAGCCAGAGGGGGAGGAGGTGTGAAATGTGAGGAAGCAACAACTCCCTCAGTAACTGTTTGGTAAAGCCAAGTGGGGTTGATCACAGTTATCTTTGTTTTTCCTTATGTGGGTAGTTAAGGGGTTAATTGACTGACAGGGACTGAGTGGCTCCAAGTGTAATCAGGTGTGCTCTGATTTCCCAGGCTCTTACTGCAGGTGTCTCCAGTCTGAGCTGATGGCAGCATTCGCCTGATAAGCCAGTTTGAACTGGAAAGGCGGGCTGTTAGGTTATATGACCATGTGTGAAAGTAGAGTTTGAAAAAGAGAGTGGTAAAAAAGAGCAGCACCAGGCATGTGGTGGGTAGTGTAACTGAATGCAGAGGATGATTTTCCCTCCATGTGTTTTTTCCTTTGTTTGATGGAATTTTTACAGACTGAAAATAAAAGTCTGCCTTATTTTTCAAGCATACTTACCTGCCAGTGTGATGATTTCTCTTCGTGACTTTTCACCTTGCTCTCCTGCACCTCACCTTGCAACATTCACTATATATTTCATTATAGTACCAAATAGGGGTGGGAAAAAAAAACGATTCACCTACAGTATGTATCGGGATTTTTTTAATGCCAGAGTCAACATATTTGCTTCATTTGAGTCTATGCAGAGGTAGAAGGAAGTTATCGCTTTCATTCTTGTAGTCTGAGTAACATGACGTCATATCCGTTCTGTATCCGTCACTCAAAACTAACTCTCATTGACAGGAAATGTTATCGTATTGCGGTAACTTGTGGAAAGCCGTTCGTCATTCTCATCTCTGTGTTCAAATCGGCTGATGCTACAACTGTAGAGCACCCATAGTATACAGACATTTATGTTAAATGCAGTCAAACGGCCCCGATGGAGCTGACCATGGATGTATAAAGAGAATGGAGCTGACCTTGTCTTTATTCTTTGTTTTTTGGGTTGCTGGAACTGTTTTTATAAATAATGCTTGACAATGACTGATATATTTGACTTCAGGACATCTCTGACTAAATACATGCTGAAACTCAAACATTTTTACTGTATTAATTTAGATATTTTCTAAAGTAAAAGCCCCTAGAAGTGTATGATTCAACTTTTTTTTCCCATGGTTTAGTGTTAAAAAAAGTTTTTTTAAAAAAATCACAATAAATCGTAATATCGCATCGCAATACTTAAAAATCGGAATACATATCGAAACAGCACCCAAGTATCGTGATCGTATCGAATCGGGAGATAGGTGAATCGTCCCAGCCCTAGTAACAAAAGGAGCCAAGTTAAATTTTTGTCATTGGTTTTTGTGGTACAAATGAAAAAATGAAAATTAACTTAACAATAAAAACAAGTCTCCATATTGACAATGAACTTGAGAGCATGATCAGCTTCTTTATATATTTTGGATTTGACTGACATGCATCCTTTATGAGCATCCATCACCAGTTTTCCTTTTCTTCCCTGTCAAAACTCTGTCCATCCTGTACTGTACATGTCGTATGGCTGCCTCAATAATCCCGCTCACATGAATCTTGATAGCCTCGCTCGCATCAGAGCACTCTTATTTCTCAGATTTATACTGTAAACCTTTTTCAAAGCAGACGTTTTGACTCGTCACAGCAGGAAAAGCACAGGTGGAACTAATAACACAAACCACGGCTCAGTGGCTGCAATTAATGTTATTAGTTTCACCCGTGTCTGACAAGTCAAAATGTCTGCTGTGAAAAAGCAGTTTCATAAATGAGGAGCTGCCTGTATTTCTGTTTTATATCATTATAAATAATTGCATAGTTCAACTTTGTGATGGTTAGTAAAGAACTTTAATAGCAACTTCTTTGGTTCTTATCTCCATTTGTCACATTTTTGTAGCATAATGCTATATTTGTGCTCCCTCATTAGTGTGCTCTACTTTCATAGTCAAATCTATATGGTACAATAGAACAGAACAAAAAACCCAAATCGAGGTCAATGGGGTGAAACCTGGGGTTTCCTGTTGAGAATCCATGGCTTATATTGAGATAGATTTCATTTAATTTACAATTAATTATATAATTGTCATTCCTGCTTCTCAAATATGAGAAGTTGCTATTATATACTGATTTATATCATTGTATATTGAAAATATTTGGCTTTTGACGGTTAGTTGAATAAAACAAGCAATCTGAAGATGTCCCTTTGACTTCTGGGGACGTGCAATGGATCTTTTGTAACCATTTCAAATGGAGGTCAATGGGTTTAAACCTGGGGTTTCCTGTTGAGAACCCATGGGTTATATTGAGATAGATTTCATTTAATTGACAATTAAATAGATAATTGGCATTCCTGCTTCTCAAATGTAAGATTTTTCTCTGATTTATATCATTGTATATTGAAACTATTTGGGTTTTGACGGTTGGTTGAATAAAACAAGCAATCTGAAGACTTCTGGGGACGTGCTATGCATCTTTTGTCATCATTTCTCCACCAAAATAAAGAAAACAGATTAGTGAAAATAGTTGCAGTTGTCATTATCCATACACTTTGCAGGCTATGTACAGGAGCCTAATATCATCATATTTCTCTTAAAGTAACTTGCCAATGACATTTCTTTCGAATTAACTGATTGAGTGATGACTTAATGAGAAACTGACTGCCTTGTTGAAAGCCTTGTTCAGTTAATAAAGACACAAGACTAGCTAACGTTAGCCAACTCTTCAAAATGACCATCACATTTCTACACTGTAGAAACCTGAGGTCAGGAGGAGGAGTGACCGCTAGCTTGCTAGGATGAGGAACTCTCCTCTTGACATTGTCGTTTACTACCCAACCAGTCTGTGAGGAGGAGGAGGCTTTAAACCACGACATAAACTATAAGTCAGAGCACATTTCCAGAACTTTCTCCCATCTTTTACCTGGTTGACAAGCTGAGGAACAAAGCGAAGTCATCAACCGGCAGTAACGGCACTAACAGACATTAACGGACACTCATGTGCTTGTGTGGCAGTTAGTAGCAGTTAGATCAACCGGCAGCAACGGCAACTAACGGACACTAACGGTTACTACCCAACACTCTCATGTGCATGTGTGGCAGTTAGTAGCAGTTAGATCGACTGGCAGCAACTGCACTAACGGACACTCTGGAGCATGTGTGGCAGTTAGTGGATGTCAGCGCCAACGTCTCTTCACATTCAAATACCTCAACAGTCATGACCAGTTCATGACCTTTAAAATAACGATAGTTTAAAACAAAAACCGAGTTTTCACAAAGCGAAATCCGGCTCATGAGGCTTTAATTTACACACACACGCTGTGGCTTATATTTACTCACCGGTTCCTGGTGGTGGTACTCAGCATCAAACTCTCTCTCCTCTGTCTGAATGACTCCCCTCAACCGGCGTCAAACCGACATTATTAAAACCCCTTTCACTTCCGGTAGAGAATTCAAATTAAAATAATTCGTGACGAGTTTAGATGAATGAGTGCATTTATCACAACAAAAACACAATATTATGTTTAATGATAAGATAATAATAAATACAGGATATCAAAAGATCACATCACAGCGTGATATGGTGATTGGCTTCTTATAAACGCTTTTATTCTGAAGTCAATATTAATTAACTTCCGGTTTTACTCTTTAATTTCCGGTAAATTTACGTCATCTTCCTCCAGACATAAGTTGTTGCGCCTGCGTGAATGATGATTAATATTTCTGATGAAGGCCTGATGGGAAACGTTTTACCGTTATGATGCTCCGTACAGTCAACATCAACAGGAACACATTAAATAGTCATTATAAACATATATAATTTGTTTATACAATTATTTCTGTGATTTATTGGATTTTGTACAGAATACCAATAAAAAGACTTTGAACCAAAAAAAAAAAAAAGATGCACTTATGAGGCTTTTTATTGTTTCACACAAACTTTAGAAGATGGAGTTCAACCAGTTGTCATGAAACTGTTACACATGTCTCCTGCATATATCCTTCCTGCTGCTCTGTAGTCACCTGACTATCACCTGCCCCTCATTAACCCTAATTAGTCATCTCTATATGCACCAGTCCATTAGCTCACACTCTTTGCCAGATGTCAGATCAGTTATTGAACTCCTTTGTTCACTCTATCTGCCTAATGTCTGCTAATGATCGATGCCTGTTTTTGTTTTTTATCTGCCTTCCTGCTTCCTCTTTGGACACTTGCCTTTGCTGACTGCCTACCTGTTGCTTTGTATTTGAACAAATTCAATTCAATTCAAACTTTATTGCAGACTCAAGGTCCAGATAAGAGAAAAGAAAAAACAACAACAATACATTACATATAATACATTACAATACAGAAAGCACTATAAAAAGTCATGATAAAGACCAAATAAACTGCTATTATTTTCGTTTTACCTTATCCGCTCTGCCTTTGTGTCTTGCTTTTTGTCCCCACCTCAACTTATATCAAAATTAATACACACATATATAAACACTTAAGAACAAGTAGTATTCCAACTTTTATCACAGTGCACATAGAGAGTGGGAGAAATGGGGTTATTTATCATATTCTTGGCTTGGGCCTACAATTACTTTATCAAACTGTACAAAACATAAGTAACATTCCTAAACAGCATAGGCAGCAAATATTTCACTGTTTTGGGTGGAAATATATGAACAATTTGGTCAATCAAAACTGTGAACTTCTAAATTTTGCAGCCTAATTTTTTAAAGGTAGTTGGATTCATGTGACTATCTATCTATCCATCTATCTATCTATCTAACTGTAATTGAATATTTAAATAAAGAAGGGAATAAAAAGTATTTACAGTAGCCTATTTTGTTATACCGAATAGAAAATATTGATTCATTTCAGAATAATACTGGTCTGTTTGTCAATTATATGGTTTATAGTTGCTTCCTATCGTACACTGTTAAGTAGCAGGTTTATGAAAGCCTTATCTCACTTAATGACATTCGTTATCACAAATAGTATCACATACTATTTCTGCACTAGTGGTAGTAATGCCTTTGATGTAGTGGTATTGAAGAAGGCTTAATCAAAAGTAATTTAAAGTATTCTGTAGTTAGATTCCCACATTCCTATTTATTTTTTTGACCATTTTAACTATCTTTTTAAAGCCAGATATAATGATAATAATGACACATTAATTTTACTTGAGTAAACGATTTGTATCTTTCTTCAGTTGCTCATATAGTATTTTTGTTTTATAGTTTTATATACCGTTGATTTGCTATTTATATGCAGCATGCATGATGCAAAGGTTACATCAATATTTTGGCAACACATTTGCACTTTTATTTCCCATTATACTGATTCAGAATTTTTCCTCTCCTATGAAAATGTATTTTACAGGCTTCTTTTCTTACCCCTCTACCAAAGCAAATCAATATTATATTATTTATTTGATCTTATTACTTGCAAATTCTCACATTCACAAAATATAAAATTTTCCGATCATAAACCTTCCTTTTTAATTTTTGAAAATAAACTCAAACAACAAGTGGCTTTAATCTTATACTCTAAAAATAGAAAGGCTATAAAAACCATAAATCTATGTACCCTGTATAACATTTTTATGAATGGATTTATGTTTTCTGTCATTGCTCTGATCCCCTGGCATTATCTGTTTTTGTATTTTGCTCTATGTTCACTTTGCTTTTTGTCAATAAAAGGTTAAAATAATAAAATAAAATAAAGAAATGAAATAGAAATGGAATAGAATAGAATAGAATAGAATAGAATAGAATAAAATAAAGTAAAGTAAAGTAAAGTAAAGTAAAATAAAATAAAATAAAATAAAATAAAACAAAAATAAAATAAAATAAAATAAAATAAAATAAAATAAAATAAAATAAAATAAACAGAAAGTAGGGGTAGAGTGACCCCTACTGGTGGTTTGCTGCTACTGAAGCCAGGGGTTTCACCTATTAAATACATAGACTCTTATATAATACTAATACTAATACTACTACTACTACTACTACTACTACTACTACTACTACTAATAATAATAATAATAATAATAATATGTATTACTTATTACTTAATTTATTTATATGTGGTATAAATTTGCAATACATAGATTCATATATGATAATAATAATAATAATAATAATAATAATAATAATAATAATAATAATACAAAAATAATAATAAAATGTATTACTTATTACTTATTTCTTAATTTATTTAATGATAAAATAATAATATTTATTACTTATTTCTTCATTTATTTATATGTGGTATAATTTTGCAATAATCAGTCTAGTCTGTCTGATCTATCTCATTCTGTACCTCAATAAAAGCAACACATCCACAGATTACATGAATGTGTTTAGTCATAGATGATATGATTGGAGGTCTGTGTCTGTCAGTCAGTGAGAGGTGAACCGGATTTGTTCTCCAGCAGAGGAAACCTGGTCTGTCTCTCCTCAGTGTTGATAGGCTGCTCTCTTGTTGATATTCTGTCACTCTGCAGAGTCAAAGGGCTTCTGTTCAGTGTTAGCATTAGCATTAGCAGGAGCTGCTGCAGACACAACCAGGAAGTCAACTAAGCTGCTGACTAACACCAGCTTCAGTTTGATTTCATATCCACTAAAGGTTGAAACGACAGCATGAGTTCTGCTGCTCCACCGGTAAGATGCAAGTTAGACATCTGCGTTTCACATGACACTGCAACTGTTAGCATGCTAGCTGCTTTAGCTTCACCATCGTTCTCCTCTGCTTTAGCTAGCTGCTAGCTGTTAGCTGCTAACGTTGTTTGTTGACATCAGCTCACTGAACCAGAGACATAACAACATAACAACATAACGGACTAGCTGCTCAGCTGTTAGTTAGTTTAATACCTCTGACTTACTGTGATATAATGTGTTAACCCTGCCAGAAGCGAACTAACAGCTAACAACTTTACATTAACCTACAATTGGAGAGTTTAAATGCTAAACTGAGGTCAACTCCAGTCAGATTAAATAAAGGTAATATTTAATTGTTGCATTTAACCTTAACTCATATGCATGCTATACAATGTTTTAACGATGACTAGCTACAACTAAACATATTTATTTTTCTACCCCTACCTTCTATTTATTTAGTTTTATTTAACTTAATTTAACTTTATTTAATTTTATTTAATTTTATTCTACTTTATTCTATTTTATGTTATTATTTTATTTTATTTAACAGCTGTCCATACACATGTCTATGTCTGTCTATACATGCATTTTAAATTTGCTATTGTTATTCAATTTGTAAAATGGGTTATTATCAAAGACACTAAAATTATTAATAGAAATAGAATATAAAGACTGTATAAGGGATTTAAATAGGTGCTGGTGAGAATATTTAATTGTTGCATTTAACCTTAACTCATATGCATGCTATACAATGTTTTAACGATGACTAGCTACAACTAAACATATTTATTTTTCTACCCCTACCTTCTATTTATTTAGTTTTATTTAACTTAATTTAACTTTATTTAATTTTATTTAATTTTATTCTACTTTATTCTATTTTATGTTATTATTTTATTTTATTTAACAGCTGTCCATACACATGTCTATGTCTGTCTATACATGCATTTTAAATTTGCTATTGTTATTCAATTTGTAAAATGGGTTATTATCAAAGACACTAAAATTATTAATAGAAATAGAATATAAAGACTGTATAAGGGATTTAAATAGGTGCTGGTGAGAATATTTAATTGTTGCATTTAACCTTAACTCATATGCATGTGATCCAATGTTTTAACGATGACTAGCTACAACTAAACATATTTATTTTTCTACCCCTACTTTCTATTTATTTTGTTTTATTTAACTTAATTGAATTTAACTCAATTTAACTTTATTTAATTTAATTTTATTCTACTTTATTCTATTTTTTTATTTATTTTTATTTTATTTAACAGCTGTCTATACACTAGCGCATTTTAAATTTGCTATTGTTATTCAATTTGTAAAATGGGTTATTATCAAAGATATATTAAAATTATTAATAGAACTAGAATATAAAGACTGTATGAGGGATTTAAATAGGTGCTGGTGTGAATATTGAATTGTTGCATTTAACCTTAACTCATATGCATGCTATCCAATGTTTTAACGACAACTAAACATATTTATTGTTTGTTATTTAAATGCCTTATACAGTCTTTATATTCTATTTCTATTCATAAATTTAATATGTCTTTGATAATAACCCATTTTACTTGCAAAGATTAATCAACGCAGAGCTATTTTTTATAAAACAATAGTAACAAATTGAACAACAATAGCAAATTTAAAATGCACTAGTGTATAGACAGCTGTTAATGCAACTAGCAAATTATACTTTATTAGTCCCACAGCAGAATCAAAATACAGTGTAATAAAACAAAAGCCAGGTAATAAAAGAAGCAAATACAATAAAATAAAAGCGGAGAATAGGGCCATAATCTTTAATTTGAATATGTACTGAACATACAAAGTACAATTATAGTACCCTGTAATGCACTATACATTAGTACTGGATATTTAATAGATAATATTGTATGTTGTAATGTAAGGTGCAGAATTATCCTTGGTTATTAATAATAGAAATAACTGGATACTTAATAGATTAATTCATTGGATAGTGGTATTTGCATTCCCACAAACAGCACATGGCAGGTCAAACAAAGCAATAATAATACTAGAATAGAGACCCTAAGCAAAGTAAAAACAAGGCTAAAAATGTGTTTTAATGCATCTTAAAAAACAATCTTGGTCAATAAAAATATGTACCCCCATTGTTTGTGCATCACTGATAAGGGAAAACAGAGGTCAACCCTTGTTTACATGCCTTTTTGATGAGTATCGATTCGCTTGTTTTTGCAGACTATTGGGGAGTTGTTCCTCATCCTCAGTGAGATGGGGTTCTCAGAGGAACAGATCCAGGCAGCTGTACAGGCGGGGCATTTCTCTGTGTCAGACGCGGCCGAGTGGTGAGTTGTCCCAGCTCTTTTCTTAAATCTTAAATAAGTTAGCAATAGCATTCATTAAATGCTAATATAATTGCATCTATATCCCTCTCTCATATGTCGACAGGCTCTTGCAGGGTCAGTATCCACGGCACCGGTTGGTCAAGCAGTCGTCACAGCCGGCTGCGACGCCATTTGCTGCTTTCAACCTACCGAAAGAAGCAGCAGGCACTTCAGAGACCAACACATCTCCTTCTGACAGCAGAGGTACACCAAGTAGTCTGCTAAAGACTGGGTTTGCTTTTAAGGATAGAGAGTCATAAATAAGTTTAATTCAACATTGTTGTATCATGTAAATAGTTCTTTGTAATCCTGTCATTGAAGTTTTCAATAAGACTTAAAGAAATTAATAGTTTAAGGTCCAAAATTGACTGTTTTTTTGTTTTTACAGCGTCTCCTGGATTGGTGCTGAGACCATCAGAGTCAGGCACCCTGTCCCCTGACCCGCTACCAGTCGAGTCCCGCATCAAACAGGACAAGAGTGACTTTGAGGAGCAGCAGAGGCTACGCGTTGCTCAGGAGGCCAGAACAGAGAGAAGACAAAAGAAACAGGTCAGCAGTGCTGAAAAGAAGACTTCTTTAGGACTACTTTAAGTGTCCGATTTGTAGTCTCTGAGTTGACATCTTGTCTTGTGTTTGTTCTGTCTACCAGGAGCGCGAGTTGGTGTTGAAGCGGATAGCTGAGGATCGGAGGAGCTTACAGGAGAAGAACCAGACCAGCGCCGCCACAGAGACGTCTCCTCCTAGTGCTCCAGAGCAGAAGCTTGGAGGACAGATTCAGACTAATGTGGATAACAACTGCGTCCTCATGGTGAGGCTATGATTTTTTAATTTATGTGTGTGTGTGTGTGTTAAATTACAGAACTTCAGTTTTTTTAAAACTTCATGTTTTTCGCTGCAGATTCGTCTCCCATCCGGCGAGTCCATGCGCGAACGCTTCCCAGCTGATGCTCCTCTGCGCAGCGTCGTGGAGCACATCACCGGACGCCACCCCTCCCTACCCTCCTTTTCCCTTCTCCAGGGGTTTCCACGGAAACGCTTCGGGGAGGCAGAGCTCGCTTGTTCGCTGCACTCTCTCGGCCTGACGCCCAATGCTGCGCTCTGTATCCAGACCACTCCTCCAGAGACGCCTCAGGATCCACCGAGTCCTGCAGCTCCGCCGCCGTTAGCGGGACAGGATGAGCCGTCTCCTTGCGATGTGTCTCCTCAGCCACATGTCCCTGTCCCTGTCCTGGAGGGGCCGAGAGGGCAGGACATGGTTCTGCCTCCTCCGCTACCCAACCAGCTGTGGGAGGAGGCGGTGAATTACGCAGGGATACCTGGAGTTGGTCCCTCACTGTCTGGGCCGTCTCACTTCTGGGGTAAATATGCAGGCCACTTTGCAGCTCTATTATTTCAACAAACCAGAACATTATTTAAACATGAGCGGTTGAGTCATTAGATGTCTGACATTCTGGGTGCTGTCCAACAGGCCGAGGCCAGAAGCTGGTTCCTGGTAATGCTGAGGACGCTGTTGGCATAGAGGTCGATGAGGAGCAAGGAGAGGAGGAAGAACCACTTGACATGCTCAACGGTACTCCTCCCGGTGTCTGGGTTTTTTTTCGGACACGTCATCCCTCCTTTGACTTACATTTTGTCTGCCTCCCCCCCCCCTCTCTCCTCCCTTCTTCCCACCTCCACATGTCTCCATTTATTCATAGAGCTTTCTGTCCTCCCATGACCTCCCTTGTCTCTCGCTTTCAGCTGAGTAACTCTTCATTCAGTTTCATACTGTATGTTGCATAAGTTCCCCAGTGTGGAGAACATTTGCCCGACTGCCCTAGTAATATGTGTCATATGTTAGAAAGATTAGGATTAGGAAATATGTAGGTGAACGCCCCTTTCTGTCAAACATATAGGACACAGGGTCAGAGCTGCTGAGCCCCACCGGAGAGAACCGAGTTCCCTAACTGCTTACAGACGATCAGCCAATCATATTCAGTCTGTCTGAGCATGTGATTTTGATGTAGTATTCTGAATGTGTGTCAGACCAGAGAGTGAAGAGAGCTCAGTTGACGCTAGTAAGAGGAGAATCAGAGATCCAGAAGAAAAGATGCTGATGTTGATTAGAGGTGTGGAATATAAAAATGTTTTTTCATTGTAAAGACAGTAGGACCAGACAAATACTCTGTTATATTAATAGACCTGTGACGTATACTGTGTACAAGCTGGTTTTGAGTTTCATCTTGCTGATATTAGAACATCCTTATGGATTACAATCGTTACTTGTGCCATGTTCACAGGAATGCCGCGGCTGCCTTTCTTTCCGGAGAACAGGATCCGTGGAGAATTTGAGCACAGGCACCACTGGCCAGAGCAGGGCAATCGACTCAGGTGGGTGTCTAGACAGAACGGCTCCAATGTAACATGATGTTAGAACTGTATATTGATGCAACTTTATATGTTCTTTTACAGTTTCAATATTTCCCTCTGGACTACAATTGATTTAAAAGTGTTGTTGCAGCTGGTTATAATGAATCATTCTGAAGGTGCCTCTGTACCGGGCTCTGACACATCTTCACTACAGTTTATTGTTAAGCTCTATTGTGTTTTAATTGGAGCGAAAATCTATTCATCATTTAATTGATTGAGAGAAAATTAATCTGCAACTATTTTGATATAATTGAGTCATTTTTCAAGCAAAAATGTAAAACATTTGCTTGTTCTAGCTTCTCAAATGTGCTGCTTTTCTTTGTCTTGTATCGTTGTATAGTGCAGGGGTCTCCAACCTTTTTTTTCTCTGGTGGACTCGTGGGTACCCATAGAACCCATTTTCATGCACATATCTTGAGGTCAGAGGTCAAGGGACCCCTTTGAAAATGGCTAAGCCAGTTTTTCTTAACCAAAATTTAGTGTAAGTTTGGAACGTTATTTAACCTCCTCCGTGACAAACTAGTATGACATGGTTGCTACCAGTGGATTCCTTAGGTTTTTTAGTTTAATATGATGCCAGTATCTTCACTCTACCTTTAAAACTGAGCCCGCTACACCCTAAAAATTGCAAGTTGCATTAATGCGTTAAAGATTTTGTATTATTATCGCATTAACTTTGACATCCCTAGTATAACCATCTAAACAAGGTAGATTGGCCGAACATAGATGGTCAAGCGATGCCGTGTTAGACGCTTAGTCATTATTAGACAGGTAGAGAAAGAACAGTCGTTATACAGACCATATTGAGATGTCTGTTTTCACATAATTCGACCATGAAGTATTTTACATGTTCATTAAAATCCAGTATGTACGGGTGTAAAAGACGGTTGGGTTTGTGTGTTTTAGAGATGCTCCAGAAGAGGACCCAGCAGAGCCTGAGGACGCGGGAGGTCGGGAGGCGCCTGGAGCTGCAGGTCTGGCTGCAGTGGAGCGACTTCACAGAGCTGCACAGCAAGAAGACCCGCGAGCCTCCCAGGGACAACCATCACCCCCTAAGAAACCCTACAGGGCGCCCAGCGTGCCGTCCCTATGTGCCTTGGCAACCCGCGCAACTGTCCACCTCATGACTGGTGAGCCTACCATGTAGAATATCCACTAGGAGCACTCAGTGACTCTCTAGGAAAATGCGTGTAATTGCTTTGTTTAATCGCTGTCGTCATTCTTGGCCCTGTGCCTCTACTCTCTCTCTCTCAGCTCCCAGCATGCAGTACAGCAGCAGTCTGGCGTGCCTCACCCCAGAGCTAGCGGAGCTTCTGCTCAACCACATGTCCCGCGAGAGGCTCCTACGTCCACGCACCCTGGAGCTCTTCTTCGGCTGCCCGCTGCAGAAGTTTGTCCTGAACTGCTACCCTTACTCCACCAATGAGCTGCTGCGGCAGCTGAGGGCCTTCACAGCACTGAAGCATCTGAGTCTGGTCAATTCACCTCTCATCACGGGTATACAAGTTCATCTCAGGATGGAGTTTTTAGTTTTTTCAGATATCAGTTTTGCTGTGTCAACTTCTGCAGTATATTTGGTCAATGTCTGCTATTTTATTTTGTCCAGATTCTGGGCTGTCGATCCTGTCCAGCCTGGTCAAACTCCAGTACCTTAACCTGGCCTCCTGTAGCAAACTGACCGACTCCTGTCTGCAGCACATCACAGGTTAGACTTCCAGAGGGTTACCAGAGGGGATATAATAGATTATGTAACACTGCTTCATAGGCAATTACGTGCAAGAACGCCACATCCCAACATAAGCTGCTAAGTACTTGTATTTAGTGCTGAATGCCTTGACAATTTCTCTTTTTTCTTTGTCTACAAGGGTTAAAGAGCCTGTGTTCCCTGTCCCTGGACCACACCAAAGTGACAGATACTGGGATGGTATTATATCTCCAGTCAGCTCCGTCCTGTCTCTCCCAGCTCAGCCTGAACCAGACGGCTGTGACTGAAGCCACGCTGGCAGTCCTGCCCACCTGTGTTCCACAACTGCGGCTCCTCAGCATCAAGCAGACTCAGGTGACTTCAGTTCTACGGGGCACATCTGACGTGTGAATCACGCCATCACGTCTGTTTTTAACCATTCATAATTTTATTGTTTTGCTCTGCTAGGTCAGGGATGTGTCGGCTTTGGCGGAGCTGTCCAGCCTGCAGACTCTCAACCTGGACGGGACGGGGGTGTCAGAAAGCTCTCTGGGGCACCTCGCCACCCACCCTGCCCTGTCCTCCCTCAGTTTGGCGGGAATCGCCGTAGCGGATGGTAATCACGCCCTGCAGATCATCTCAGGTATGTAAAAAATGAGCAGACAGACGGTATGAAAAATCTAAATAACGTTTAAGAGAGAGTACGATTACCGGACTAAAACGGACTAAATGTTGGTTTGTGAAAGCGTCCTTAGAGAGGTTTCTACTTTCCTTCCAGGTCTAAAGCTGACTCAGCTGACCCTCCCTGGACGCCACTCCGTGACAGACGGCGGGTTGTCATTCCTCTCCAGACTGTCTCTGCTCTTAGAGCTGGACCTGACCGACTACACACAAGTCACAGACCAGGGAGTCATCCAGCTCTCCACCATGAACAGGTCAGTCATCCCCACACTTTATAACTTTCCTTTACATTACATGCAGGTCATTGTTTCGGTAGGATTACAGCAGGGATATTGACAGGAGCATTGTGTGTGTATTTTGTGTAGGTTGAAGAAGCTGTCGCTAAGCAACACACAGGTGACGGATACGGGGCTTCCCTCGCTGCGCGGCCTGCAGGAGCTGCAGGAGCTCTGTTTGGACCGGACAGCCGTCACCAGCCGAGGAGTGGCCGAGCTCATCGTCTGTCTGCCGCACCTCCAGGTGAGCTTACTGCTGACGTTTCTGTTAACCGCCTAACACGAACTTAGTTTAAGTAATGGTAGAGAAATAATATGTGCTGCCCTGTAATTTTAACCCTTTGTTTTAATAAATATCGGTTAACTTGTGTCACATTTAACTCTGATTTAATTTACTGTCATGCAATATATTAGTTTTTTATTTATAAAGAGGATTTGATCATATATGGATTCTTGACAGGATCATTTTTCAAGTGTTTATGGAGTTTAAGGGTCAGCACTGCTCATAGAAAAGCTGCTTTGGAGCTAATTGGGATGTTGAAGGACATTTCAGTTGAGTGTACATTTGCAGACAGGTTAATTAGTATTTAGTGTATCGTTGATAAAAGGTTTCAGTAACAAGTTAAGGAATCTGAAATAATCTCATTTTATATGCACGATTGTTGCGGCTTCCTTCTGATTACTTACTAAAAGCCACTTTAGACGCCTTGTAGATGCACACATTTCCGACACGCTATCTTTCAAGTTATTTGGCTTGCTTTACTCACGGTTGTGGTGACTTGTTTGGTTCGTCAGGATGACTTGATGCTGAATGGCTCGTACGGTTGATCGAAAATAAATCAAGGTTGTTCCGAAACACATTCAACAAAGAAGAATTGGCCTTTACAACAATCGAAACCAAATCAAAGAGGCAAAACTCAAATAATCAAACTTAGATTGTCTCTAGTCAGAGCCTTCAGCCACAAATTGTCCACACCTGGCTCTATTAATTGGCTGGAGCATCATGGGAATTGTAGTCCTATAATTTTCTATGGCCTACAGACATCACCTCAAGGTGGCAATATCGTTTTGACCATTTATCCAAACAAAACTGTCTCTAACATGATACTTTGCTGACGTTAATGTGTTTTTTTTCTAGGTGTTGGGGTTGGCCAGCACGCAGGTGGGAGACACCGTAGTGAAGCGAGGTCTGATCCGCTGCAATCAGCTTGTGAAGCTTAATCTCAGCCGCACACGCATCACAGACCACGGTAAGGTCAAACTCTAAAAACCGCTGGCCCTTTACTTGTTCACAACACACAACTGTAATCTCTTCTTACATGGGTGAACAATATCTGCGTATTTTGATATGTCTTCCTCAGGTATAAAGTTCTTGAAACACATGCACCTGGCTCAGGTGAACCTGGACGGCACCGGTGTGAGTCTAATGGGTATCGCGAACCTCCTCTCTTTCATCAACATCAGCAGCATCCGGGCGAGCAACACTCGCAGCATCCCCTCCGACGAGGTCTCAGATGAGGAGTGGGAAGCCCAGTGAGCATCGACACCTCCGGTTGGTCCACGCATACTATCCCCGAGCACGCCTCCGACTGCTGCGGCCCCCCCGTTAACGCCCCCTGAAACATGCTGCCCAAAACAGCATTACCGAAACACTCCTCCTATTTGCACTGTTTCAATTGCAGCTAGTGCCACTAATCCGTTAATCACGCACGCCACCAAGTTGAAACGTGAGGCTGGCGGTTAAAAAACTAGGCCGTTAATAACATTAACATATACATAATCAATCTACGTGCATACACTGCAGCCCTTTGTCTCTGGATCAAAACTCCAGCTGACAAACTTTAAAGCTTTACGTGCAGCCTTAGAGGTTGGAGCGACCTGTGTTTCTCCTGGTTGGCACTTTCTGAGCCGATTGGCAGGAAACATATTAAATGTTGGAGATGTAACATATAACACAGCATGTATTTTCAGACTGTAATGACTAACAGCCTGATATATGTATAAATTAAAAACCTAAATAACAAATTCAACTAAATATGGTTGGAAGATTTTTTTTTTTTTTTTTTTGTTGAAGGATGTGAAGGCAGATAATGTCTTCCAGTATAATTCTGTCATTCGTTATTAAAACTAACATTGAATCTTGAGCTGTATCCATGTCACCATGTTGGATTTATTAGAATATATTTAGAACTGGGACTGACGTCCACTTTCTTTGTTAGCGATAATATCTGACACTATTAACTGCACATGATGAAAACTGTCCCTGATGATAAAATATACGGTTTCCTCTGCTGAAGACGAGATGTCAGCTCCTCTTAGTATATAATTGACTTTAAATCCATAAAAATGAAAATACTGCCGTGTTGCGTCTAAGTATTGTTGCCACCATGACAAAAAAATGTTTGCTCAGTTTCTCGTTTTAATAAAAATGTTAAATGAACAGTGTGTAGGATCTGGCGGTATCTAGCGCTTCTTATACATCCATGATTCTCCTGTGTGCCAAGCGTAGTAATGGCAGTCTGTAGTTGTCTAAAGTTGTAAGAATAGGGTGCTTAGAGTGTGTTTGTGTACGTGGGAAGACTCCGGCCCAAGCGGGAAAAGTTAAGTGTTTGGTTTGTCCGTTCTGGGCGACTGTAGAAACATGGCGGACTCCCTATGTAGATATAAAGGGCTCATTCTAAGCTAACGGAAACACAACGACTCTTATTATCAGGTGATTATACTCTAAAGAAAACATACTTATTATATTCCATTTCTGCCAATACAGCCCCCTAATTGTTACTGTTCCTTTAAGACATTTTTTCATTATTACTACTTAGTACATACCAAATTATCGTTTTAAAACATCTGGCCAGATGTCTAGATGCATTATGTTGCATGATTGATCTAGATAGGCGTTGATTGTATGTTTTGTTTTCTTTTCTTGTTTTAGCATTATGGAAGTGTCTTGTTATAACATCAAATGAGAAATGTTTCCTGATTAAAGAAAGGAATAGATTTGTGTGATTAAGTGTTTTAGTTTCTTGTTGAAACACAGATTTGGTATGTAGTAATATTGAAACAGGATCTTGATGAAATGAGAATTTTGTTATGAGAAACTGAACATATATTTGTCGTCATGGTGGCAGCAAAATGCGGCCGTACTTCTTAGAGATGTTCCGATACCATTTATTCCTTCCCGATACCGAGTACTGATCTGATACCAGCGTGATAAAAAAACATTTAACAGCTTGTTGGATTTTCCACTGTGAAATATTGCCAAATGGCTGACATTTTCCTCGCTCTGACTACCATTACTATCTGCAATCAGTTCTTCTTCGCTGCTCTAAAACAGTAGTTGCCAGTACCAGGAGCGACAGCACAGTGAAGGCTACTGTTTGGGAGCAGCGAAGAAGAATTGATTTGACGACTGGTGTACTCGCCGATACCAGATACCGAATTTTGGGCAGTATCGAACGCATTTCTGATACTGGTATCGGAACAACTCTAATAACTTCTGAGTTACTTTATCACCGTTCCTGACATGCACACAGCTTTACTGTAAGAGCTCATAATGAAGGTTTTCTAACTTGTGATGTCACCTGTATGGATGTTAGTTTACAGCAAGTCACCTAGAAACATTTCTTTAAGTGCATCCTGGCGATGCATTGGATTCAGTTGATGATTTATAAACGGCTGTCGTATTACCCTTTTTTTTTTTTTAACATTAGTTATGCCAAGAAATGCCACCATCTTTTTTGACAGCCCAGCCATTTTCAGTTCGATGGAGGACAGGGTGAGCAGCAGCAGCGTACACATACAGTTCTGTAGTGTCTGTAAGATGAGGGAGGATCTATGCAGCCATGGGGGCTCACAAGCCAGAATCCAAAGCAACTTATTTTAATCACTTCAAGTTTTGTCCTCTTGTTTACAGAGATGTAAAATAGTTTATTTTCCCTAAAGGCTTTTGATTTTTGGATACGAGCACTGTATTCGTTAAGTGTAAAATGAATAAAGTCTGAATCTAAAATATGCTGTTTTTATGTTCTGTTTATTCAGACAAACCTTTATTGCATTACATTGTTAAATAAGGAACTGTTTAAGAACTGCTCTTTTACACGGAGAAAAAAAAAAAGTCAACTTTTAAATATCATAAAATATGACCTAAAAGCTGCTGCGTACATGTTGGGATAAAACAGAACATTCGGAAAAATAAAACTTTTCTATGAAGACAGCACAATGGAATGCATTCCACAATGCACTGAGATGCTTCAGGTGAATCAGCCAATCAGAGTGCAGCCTGAGGTGAAAGGAAAGGAGGGAGGGAGGAAAGGAAAGGAGGGAGGGAGGGAGGGTTCAGCACTTTGCGGCACTGTTAAACCGAGATGGAAATACAGTACAACATGTACAAGAGACGTGTCCAATAAGATGCATAAGAGATTGTTTCAGTTCTAGTTATGACGTTTCCTGTGTTGTAAACGCTGCTCATCCAGCAGGTCAAATCCATGATGCGAGATAAAGGAGTGGCTCAGAGTGTGACGTTTTATTTAGATATCATGCGCTTGCTGCTTTTCAATCTTTGATTTCAAGTGTTCCTTGTATGCCAGGATGTCCCTTTTCCACTTTGTGATGGTTTGGTTCTCACACACCCAGATCTCTTGAGCCACCTGGAAGAAAACAGATGATAATTAGGGTTAAATCCTGCTTTGCCATTTCCAACCAAATGTTAAAAATGAATCCATCGAACGATAAATATATATATATACATATATATATACCTGTTGAATTAGCCTGAAGTCGTGGCTAACTAGCATCACGCCGCCGTCAAACTCGTTGATGGCTTCTGCCAACGCATCGATAGTCTCGATGTCCAAGTGATTGGTGGGCTCGTCGAGGAACAGCATGTGAGGGTTCTGCTGGGCCAGCCAGGCAAAACACACCCGGCACTTCTGGCCATCTGACAGGTTCCTGATCGGACTGACCTGGAAGAAATTTACAGTGTAAATTTAGAGATCGTTACAGACAGTATCCTAAGGAGACTGGTAGATGAAAAAAATCCACCGGCCAAGCATACACATAGAGCAGAGGACAGAAGCAGCGTACATGACACTAAAACGCAGGAGAGACTCTCATAGTGTAATCAAGCTTATAGTTTGACTATGATAGGAGTATTTTGGTACAAACGTTTACCCGCCAGATAGCCTTCCGAGATTTACTCGCCAAACGGAAAATCTAACCGCATTTGGTGCTTGGCGGTGTTAATTTCGGACCCTGGTTGCAGACAATTAATAATTTTGTACATTCTCATTATTTATCATCCCAATCCTACCTGCTGTTTTCCTGTCAGCCCGTAGCGACCGATGATCTTCCTCATCTCCTCTTTTTCTTTGATGGCAGGGAAACACTTCAGCATGTACTCCAGAGGAGAAAGGTCCAGTTCCAGTTGCTCTGTCAGATGCTGTAACATAAACAGATACACAGGAGACATTTAGTTTTACAGTAAATATACTTTCTATAGAAGGTTCCTCCCAGGTCTAGCAGAGCCTGATTTAGCCTTTTAAGACCACTGTAATGTTCTCTGGTTGTTAAAAGGGATGACGCTCATGGTGGTTTTGGTATTTGGTTTTACCTGGTGATATCTGCCAATCTTGACGTGAGAATGTTTGCGGATCATGCCATCGGTGGGTAGGAGCTACAAAGAGAAAAGGGACAATGAATACTCTGACAACTGCACGTTTTTGCGGTGTGATGGGGAAATATTGCTACACCTACCTCTCCCATCAGCAGCTTCAGCAGGGTGGACTTCCCTGCTCCGTTGGGTCCCACCAGAGCCACTCTGGTATCCAAGTCGATACCAAACTCCAGGTTTCTGTATATGTGCGGCTTTAGGAAACATTAACAGTTGAGTTAGACTGAGAAATGCATCTATAGGTCAGTGAACAAAGCTCTGTCTATAATACTAACTGTACTCACTGTGTTGTCACTGTACTTGAAGCTCACGTTCTGAACCATGATAACAGGAGGAGGAATCTTCCCACAGGAAGGGAAAAAAAATGACAGAGTCTGTGGGAGACAGAGGCAGGTATTAGTACCATAATATACTGTATATAGTATGTATGCATATACTGTGCCACTGGCCACGATTGATCCTTCGCTAAGCCACTCCCTAGAACAGCCACTGTCCAATCCTACGTGTGTGATGTCGGATATGGATTAAACCGTGTGGAAGATCTCACTCACAGCTGAATCCATCGAAGATCAACAAAAACTCCTTCGTTTGCTACAAGGTAAGATGCTAATAATGCTAGCTAGCTTAGCATGTTAGCAAACAAAGATGGTTGAATATTATATGTTTGTCCTTCACATGAGCTTTTCCTTGATTTTAATGTCCTCTTCATTCACAATACACCGCCGACAAATTAGCCTACATTGTGACAGTAGCTCTCAAACGTATATTGTAATCATTTCAGTCTACTTCTCTCTTATTCCAGAAATTTGACATCATTTCATTTGAAATATCTCTTCACTGATGTCGTTGAAAACGCTGTATTGACATGCCGATTGTGAAAGCTTGACAGGCCTAGCAACAGTAACCAAGGGGGGGAGGGGCTTAGCGAAGGGTGAATTCCTCTAAATGTGTGCCCCCGGGTCAAAAGTCTGAAAAAAGTAGTAGTTTCCAAACCATCCCAACCACATCGGTAACCCACATCATTACGGTACCTTGTCACTCTCAACTTTTTCAGTCAAGCCTGAGGCCACCATCTTCTGCAGCGTCTTCTCTTTGCTCTGTGCCTGTCGAGCCAGCTTTGCAGAGCCGTGACCAAACCTGGCAATGTAATTCTAGAGGAGAGGGATGTAAAAAGAACAATGAGTACAAGTCTTGATTTGGCTAATGCCAAACAGAATAATGATCATTTGTAAAACTGAAAAGCATGCAACTGCTGTAAAAAATAAGTCCACACTTTTATAACATTTTCCCTATTTAACATCTTCATAGCATCAGAGAATGCATGTAGTGACTTTTCTCCTGTGGTCACGGAAACCCTAACGGTGGCTACTTGTTATAACATGAAATAATGTACAGCAAGAATCTTGTCTTGTCAAGAAGAGGGTTCACAGTATGGACATGGACTTGACTTAAAGAACTATCCATTGTGTGCAGAGGACACATCGACCACATGCTGTCTCTCATTTACCTTCATGTGTGTAATCTGGTCCTGTTCCCAGTTGAAGCGTTTCATCTGGTTCTCTTCCAGCTCCTCTCTGGTCTTAATATACTGGTCATAGTTACCCTTAAAGCAAAAAATAGATTTGCACGGTCATCCAACAGGGCGGCACACAGACACATAATTAGTAACAGCCTGCCTACAGTTTCCTTTTTTAGCATTGGGAGATTACATATAGCAGAGCCTTTTAAACTCTTTAAGAGGTTCTGAGGGATGCTGAGGCCGTTTTCCTTTCTGGCACCGGGCTTCTTTATCGTCAGTGGTTTTAAGCCTTACCGTGTAATACTTCAGTTTCCTCTGATGCAGGTGGATGATGTTGGTGCACACACCGTTTAGGAAGTCTTGGGAGTGTGAGATGAGCACAAGGATTCGCTTGAACCTGAGAACAGGAAGCAGGGTGAGCAATACACTTCAACAGTTTGGACTGATTTATAAAAGGTGAGGAAGTAGGGGGTGAACTTACGAACTGAGCTCCTCCTCCAGCCACACACAAGCATCCAGATCCAAGTGGTTGGTCGGCTCATCCAGCAACAGCATGAAGGGTTTGATGAACAGGGCTCTGGACAAATACAGGAAAATCGTTCAAATTTAATTCAGAGGAAACGTTTCATTGTGAAACTTACCTTTGAGTTTCTAAAGCTCATAGTTATCAGTTTTATATTACAGTTCAGGAAGGTACAGTATGTACACCTACTCCTCTTTAATGGGTGTGGCCCTTTATGAGTGACGAATCATTAGATTCCACAGTTTGACTCACGAACGGGTCACACTGCCTGCGTGAGCAGCGCGTGACGGCGACCTCACTGAACTGTTTCTTCCCTCACGCGTGTGGCGTCCACACCTATAGTTACCTACCGTTGCTGCTGCTAAGTTGCTACTGCCAGCAGTTTCTGTCTACATAGTTTTTCATAATGGCCATTTCATTGAATTATAAATGCCATTTATATTTCTTTTACACAGAAAACCAGTTAAGAAGCATGTGCTCATTTTCAAATAATAATAATCTACAAAAAAATGCCAGTACTCTGGAATACTACTGTACCATACTGAGCCATGCAAGTCACTGCATTTTCCCCTACACAGTCCTGCACATATTTCAGAATAAAAGCCTTGTGTTAACAAACAAAGGGATTCTGTCCACAGAAAAAAACCCACTAGAAAACACTAGAGGGCTTTCATTTTGAAACGAAACAGGAAAAGTTGAGTTAAAAATAAATATAAACTTTTTTTCACTGTCTGACATATTCTACAGATACGGACATTGAAATTGTAGTAATGTTGCTGTTATGATGTCAATATACGGTCAAAAAATCACTTTCACTGTCTGTGATATATTCCACAGATATCTAGACATTGAAACTGTAGAAATGTTGCTGGTATGATGTCAATATATAATCAAAAGATCACTTTCACAGTCTATTTTTGCTGTGAACCGCACGCTACATGTGGAAAAAATAGGCAAGACCTTGAATCTCTAGAAGAGACAGCTGACACAGCCACACCACTCACACGGGCTGTGTGGCTCCTCTAACCTGTTAACGGGGCCGCCGAAAAAAGGTTCTGTGACGCACACACGCTGCTCACGAAGGCAATAATAATAATTAATTTGACAGCAAAACATATTGTTTCTGAACCAGGTGAACTTGGTGCAAGAAGCAGTTCTGCCATCAGTAGATTTAGCTGAACTTGGCACCAAGTGGGTTATACACAATTTGAAAGGTAGTTATACTAATACTCAGAATTCAGAATAGAGCATGTGCAAAGTTAAAGTCATGACTGGCATGGTTTTGTAAGTGGAAGCTTTAGATAGGAGGCAAGGCTATGTTACACCATTTGCTTTCTTATTATTTATTATTCAGAAAAACCTACAACCTAAAAAAACCCAAAAAAAAACTAGAATCTACACAGGACAAGCAGTGCTACCCAAAACATATCTGCAGAGTAGCTCTGAATGTAGTATTTTACAAATTGAGCAAGGGAAATCAGGACTAGACTGTTAAAATTCAAATGTATGCAGACAAAGAGGAAGGATGCATCACATCATGTCACTGAATGGTGTGATACTACTAAGCACTTTGTGTTTACCTGGCCAGAGCAACGCGCATCCTCCATCCTCCACTGAAATCCTTCAGTTGCTTCCGCTGCATAGCAGCGGTGAAACCCAAGCCGTGGAGGATCCGAGAGGCTCGCACCTCTGCCTTGTCTGCATCCAGCTCCTCCAGACGCTCGTACAGCTCCATCAGCTTCTCACACTCAGCTATGCAGGGATGGAAAAAAGGTATTTACTATTAATTTCAATCAGTATCGCTACCGAACAACTACATGTGAGAGTTTTCCTTGTGTTTGCTTTAAATAAAGTCAGCCTCACTCAAACAAGGGTGTGTTTTGTTAAATTTCTGATTAGTGTCTCAGCTGTTTTGCCTCTGTGACAATAAATTTCCCCTCTGCAGTTATTTCTTGGTACGTCAAATGGAACTCACAGTCCTCATGGGCAAGTCTCTCTGCCTCCTTCTCCAGCATAATCCTCTGCTCATCCACCTCCATGACACACTCCAGAGCCGTCTTTTCGCTGGGGGCCATCTCCCGGGTCAAGTGGTAAATATCTATGTGCTCTGGAATGGGAACCTCACGATGCCCGATGGCTGACAACAGCATGGATTTTCCTGGCAGATAGAAGTAGACAAAATTAATTTTCTTGTCTCTGTGACATGAAAAATCCCTTCTGTGTGACATTCATCCCACTTTTACTTAGAAGAACTGCTGTAAGTGAGCAAATGTGTAGGTGTAGTGACTGAATAGTGTATGTATGTGCTGTTCTTCGTGTTGAAAGAGTGTTGCTTTTAGGATGTCCAAGTTCCCAAAACAGCCAAAGGGAAATTGGCATTATGTACTGGGAAATGTACAGGCTACTGACTAGGGCTGGGACAATACACTTATCTCTAGATTAGATAAAATCACAATACTTGGGTGCCGATTTGATATGTATTGCGATTCTACAAGAATTGTGATTCGATATTACAATTAATTGTTGTTAACTTTTTTTTAACACTAGACCATGGGGAAAAGTTTAATCATACACTTCTACGGACTTTTACTTTAGAAAATGTTTGATTTTCAGCATGTATGTAGTCTAAGATGTCCTGAAGTCAAATATATCAGTCATTGTCAGGAATTTTTTTTTTTTTTTTCAGCAACCCAAAAATCAAAGAAAAGACATTTCCCTCACAATTTAGTGTTATTTTCTTTTTAATTGATAAAGGGACATGTAATGTTTTATACTTCTGGTGAATATATTCCAATCAATCTTATTTCCATATATGTATTTTGTATATACACAGTTCCCTTTGTTAAAACCTTATTTTGAAAACTGGACGTAGTATACGAAGTGTATACTTCCTCTAACTTCCGTTTTGTGCTTTCTTGTTTCAGCTCACTGCGACCGGATGCTGTTTTTTTTGGGTTCACAGATACGGAAGGGATATGACGTCATGTTACTCTTACTACAACAATGAAAGCGTTAATTTCCTGAATAATTTTTTTCCCCCCACCCCTACTAATGACTAGTAATATCATGTACAATGAGAGATCTTTTACCTGTGCCGTTAAGGCCAATGAGACCATAGCGTCTGCCTGAGTTGAGCTCTAGGCTGGTGTCTTGTAGCAGCTCTTGGCCGTGGAAGGTGAGCGAGAGGCTGGCAACGTGGACATCAGTGCTGTTGGGGTGTGAGGCCAGAACGCCCGTCACTGCCCGTGCCTCCGTCTTCGCCAGCTCAAATTCATCCAGCTCCTTTGTCAAACTGGCAATACCTATACCTATAAAAACAAAATCCTGTTCACCGTTTTGCTTACATTTCAAGCTTGATAATTGATCTCAGGAAATATACAAACCCTAGTAAATCACAACCATGCCTTTACAATTTACTCAGGCTCTATCTGTTTGGCGACACCTGGAAGCTCCTTGAAATCTCCTGGATCCATCAATTTTTGTCATATGGATTATCTACGTTGTATTTTCATTATGCTGTTATTCTATACACACATATATTGCACATCTGTCCATCCTGAAAGAAGGATCCCTCCTCTGTTGCTCTTCCTGAGGTTTCTTCCATCCCCCCCCCCCCCATTAAAAGGATTTTTTGGGAGGAGTTTTTCCTTATCCAATGAAAGGGTCGTACTGTAAAGGACAGAGGCTGTCGTATCTGTACGGCTGTACAGATTGTAAAGCCCCCTGTGGCAAATTTGTGATTTTGGGCTATACAAATAAAATGGACTTGACTCAAAGATCAGTCCTCCTCTCACCATTGCTCTCTGCTCCATTGACCTGGGTCTCTGGTTGTTCAGCCTCATCACCGTCCTCATCAGTTCTCTTGGTGCGCTGGCGGGCTTTGGCAGCCTCCTTCTTCTTCGCTGCCTTCTTCTTGGCTAAGTCGGATGGCATGGTTGTGAAAGGCTATTCAAGAGCAGGAAATAAAAAAAGGAAACAAAAGGGATACATATAGATCAACACTTTTATTCTCCAATAACACCATGTTATGGTATGTATACTAGTGGTACAACCAGGGAATGAAATTAGCACCTGCCAAATACAGGGTAAATGTTGGTTGTGGCAGGTGAAATTTTCAGGTCACCTGCCACCATGGCACATAGGTTTTCCTTATCTTAAGAAATATTATTTTTTACAAAGCAATTCTAAACCCTAAATTAAATATATGGTTACACTTAATTTTACAGGTCTACAAATTTCATGGTAATAAGGTGATAATTAGCAGGTAACCTATTTGAAATTTCTTTGGAATTATTATTTGGAACTGAACAATGATTTTTTACATGAAATAAGGCAGGCTACTTGGTGGTCAAGTATAAGATAATTGCCTCTGGCACCTTATCAGATAATGAGCAGGCATGTATTTAATAGTGGTTCAACAAGCACACGGTTCAGTTTCTATTGAGGTTTTTGGGGTCACGGTTTCAGTTGGTTGTTTTTTTTGCACATTAGGGAAAAGAAGACAACCATTTCCAATGTGATTAAACTCCAAAATATATAAATAGATTGGCAATAATGAATAATATTTTTCTGAACACTGATTTTATACATGAAATAAGGCAGGCTACTTCATGGTCAAGTATTAGATAACTGCCTCTTCTATGTCCCTGGCACCTCATCAAATAATGAGCAGGCCTGTATTTAATAGTGGTTCAACAAGCTCACGGTTCAGTTTGAACGTAATTGAACAGATCGGTTTGGTTTTACATCCCTAATGTATACCATACCCAGATTCTCAAATTTTAGCAATACATTGATAATACCTGACTGGTATAATGAGAGTATAAATCTGGATAAAAGTGGCTAATAGCTTACAGAAAGTGGCTTAAGGAGTAACCATTTCCAATGTGTTTGAACTCCAAAACATATAAATAGATTGATAATATTTCTGATTTTCTACATGAAATAAGGCATCATGGTCAAGTATTAGATAATTGCCTCTGGCACCTCAGCAAATAATTAGCAGGCCTGTATTTAATGATGGTTCAGTTTGTACGTTATTCAACGGATGGATTTGGTTTTACATCCCTAATGTATACCATACCCCAGATTCTCAATTTTGGCAATACTCTGATAACATCTGCCTGGTATAATGAGAATATAAATCTGGGTAAAAAGTGGCTAATAGCTCACAGAAAGTAGGCTTTAGGAGTAACCATTTCCAATGTGTTTGAGCTCCAAAATACATAAATAGATTGACCATAAGGAATCATATTTCTGATATTTTTCTGAACACCGATTTTCTATAAAAGGCAGGCTACTTCATGGTCAAGTATTAGATAACTGCCTCTTCTATGTCCCTGGCACCTCATTAGATAATGAGCAGTCCTGAATTTAATAGTGGTTCAACAAGCTCACGGTTCACGTTATTGAACGGATCAGGTCTTTACTGTTTGGTTTTACATCCCCAATGTATACCATACAGCAGATTCTCAATTTTGGCAATACTTTGGTAACATCTGACTAGTAAAATAAGAGTATAAATCTTGATAAAAGTGGCTAATGGCTCACAGAAAGTAGGCTTTAGGAGTAACCATTTCCAATGTGTTTGAACTCCAAAATATATAAATAGATTGATAACATTTCAGATTTTCTACATGAAATAAGACAGGCTACTTCATGGTTAAGTATTAGATAACTGCCTCTTCTATGTCCCTGAAACCTCATCAAATAATGAGCAGGCCTGTATTTAATGGTGGTTCAGTTTGTACGTTATTGAACGCATGGATTTGGTTTTACATTCCTAATGTATACCATACCCCAGATTCTCAATTTTGGCAATACTTTGGTAACATCTGACTAGTAAAATAAGAGTATAAATCTGTGTAAAAAGTGGATAATAGCTACAGAAAGAGTAGATTACTCGGTCAAAAATGTGCCTGTAATCTAACTCAGGGTGTTAACTTGACTTTAAGGAAGGACTTAACATTATTAGAGGCCTAACATGGTTAACGGTACAGCCTTAAAGAGCGGTGATGATGGTGACGACGAATGGGCCCCGCATTTTTGCCTCCTTCCAGTCTCACCACCTGCTAGCACGTTGGTCACATTACTGTTCGAGAAGCTAACGGTAGCTAACGGCCGCTAACGGCCACTAACGGTAGCTAACGGTCACTAACGGTCACTTCAGGGTGAATTAGTCGACGACAGCACGGAGATAGTCGTGTTAGCTGATTAACATATAATGTCATATAAAGGAGAAATATATTTTTTGTGTATAAACTATCCGCCGAGTTAGCTTTCAAGCTAAAGCTAACAACGGTTGTTAAGCTACCTAGCAGCTGATAGGCCGGAAGCTAACTGTGACGCGAAGGCCCCAACGGCTAAAAAAACGGCTAAAATCGTCGGTTAATGTTCGTTTTTCAACCGTATTCTTTATTAAGACAGAAACATGTGTGTGTTACTCATTCGAGCCGGTAGTTGTCAGACTAAATATCTCCTCTTACCTTGGTAATATGTCTCTGGTCTCTGGGAGCACACTGATCTCGTGTCCACTTTTTCGCCGGGTGGATGTAGACGCACGTTAAACCCGCCAGACGGACCATATGTGGTCATAGAGAGGCGGCGTCATGAATAGGAAGGTTCCCGCCCACTTCCTCCGTGGGACTGCAGTAAAAAATGTAGTGATGGGAATTACGGCGCTTTTTAGTGAGTCGGATCATTTGGCTCAGCTCACCAAGAAGAGTCGGTTCTTTCGGCTCCCCAAACGGCTCTTCGTTTTTACCACTTCTGCCTTTTTATAATTCAGCCAAATTTAGCGCTCTTTTGACCTATGATTGTGCACATATATCACTTAAATTATTCAATATAATTATACTAAACCCTATCATTTCCAGAATACCATCATTTTACATGCTGCTTCGTTTCCGACTGTCACTCATCTTTTCTGCTATTTGCGCACTGCACTCCTCTCTCTCTTTCTCTCCTCCTCACAGTGTCCTGCCGGTGTCTCCCCTGTTCCTGGTCGGGAAGCTGAAGCAGGAATAGCCAACACTAGGATCAGATCTAAATCATGTTCATGGAGAGACCTCCGTCTGGTCAGCTAACATTACTGCCAAGCAGGTCAAATATAGAGTGATATTGTGGTTTTAGCTGACGTGTGTCGCCTCACTGTGTTGAGCGATGCTCGTTCATGTCTATTTAGAGCGAGCACAAACGCGAGCCCGACGCTGACTTTCGTTGACTTAACGGCCACAGGTGGTACTGTTAACAAGCATTTCTGAAAGTTACAAACAGTCCCTTTAAAGGGACTGTTTGTAACTTTGTAAGCGTATAAATGTAGCGGGTCGGCACACATGCACACTCACACATGCGCGCTCGCATATGCGCGTTCGCGGGTAGCCGCTGTACCCTCCTCCTCTGCCTGCTCGCCTTCACTCAGACAGCTCAGCTCGCTCCACCTCTAGACGTGAACGCGCGCTCACTACACACTGCAGAAGAGTTAGTTTAGCTCTGAGAATATCTAGTGAATGCACAGGGAACGTTTGTGCAGAAATAACTGCTGCAGCTCCTCCAGACCAACAGAGGTTTTCTGTGTCTTGTGAAGTGACGGAGCTCTACAGAGATTTACGTTGTCTTCTCGTTACCGACCGGGTGCCGGTGTCTCCTCTGCTCTCTCCGGCTGCGGGCGGAGAGAGCAGGGAGACACGCTGCAGAGCCCCGCTGCCTCAGCCTGCACTTAGGCAGGAAAAGCCAACACTAGGATCAGATCTAAATCATGTTCATGGAGAGACCTTCGTCTGGTCTGCTAACATTACTGCCAAGCAGCTGAAATATAAAGTGATATTGTGGTTTTAGCTGACGTGTGTCGCCTCACTGTTTTGAGTGATGCTCGTTCAGGTATATTGAGAGCGAGCAAGCGCAAGCCCGACGTTGACTTTCGTTGATTTCACGGCCACAGGTGTCGCTGTTAAGAAGCATTTCTGAAAGTTACAAATAGAAAAAAAAAACTGCTCTCGGACGGGAGCCGGCTCTAATCGTTCACTTCAAAGAGCCGGCTCTTTGAGTCGGCTCGTTCGCGACCGACACATCACTAGGATAGATGCTCATCTTACAGATACTGATTCTAAATGCACCTTTTTCCAAACCATTACAAACATCCACATCTTGACACAATCTTACACTACTACATATACATGTGATCTTCTTGTGGTGTTAGATATTCTGTGTATATTTGTGATAAGCTTATCCTTATCACAAAAACACACACAGGTCCCTTAGTGAGTCATAGGTGATGCTGCAGCAGCTAGAGGCTCAGTCAGTCAGTCAGTGATGATGATGATGATGATGATGAGGAGGGTGAACCCGACGTGAGAGGAGACGTTATTCCTCTGTGTGTGTGTGTGTGTGTGTGTGTGTGTGTGGCACTCAATATTTGAGGAAGTCAAGAAACTGAAGAAAATGGACGACATGTTTGACGGATTTTTACCTGCAACACCGGTGAAAAACGGGATCTATACTATCATCAAGTCGTGGAGGTGGATCGAGGAGCGACACTTAAAAACAACAACGATGCTAGCTTGCTAGCTTTGATGCTTGCTCTTTGACACATTGACGTTAACTGTTGAGGTTATAATCTCACATACGACGACCAACAACTTTTCTTCGACTTGTATTAGAGTAAACCTAAAACAGGTCGACATTTAGCGTCTTGCTACATTAGTTATCTGACTTTAGAGGTTAGTTTATTAGCGTTAAAGCTTAGCCCAAAAATAGTTAATGCTAATTAATTAGCATGAACGTTAGCTCAACCGTCAATGAGTTTAAATGGCAACGGCTAACTGAACGTTCGTTACACAGCCGTTAGACAGCCGTTACAACACAATAAACGTTAATAATGTTAAGATATTTGCTATTTTTTGCTCTTATAAAAATGACAAACTAGTTGACACCGTTTACACTTTATGTATCTTCAATTATGAGGTTGAAGATTTAACATTTCTGACTTTTATTGCTCAATATTTGCTTTGTAGAGACGTTATAACGTCTACTTCAACAGTTAATGAGTTTAAATGGCAGTTGGCTAACAGCCGTTACGCAGCCGTTACTATACAATAAACGTTGATAGTGTTAAGATATTTGCAATTATTTGCTCTTAAAAAAAGGACAAACTAGTTTACACCGTTATCTGCACGTTTACACTTTATGTATCTTCAATTATGAGGTTGAAGATTAAACATTTCTGACGTTTATTGCTCAATATTTGCTTTGTAGAGACGTCATAACGTCTACCTCAACAGTAAATGACGTTCGTTACTCAGCCGTTGCTCAGCCGTTACACAGCCGTTACTCAGCCATTAGACAGCCGTTACTCAGCCGTTAGACAGCCGTTACAACACAATAAACGTTAATAGTGTTAAGATATTTGCAATTATTTGCTCTTAAAAAAGGACAAACTAGTTGACACCGTTTATGTATCTTCAATTATGAGGTTGAAGATCAAACATTTCATATTTGCTTTGTAGAGACGTTATAACGTCTACCTCTACCTGAAGAAAAGAGACATTATGTGACATTTCCTATCTGTGTCAAGCACATCAGCTTCCTCTATCATAGGTTATCTTCCTGCTAAAATGTGTTAAGTTAGTGTAGAGAGAGTTAACACATCTTTAGGTAGCATATTTCTCCCAAAAAGAGCCCTAGTTCACTGCCAGATATGCGTCTCTCCTCTTTCCTGGCCGTGTTCAGGCCTGCTCTGCCCCTTATCCTGGGGCTGTCTCTGGGCTGTAGTCTGAGCCTCTTGATGGTGTCCTGGACTCAAGGGGACGCAGAGGACTCCTCCTGTGGGGATGAACTGGGCAATGGGAGGCTGTTCATGGGCAGAGGAGATGCCCAGAGAGACACCAGGGATGGAGCTGGAGAGGAAGACTTCCAGCCACGGATAGTGCCCTATCACAAAGACCCCAACAAGCCACACAAGAAGGTCCTCAGGTGAGGGTGGAGGTCTTTGTCATGTTCCCCAGAGAGATGCTTTCTGCAAGAACAGGGCTACATATAGATAGATAGATGGATGGATAGATAGATAGATAGATGGATAGATGGATGGATAGATGGATGGATGGATAGATGGATAGATAGATAGATAGATAGATGGATAGATGGATTGATGGATGGATGGATAGATAGATGGATAGATAGATGGATGGATGGATAGATGGATGGATGGATAGATAGATGGATGGATAGATAGATAGATAGATGGATGGATGGATGGATGGATGGATAGATGGATGGATAGATGGATAGATAGATAGATAGATAGATAGATGGATGGATGGATAGATGGATGGATGGATGGATGGATAGATAGTAACTTTATTGATCCCGAGGGAAATTCAAGTTCCCAGCATCACAGTTCCATAGTGCAAAGCATGTTAGTAAAAAGGCAGTAAAAAGTTAGTAGTGCAAAGTACAAAGTACAAAAAAATCATACCAGATATAAAAATACAAGGAGATGAAGAAAACTTTTAAAACTGAATATAGTGCAGGGTAACAGCTGTGATACATGACTATTAAAAAACTGAATATAGTGCAGAAGAGACTGTTAAAAGTTAGTACAGTGCAGGGTAACTCCAGTAGCTTAGTCTATGAAAGCTCGGCAGTGCCCATGAGGCGATCAGGCACCACTCCAGCTACCAGTCCGTACTTGATCCATCCAGGGACTTGAACCGGCAACCCTCCGGTGCCCAAACCAAGTCCCCATGGATTGAGTTACTGCCGCCCCATTACTTTATATCTTTCTCAATTTAATAGGCTTACATTTAAATCTTCCCTGAAATAATTTAAATGCTCTGAGTGGGATATACAGTATAGGTGGCTCATAGATTAGAGATTACATCAATCAGATCTCTTTGTACAGACATACAGTAGCTCAGATGTGGAGACCAGACATTGTGATCCAGAGATGTATAAGATTTCATCCTCTTTTTCACATCTTATTTCAAATCTAATAGCAGATTATTGGCTAGAAATCTTATCTCATCATTTTTAATGCTTGTTTAATAGTTTTAGAAGCTTGTGTAAATAAGTGTTGAAATCAATATCTCATGTGATTGAAACAAGTTATGAGAAATAATCACCTTTATTCTGTTTGTGTGTTTCCATTTGTCTCTCCAGAACTCGTTACATTCACACTGAACTGGGCATCAGAGAGCGGCTGCTGGTGGGCGTGCTGACCTCCCGGGCCACCCTCAACACGCTGGCCGTGGCCGTGAACCGCACGGTCGCCCACCGCTTCCATCACACCTTCTTCTTCACAGGCCTGCGCAGCCCCAAGGTGCCTCACGGCATGACTGTGGTCGCCCACGGCGACGACCGTCCGGTGTGGCTGATGTACGAGACGGTTCGCCACCTCCACCAGCACTACGGCTCCGACTACGACTGGTTCCTCTTGGCCCAGGATGACACGTACATGCAAGCGGATCGTCTGTCGGAGCTGGTGGGCCACCTCAGCGCTGGTCAGGACCTGTATATGGGTCGGGCGGAGGAGTTTATTGGTGGAGAGGAGAAGGCACGCTACTGCCACGGCGGCTACGGCTACCTGCTGTCCCGCAGCCTGCTGGCCCGTCTGCAGCCTCACCTTGACACCTGCCGTAATGACATCCTCAGTGTGAGACCTGATGAGTGGCTGGGCCGCTGCATTATTGACTACCTGGGGCTCAGTTGTGTGGAAGTGCACCAGGTAAAAAAAACACAGACTAATGCATTGACACCAATAGACATTTGACACCAATAGACATTTGACACCGTTTTATTGGCGTCATATCAGTACTAGGATTGTCCCCAATACCATTTTTTGGGCTTCGAAGCTTCGGTGAGAAATATTGTTATACATAGCAACGGCCTGTTATAAAGAAATAACAGACCGTAGAACGCCATGATTGACCAGTCAGAATCGAGTATTCAACAAAGCCGTGTAATAATGACTAATATTGTGGGGTTATTCCTTATTTCATGGGCTATTTGGGGATTTATACTTTATTGTTACATACGATTTAAAAACATTTGAATAGTGATTTGGAGGTTGAATACCATGGCAACAGTTGAAGTTTCAAAGCATTCTGGTCAGCATTAATCAATACTAACATTTCTTTTCTATGTCGCTGTTTGTGTGGCTCACAGGAGATGACCTATCGCTACTTTGAGCTCGGGAAAAACGCAGATCCAGAGCGTGAAGATGGCGTACAGTTTAAAAACGCCTTCACGGTCCATCCCATATCAGAACCAAATCTCATGTACCGCCTGCACAAACGCTTCAGCCAGATTGAGCTGGAGTGGACGTACCTACAGATACAACAGTTGCAGGTTTGTAATACTAAACACTGCTTTCTCTCAACTATAAACAGATATGATGGGACTGTATGAGTGGGCTGCTTCGGTGATGAGTTCTGTGTCATAGTATCCTGTTTGTTCTCCTCTTCACAACACCCACTCTTTGAGCCAAGGCAGGAAAACCAAGACAAGGGATTGGGTGTTTTGTGAGGGCATGTCACATTCCAGTGTCATCATCTTGTGAATACGATCTGCTTCAGAAGCCTTATTGTGTAGTTAAAGTAGCTGCTAAGGATGGTTCATTATCTCTGTATTGACTTAACTTTTCACCCCACAGAGCAATCACACACATCACAAAGGCAAATGTTTACACACTGGTCAGCGGTTGCTTTTCAGCTTTGATTTGACAGATTTTAATATGTGCTCATCAGGTGCAGATCAACAACCTGAGCGACCTGACGCCGGAGGGTAAAGCTGGAGTCACGTGGCCCATCGGGATCAACCCTCCCTTCAAGCCAAGAACCCGTTTCGAGGTGATAAACTGGGAGTACTTCACCGAAGAGCACATCTACTCGTGCATCGACAGCTCCCCCAAGTGTGAGATGAGAGGGGCCGACCGCGCGGACGTGAACGCGGTTCTGGAGATAGCGGTGGAGCGTCTAAATGAGCGCTACCAGCCGCAGCTGCGCTTCCGCAAGCGGCGTCTACTCAACGGCTACAGGCGCTTTGACCCCACGCGTGGTATGGAGTACGTGCTGGACCTGGCGCTGGAGGCGTACACCCAGAAAGGCCACAGTCAAGTCATCGCCAAGCGGGTTAACCTGTTGCGACCTCTAAGCGCAGTTGAGATCATCCCCATGCCGTATGTGACGGAGGCAACACGGGTGCAGGTCATCCTACCCGTCACCGCCCAGGATCAGGACTACGTTGGTAACTTCCTCGACATGTACGTGATGAACACTTTGGACACCCATGACAACGTTTTGCTGACGTTCCTGTTCATCTATGATCCCTTCGACGCGCAGCGAGTCAGCCAGACGGACGTGTTCGCCGGCATCAAGGCGATGATCGGGGAGGTGGAGAAGCGCTACGGAGACGTGAAGATCCCCTGGATCAGCGTGAAGACGGAGGTGCCCTCGCAGGTCAAGCTCATGGACATCATCTCCAAGAAACACCCAGTGGATACGCTGTTTTTCCTCGCCGGCGTGTGGACAGAGGTCAACGCCGACTTCCTGAATCGCTGCAGAATGAACGCCATCAGCAACTGGCAGGTGTTCTTCCCCATCCATTTCCAAGAGTACAGCCCCGCCGTCATGTACCGCGACCAGCAGCCCTCCGCCGCCTCCTCCTCTTTCGCCTCAGAGTCGCTGCGAGACGGTCACTTCGACCGCCACGTCTTCGACGAGGCCTGCTTTTACAATGCGGACTACATGACCGCACGGACCAAGATGGCCGCTGACATCTTAGACAACGAGGAGCTGCTGGAAAGCATGGACGTGTACGACATATTCGTGCGTTACTCGGGGCTACACGTGTTCAGAGCCGTGGAGCCGGCGCTGATACAGAAATACGTGCGGCGAGCGTGCAACCCGCGATTCAGCGAGGACATCTACCACCGCTGCGTCCTCAGCAACCTGGAGGGTCTGGGGTCACGCTCGCATCTAGCTATGGCTCTTTTTGAACAGGAGCAGGCCAACAGCACCTAGAGGATATTTTTATAAAGGATACTCACACAGAAAATATGGGACTTTTTTTAATCCATACACTGAAATTTGCGCCGTTGTATTTGGCGGGAAGAGGTCAGGATCAGCTGCAGAACAGCGTCGTCTTGCTCATGGACACTTTGACGGAGCAAATGTGCGCTGATGCTGCAGTTCCTCCAGCTGAAAACCTCTTTGTTCAGAGTACATCTGACTTATGAGTCTATAACTGTGACTCTGTCGCGTCTAGACGCATTATGAGTCACGGAGGTGTCTGAACTACTGCCATTGATGTATTCTTACAGGAGCTGAGCAGCAGTATTTATACTATAGGAGATTGTGTCTTGATATAATGAACGAACAAAGACTTTTATTGTTTGATTAACTGAGAAAAACTTGAGCCATAAGTCTTCCTGAGCGAAGACATTTAAACTGAAACTGGAATCAAGCTGAAGCCGTCGGCTGCCTTTTCTTTTCTTTTTTTAAGAGGTATTAAAGAGTAATATTTCCATTCAGAGTTGTTTTTTCATTCATACAGTGTGTAAAAATGCTTGTTTCAGTCTCATTAGACAACCCTTTATAGGAACAGTTACTCCTGGAGGTGTCTGTTATCTGCTTGGCAGAGCTGAAGAAAAGGCAATATGGCGGAAAACATCTTGCGGTCAGTAGCGATGGCGTGCTCATGTCATGTTCAGAATAATATAAAGGAGTCTTTCCGGTTTGCCTAAAAGCTTTACTGCAGCGCCTCGAGGCAGTGAACAGTTTGTTCCAGCGCAGCTCGCCCCGCCTCGTCTCCCCACATTAAGTCAGTAAATCTCCACCCCGGCCCGGGCCTCCCTGGGTTTCTGGCAAGTATTCTACACACACACGTCTTTAGGGAGAGAAGTGAACCCAGTGCCCAGAGGGAGGGTCGCCTCTACCTAGCCAAGGTCCGCCGTGGTGGTGGTGTGAGCGGTTAACCTTCACAGCGAGATGGTTGAACGAGCTGAATGGCTCCTCTCTTTCTCTCTCACTGAGGCCCCTTAACCTCCTCCCCCCCACCCACAAAACTTCTCCATGTGAGGGTTGTCGGGAGAATAGCGGAGCAGCGGAGTGAAAGAGGCTCTTTCTGCAGTCGGCATTACACCATCTCTGTGGAAAAGAGCCTCCACCTGCTTCCTTGTGGTGAGGTCGCTGAACAATAAAACGCCTGTCTGCCACCTTTCTGAGGAACGCCTCGCTCATGCTGGAGATTTAACCTCCAATGAGCTGGAGCACAAAATCAACACAACACTGACGCAGACTAGTATGACAGTGTTCTGTTAGTGAAGGGGAGTTAAAAAGGGCTCCATAATTAGATACTGCAGCTTCAGATCACACAGTTAATAGCATAGAAAAACAATAATTTAATTGGAAAATAATAAAGATATCAAAGGGTGCGTTTGAGTAATTCTGCCCCATACATGTTTGAGAGTTATATCTGTTTATTCCAACATTTTTTTTCAATTATCATTTATCCATAATTAAAGATAAGACTGCAACAGTTTATTTTCATTGTTGATCAGTCTGTCGATTGTTTTCTTGATTAATTAATTAGTTGTTTGGTCTATAAAATGTAAGAAAATGCTGAAAAATGTTGAATGAAAAAGCTTGAAAACGCAAAGATATTCAGTTTACTGTCAGAGAGGAGTAAAGAAACCAGAAAATATTCACATTTAAGCTGAAATCAAAGAATTTTGGCTTAAAAAAACAAATTGTCAAACTGATTAATCGATTATCAAAATAGTTGGCGATTAATTTAATAGTTGACAACTAATCGATTAACCGTTGCAGCTCTAATTAAAGAGTCCAGGTTAGTCTCCCTGTGACCTCAGGTACCTGATATTCCTCACATAAAGTCAGCTCATACTGTGTAGACTTAGCACACAGAGCAAGATCTACATGCTATCTAGTTGAAAGATTGATAATTTAACATTTTACCTATTGAAAAGAGTACAAAAGCCCACAATAATTATGCTTTGTGCATTGACTTACATTATATATTATACAAATCTATGTGCATTTATCCTCCAGGTCTTCAGCAGGGAACGTTTTATTTATGTTCTTGTTAAATTGAACAAAAATGCATTTAGACCCGAAAAAAGTCCCCGACAACAGGCAGCTACACAACCCCACTCTGCTTTAAAGCTGTTGTTAAAAGATGGAGTGAAAACAGATGAAGTAAAAAAGAAAGAAGTCTCCATTAACTCTGTGATTGCTTTGTTTATCAAGCAGTAATTCACTTTATGTGTCAAACACTAAAACAAACTGTGTTGTGTATCTGTACATGGTGAATGGGGTGAAACATACCTTAGTCCGAGAGGTAAAACAATACACGCTCCTTTGTGAATAGGCCCTTTGACGTGTCACTGCAGAGTTAACACAGGTGTAATTGATCAAATTAATTATGGTCCTGTTGTATTTAGTGTGTCACAGCCATACCAGTGAGCCAGCATGCACAACAACAGGACCCTGGCACACCTAAATGGAACAGGGCCGTAAATTAATGTTATTAATTACACCTGTGTTTACCCTGCAATGACATGTCAATATGGCTGCTGTGAAAAGGACATATTACTCATCTAATATAAATGTGTGATAACTGCAGCAGAACATACAGTGTTATTTATGAAGCTAAATTTAGAATTTTGCCCATTTTTTAGTTTTGTCTCATGACTTCATTGATTGAAAAAAACAACCTAGTTCACTTTTTTTACTGTATAACCTTTAGATGTGGATAGAAGAGGCACTTCAGCTGCCTGATATCTTTCCTTTTAATCCCAATGACATTTAAAGTATCACTGATTCTTAGATATTATTTCTGCACAATCTCTTCAAAATAAAAATGACAATCTAGCATTGATAAGCCAGATATAAACCAGAATTTAAGCCTTATTTTGACATATTGAAGGATCAGTTCTTCAGTTTGTAGCTTTAGGAATGAGTAAAAATATTTAAAAAAAAATGGTATTTGTAGATGGTATTTTTTAAGCATATTAAAGCTGTAACAATTAATCGATTAGTTGTCAACTATTAAATTAATCTCCAACTATTTTGATCACCGATTTATCGTTTTGAGTAATTTTTTAAGAAAAAAAAAAGTCTAAATTCTCTGATTCCCGCTTCTTAAATGTGAATTTTTTTTTGGTTTCTTTACTCCTCTATGACAGTAAACTAAATTTCTTTGAGTTGCGGACAAAACAAGACATTTGAGGACGTCATCTTAGGATTTGGGAAACACTGATTAACATTTTCTGACATTTTATACACCAAACAACTAATCAATTAATTAAGAAAATAATCGACAATGAAAACAATCTTTAGTTGCAGCCCTAAAGCTTATTACCACCCTGTAAAACCTTTAGAAGAGGCTCAGTTTAACACATTAATATGTACATTTTTGCATCATTTGAGGAAACTTGTGTCCACATCAACATGTCATGTTCATTAAAAGATGAAAAAAAGACACTTCAGATATCGTGGCATTTACAAACTTTGGCAAGCGCTTCTTTATTTACATCCAGGCTGTCTCGCAACGTCACAGCTGTTTTCCCTTTTTTCTTTTCTTTTTTTTTTTTGTATGTAGAATCACCAAACAAGTTTGCTCTTTACAGATATACAGTGTCATGTATACTATCATTATCTCCCCGTTGGTGACGCTCTGACAGAAGACAGTGTAAACAGAGAGAAAGAGCAGTTCCCGCTCTTCACAAAACACATGCAGGGAGCTGGGACAGACAGTATGTCAGGGTTTTAGTAACAGGAGACGCAGCAGTAGTCGTGTTAACAGATACTCTGAACGCTGAGGTCACCCAGGAGAGTTGCAGCTTCTAGTTTCCTCCTCAAGAGGGTGCAAGTGAATCAGTGACTGTATGACAACAATGTGAATGCCCCGGCCATACAAAGACAAACCGCTCCTGGTCAGACACAGGACTAAGATACTACCAATGACTACTGTTCCTCCTCTAAAGAGTGCAGTTAATATAACTTAGTCCTAGTAACAAAAACACAGTTCAGAAAAAAATCACACCTACAGTTAGTTGCTGGTAGGGCATATCATTTTTGGCAAAAAAGTTTCCAGAAGGCATCTCAACAAAAGTCTCACAGACTGCTAATGCCAGCTTTTTGATATATTTACACATACTATCTCACCGGATGTATTAATTAATGTCCATGGAGCATGCATAGGTCAATCACTTTTTGTGTATGCTGGGATAATAAAGAGGCTCTCTCACCCACGCCGAGTCCTAAAGAGTTACAGCACAGTGCAAAGAAACCCAGAAAAAGGTTCCAGCTAGAAACTGACTGCTGAGAAAAAATCCTCCATCTGACGTTACAACATATACATACAAGTCATTTAAAAAAAAAAAAAAACGTGTAAAAGGAGATCGGTGCAGATTATATCATGTGTTACAGCTACTGAGACTGAAAGCGAGGGAGGTCTTTCTTTGTTGCTTCCAGCTCCCACGATAGTTAGACCTAAAATAAATCACCCCAACCCGAGATAGTACACAGAGGAACACTAACATTCCTGCCCTACTAATTCAAAACTCATGGAGCTCCCATAATGCACCATGTAACTCACCCCCCCTCCCAACCCTTCCCTAAAACAAACACACAAATAGTCTTGTCGTATACTGTACAAGTTAGTCGGAAAACATATTTACATTCACATCTCTAGAAAAGAAAATCTTCATGTAACATAAAAAGTGTAGAAATGGACAAAAGCCCCTCCAGACCTGGGTTTAAGTGTTCATTACAATAACACTTTTAGGGGTTTGTTTACAAAAACCTGAGGCCTAATTGTTTTTATGACCACCTTACAAGGAAATGTTCTGCAATTTCTGTTTAAACCCAGGTGAGGATTTATTTTTTTTGCCCACTTCTATTTCAGTGATCATGTTTCTCTTCTTTTTGTTGCAACCTTTGGTAACACCTTCAGGACATTAACTGGCAAAAATATACGACACAAGGAAGAGGCAGTGAGCGACTCTAATGAAACAAATCAAGTCCCAACACGTATAGGCATATTTGTCATTTATGCTATGCTATGATTAAGGGAAGATTATTATGACGATCAATACTTGTTTCTCCTTCATTAAAACACTATTGTGATAATACTTCTTATCTAATACTGTTGTAGGAGTTACTGTAAAAAGAAGTTTACTGGGACTAAAATGAGACACATTGGAGTTTTTTTTCTCCCATTTGATTCACTCAAACCTGAAAATGAACGGCACCTCAGGCTTATAGATAGACTTGATTCCCTGCAAACCCAATGTGTCACACTGTAATCTCCACTTTTTTTTGCTGGTGTAATTAATCAACCTTTCAAAAACACTCTCCTAATGAGAACAAACAACGCAGTCACACTTACAATCAAACAATAAATCAGTTTCAGAAAGAGTTGGAAGCTCATCCAGAGAGCCGACTGACTGAGAATCCCCAAACACAGCAGTGTGTGTGTTTGTGTGTGTGTGTGTGAGCAGCCGGTTTTCAGAGTTTATCCTGACGTGTTTTGTGACGTATTTACAAAAGCACAGAGTAGCGATGAAGAGGAGGTTTTGTTTATTAGGCGGTGAGTCTGAGGATGCTTGTGGTCTGAGGGTCGCGACCTCTGAGGGTGCAGCTGAACACATGCGGGTTAATGATGATGATCCTCGCAGTCCTGCACAAAACGGAACAAATACGCAGTGGACGCATGTCTGCATCGAGACATCCACATCGCTGCCGTCGTGAGAAAAGCCTCCTCCTAATTTCACTTTTAATTTTGGAAAATTGCATTTCTTTATCACATTTCTTAGAGGTATGAGGTTTCACCAGACTGCAGCGACGGCCTCACACACATCCAAACACACACGCAGCTCTGAAATCAGATGCAGAGACTCAGGAGGGGCCTTGGTTTAGGTGTTGCGGACAGCCAAGGCCTGTTCCAGCTCCTGTCTCCTCTGCTGGATCTGTGGAGGAAAGAGGAAAAGAAGAAGGAATACGTCATCTGAGCGTCTAGAGGCAGAGCTGCAGAGCTGTTGTGAAGTGAGTGTAAAAGACAGCTCCTCACCTTGCAGTAGAAATAGCGGCTGACGGCCTCCTGGGACCAGGGCTCGTGGTAGAACGCCGCCCTCCTCTCCTCTTCAGGGTTCCCCACCACGTCTGTCATTAACTGCAGCCGATGAGGAGGAAATCATTAATGATAGGACTAAATAATAACCAGCTTTAATATTAGATGTGGAAACTTTGATATTCAAAGTGACCAGTGACTACAGCTGCCAGATTCTTCTGTATTTTATTATCCACCCCGACATCCTGAACATTATGTCCAAATAAAGGCAGTGAAGTTGCTTCAATGGAACTTTAAATGATGAAAGGAGCGACATGAGTGTGTGCGTGCTTATAAATATCAAACCTTAAGGTCTCGGCTCTGGGACTTGAGCCAGTCCTGGATGTAGCCCTTGGGATCTCTGGAGAAACTGAGCATGAAGTCCCTCTGGATCTTCAGCTGGTTGATGGACTCAATGGTCTCATGGATCTGAAAGAGGAACAGACACATACTATACATCAGGAAAATCTATTAAAACTGATTCTGTATGAAGTCTCAGAACTAAAATCTTCATGGTGGGCTTATAGATGTAAACATCAAGAGAAGCAACAGAAGAAAAAGTGATTAAACTGAGTCTCCAAATCTGCCCACCATAACAAATGCACTTCAATACAGGCAGTTAGAAATAGAGGTGAATGAGATAAAAGAATATATAGAAAGAGGTATAACTCTACTATGGCACATTAGGGCCATTGTAGGGAAAAAATAGATAAATTACGGAGCAGGAGAGGGGGTAATATTTCGAGAAAAAAATAATTTTCTAAATTTACAAGAAAAAAACGTAGATTTTCTGAGATTAAAGTCACAAATGTACGAGAAAAAACTCACAAATTTATGAGAAAAAAATAGAATATTCCCTGAGATTAAAGTAAAAAATGTACAAGAAAAAAAACTAGAATATTCTCTGATATTAAAGTCACAAATTTTCAAGAATTTTTTTATATCATATGAGATTAAAGTGGTAAATTTGGGAGAAAAAAATTTAATTTACGAGAAAAAAACTACAATATTATTTGAGATTATAGTCACAAATCTACGAGAAAAAAACTAAAATATTGTCTGAGATTAAAGTTGTAAATTTACAAGAAAAACATCAAAAATTTTCAAGACAAAAAAACCCGGAATAATAGTGTTGTTTTGTCAAGGAAACACATTGCTTCACTTTGCAAAGTTGGATCAACTCATCACACCACAGATGCCGCCGCTTGCCGTGTATTATGCCGGCAGTGGATGACCTAATCAAATTATTCTTTGCAATCGGATTTAGCAAGAAGGAAATACTCGTGATTTTTGCCCAGAATCACCACATTATCATAAGTCTCTAGACTTTAAAGAATTGTTTTCTTCTTCTTCTTACTGAATTTAGTTGTTTTTTTTTACAAATTTACCGCTTTAATCTGAGAAATTCAGAGGTTTTATGAATAAATAAAAGCAGCGATACTTGCTGCTGGTGTATGCATTTTTTTGTTCTTGTTCCTTCCTGCTCACACACAGCAACAAATGTCAGTTTAAAAGTTAAAATGTATCTGTTAAACATAAATCTTGGTCAAACATTAATAGTTCCTATAACAGAAGGGTGTGAAATCCATTGCAAGCAAACTACCATAAAAAAAAAAGCTCCTGTTAAAAATATATATGCAATAAAATTGGTTGTTCCCCCGAGGCAGCTTAGTTATCACCTTAGTGAGATTTACAGCATCAAAGGTGAATCAATCCACAGTTTGTATTCTGTGATGCTGGCGGTGATCTCACCTTGTTGTCGAGCGAGGCGATCTCCTGCTGGTTTGCGGTGGAGAGGAGGAAGCTGCTCATCTGGCCCTTCAGGGGGTCTTCCACCTCCACGTCGATGTCGTAGCAGGCCGTCTTCTTCTGGTCGTTGGGATCCACGCTGACAGAGAGCAAACAGATGCAGAAGAAAATCGTTAGAGATCTTTCAACAAATCCTTAAAAGCATGTCGCAGTGCCTGGAAAGATTACTGAATCCATGTTCACTAATAAGAAGTGTCTTTTCTTTTGTGTAGTGAATAATAACAGCACGTTTTTATTACAAACCTACAAAAAGTAGGTTGAAATAGGCCACGCCATATCATAATTAATGGATATAATGAGGTGTAATCCTTTCATCCTTAACATATAGTAATGCTAAATATATCTAAACAACCATGTATCACTTTTGAGTCTGTTAATTTACGCATTCACACATCGGGAGTTTTTCCTTCTGCCAGCTGTTCTTCCTGCATTTGGCAGCTTCAACTGTGTTACTTTTAGCCTGGATTATGAATTTAATTTCTTCGTATTTGTCTAATATAGTTTACTCTTTGAAAAATGTGCCGCTCTGCTTGTCTGTCTGCAAGTCTGTGGACTTGTCCATGTCTGTGATTGGTCAGATGCTGCAAACACCTCCCTGTTCATGTGAACGCGCTCACAGCCAGACTGAGAAACCCTGGGTTGATTTACCGAGTTGATAACCAGCGTCGTAGGACCGCTTAGCGGGATCTTGTTTGCTAGGGTTAGTTAAGCCAGATAACGAGAAGATACTCTGGGTATGTTGAACTCGCTTTGTAGTCCTCGGGACGCTCTCAAAAAAAATATTTTGATCTTAATGAGGCGTTTCATGGTTTAATAAGGTTTGTATCATAGAAATAAAATAGGTATTAATAAAATATTAATGCTATTTCTATGGTTTATATGCAGTAAAAGAGGAATGTACCTGATGACATGGTTGATGACGATGGGGTCGGGGGGTAACAGGAGGTTGGTGAGGCGCTGAGGGATCTCAGAGAACTTCAGCCGAGGGCAGTCAAAGATCTGTAGAGGAGGGAGGGAGAAAATATATCACATTCATAATCATATTTTCAGCAACACTGACATTAATATTTATGCAACAACAGTGTGATTTATAGTGTGATCTTGTACCTGTTGGAAGTACTTGTCACAGTTGATGTACTCCTTGTCATGGGAGTCCTGCAGCTTGTTGGTCTTGACGTACTGCCAGAGGGCCTGGATGATGCAGGAGCGGGTCTGAGTGTGAATGCCAAGCAGGCGAGCCAAGCGAGGGTCCAGCTTAAACTGGGGAGGCTGCGGAGACGATATATAATCGCATTACAACACTTTAGTACAGCCGCCCACCTCGGAGCCTTTTACATCATCACATCTGACGTCCTTATCGCATTTCCCCGGCTCGGAGATGGATGTCAGGTTCAAAATGGAGTCTTTAATGCACTCTGTAATGTTTCTGTAGGCTGGTGGTTATCAGTGACGTGAGGCCTGCAGGTTGTCACTACAGCGGCTGATTTCATGGATTAAGTCACAGAGCGTGTGGCGCCCTCACCTGGTAGTCCAGCATCAGCAGCAGAGTGCAGCGCACGCTCACGTCTCCCGGCCGCTTCACCTGGAAGCCGTCCGTCTCCTGAGTGGTGGGCGTGCGGTGCCACTGAAACAGCAAACCGCCACATGTTGACTACACACCCCAAACTACTGAGGTGGTTTATTCAGACTGAATGTTCTTATTTAAGTTTCACACTTCATCATCAGTTTGTTTCACACAATATTAATCAGAACTGTTAATTAATTCATACTTTAAAGGCCCTGAACATCTGTTTTGACAGGTTACAATTCACACTGTCTTAACATACAAATATAAATCCTGCATGCTGTATATACACATGTATACAGGCATACACTGTACATAACCACCTAATTCATGTATATGAAGTAATCAGTTACATTATCCATTCAAATTTTTTTCCTTTGCACTATTCGTTTACAAGCCATCATCAGGTTGACATTTTAATTTGGTAAATACTTTGCTTTATGACCAAATACCTGCAAAAACTAATACATTTCTTCAGTTGTCCTTGGTTTTTAGTGCTAATTAGCAAATGTTAGCAGGCTAACATGCTAAGTAAGGGATGATATACAAGGAGCCGGTCATTGTTGTGAAATAAACCCCAACAGGGCGATTATTTTACAACAATGACCCCCTAGCTGTACATTATCCCGCTTATTACACGGCTACTTGTAATCAATAATTTGACACAATAATGGTCCGCTAGAGTCTGAGATCTGAGCTGCGTCTATAGCAACGGTCTGCTATAAAGATAAATAAATAAATAACAGACAGCAGAACTTTGTGATTGACCAATCAGATCGAGTATTCAACAAAGCCATGTAATAAACTAAGATGGTGAACATGGTAAACATTATACCTGCTAAACATCAGTGTGTTAGCATTGTCATTGTGAGCTTGTTAGCGTGCTGACGTTAGCAGGATTTGGTGGCATCTAGTGGTGTGGTTGCAGATTGCAACCAGCTAAGTACCCCTCAGCTCACTCCTCTCTTTCCAAGACTGCGGTAACGTGACCTGCCGAGTACAAAACCTCGCTCAGAGGCCATCCTATACCACAATAACACTACGTTAAGAGCAACGGAAGTCAGACGGCGGCTGGTGGTACCACGGTTCTACTGCGGCTCACGTTACCGCAGTTTCACAAGCGTGTCGGAGAACTACGGTGGCCTTTGGGTAACGTAAAAATGTGGACTCCTTGAAGAGGACCCATTCCCTATGTGGATATGAAGGGCTCATTCTAAACTAACAAAAACACAATGATTCTTAGTTTCAGGTGATTATACACTAATGAAAACATAGTTATGAATACTATTTTCCATTTCTGCCAATAAATCCCCTGAAATCCTACACACTGGACCTTTAATATTTAATGTTATAGAGAAATACTTATCAATGGCTTTAAGGAAGCTGCAGACTGTTTGAAGCAGGATATTTGGCACAATTATCATAAGCACAAAGACATCATTGAGAGCACTTGTATCTAGCAGCCATGATCTTGACTTAGAGCGCAACGTCTGTGGTTTGGTGAGAGGTTACATTTCTGCAAACTAGCCATGCACGGTGTGCTGAGAAACTAAGATAGCAAAAGGTTAACCATGTGGCCGTGCAGCTGAATGTTATCACACTCAGGATCACACTGTCAGCGCAGACTTGAAGCGAAATAACAGAAAAACTACATATGAACCCGGAACAAATACAACTATTTCCATAAGACTCTCTGTGTTTCAGTCTTTGTGTTGACGTATATCAGAACCTCTCCTGTATCTAACCGCAGATGAAATGCTTTTTACAACTCCACTTTATCTTAACTGCTCAGAAACTGAAAAGAAAAGCACTTTAAGCACCATCTTCAGTATAGTGGATTGCAGTAACTTGGCACGCAATACAGAGTAATGTTTTCTTCCAACCAATGGCTGATTCAGTACAGATTAAGTACTGATTGTGCCTCAAGGTGGAGAAAAAATTCTTTTGATGGAAAATCATTCAGAGCGATGCACCTGAGTGCCTTGCCAAAATTCCCTCTTAAAAAGAGGAACCTTGAGAAGTCATAATTTTCACTTTGAAACTCCTAAAGTGTTTTTTTTTAAGTCAATACGTTTTGTGACGATACAAAGTGAAGGGCAGCTAATGATTGTTTTCCATAAGTAAGCACTTGTTTTCTGCAGCTCTCACACCTGCATGTTAAAACAACCTTGCCATGTTGAAAAAAGACGCCTCTTCCTTTCTGTTGTATTAGAAAATCAAATTATTAATAAAGAGAGAGGGCAGTCCACTCTCTCCGTCTGTTTTATTTTGTATATATCCAAAGGGCATGTAAGAAAAGGAAGCAGGTTAGTTGGGGTGATTGTAGCTGGAGACTTAACCAGACAACACAAAATAACACGTCTCTCGTCTGCACGATGAAGAAGTCGTCACTGACCCTGACTGTGTGGCTCAATAGTCTCTGATTTGAGCCACACACAAAAGCTCTTTTACTAATGGATGTGATCTCAAATGAAAGCACTGACCTACGAAGTGACAAACTAGTTGTCCAGGTTGTGAATATTGAAGGGATAAAACAGACATTGAAGCGACAATTCAGGGAAACACGCCTATTAGCCTTCTTGCAAAAAATGATCTGCTTTCTGATTTGTGATACGGAGCTATATAAATAAAATTGACTTGATTTGACTTTAAGAGAAGGTCTAATTAGGCCACATAATAAAACAGTATGTGGGTGGACTACAGGTGTGTGATGGAACTGAGCCATTGTTAATGAGCTTCACTTGTGATATTGCTCATATTTGTTCATTAAATATGAACAAAATCTGCCTATCCGCACCTCTAAAGCTCACTAATTAACATGCTATATTTGGTTTGTTTAATTTGTACAATATATTTATATATATATATATATATATATATATATATATATGTTTATGCAGTTTTACGGGGAGCCTCACAATGACGAGGCTATAGCTTCATATTGAACCATAGACTGTATATAAGAAGTGGACGTGGTCACCGTGACGTCACCCCATTGGTTTGTGGACTGCTGTTTTGAAGCCTCACATTTTGGCCGTTGCCATCTTGGTTTTTTGCAACCAGAAGCAAGCAGAAACTAGTGATTGAGACCATAAACTCATGTTTACAATGTTTACTGAGGTAATAAATCAAGTGAGGATGACGTATGACCTGCAGCTTTGATTATAGTCATACGTCATATTCCCATTTTAGCAACAACCTTCTTTTAACTTTGAGCACCAAATTAAATTATTTATCAAAAAAACAATTGGCAAACAGTGTGACTAATTAACTTAGTCAGGAAATGACTCAAATAAATATGAAATATCACAGAAAAAGCCCAAATACACAGGAGGGGGGCTTTTTGATGAACAGTCCGTCCCACACACACTAATGTAAAAATCTGAGAAGGTCATTTTCACTAAGCCTCAATTAGTGTATAAAAGTTTAAAATGCATGAAAAAGTTGAAAGAATGAATGAAATTCTGAACATTCCGTCCGTTCACTTGAATGCAGAATTTTTCCCGGAAAAACGTGGGATATTTCTGAAAGTATGAAAGGTATGACTGATAAAAGTAATCCCAACAATCGTGTTCAAATTGAGCTGAACGTTTTGATGTTTGACTGAAGTTTCTACATTGAAAAATGTGGAAGGAGTTAAGTGATGAATAAAGCGGCGGAGGAACAATAATAAAGAGCGAGACGAGTGAGAGCATGTAGCGCTGAGGACATTTGAAGCTCACATTCATTCATTTTAAAAACACTAAAAAGTTTGCAATCATTTTGTAAGAGCAGATAAAAAGTCGATTGGATAGTTTGAACTGACCTCAACCAAGTGGTTGTCAGGACCGTAGAGGTCTTTGTCCAGCTCAATCACCAGGCTCTTAAAAAACGAAGAGAACTTCTTCTTCTGCTTCCCCGGCTGTGACACAGAAAGAGAGAGAGAGGTGGTTAATTAATGTCTAAATCAGACACACAAAATCCAAAAGCAAACAAAAGCATTGCTTATAGCAACGCGACAAACCCACAAGAGGCCGAGTGAGATCAGAAGCAAAGTGAGACACACTACGCATTCTCAGGGTCCACTTCCTCCGAGCTCGACCAGAAATATTTGTGGTTTGTGAAACCTAAATGCTTCCTACCGCTGTGAGACGACGGCCTTGCCCCGGACTGCTAAGAACATCAGAGCTCATTGAAGTGAAGCTTACGGTCCAAAAACAAATGTGTGATCCTTTCTGCTTTTCAAGCTGCATTCACAGTCTCTTTAAACACTCTCAAAACATCTCGTCATACTTCTCTGTCAGAAGTTGTCTGAGCACGTCATTACCGCGTGTGACTGCCGGCCAAAAACGACCCAGAGCGGCACATTCTCACACTAAATGGGAAGATTATAATCTCAGTTATTTTTTTAGAGGACAAGCAGCTATTTGATGACATAATACTACACCCTGCAGCAGATCAGTAGCACAGGAACGGTATTTAGTTATTTCACTTTTAAATTGGCTATGTATTAAATAACATAGGTATAAAACAACAAATAAAATGCACTAGGGCTGTCCCAAATAAAATGTTTTGGGCTTTAAAGCTTCAATGACAAATATTCAAAGGTATTTGAAGCTTCAGGACAGTACCGCTCTAATGTACACACACGAATCTCTACACACAACAAACAGTGATATCCGTCTGAGAAAAACTAATAATAATTAATGTTGAATATGGACTTTATTATTACATACTTATATATTAAAAAAACAAAAACAAAGCATTCGAATACTGATTAGAAGGTCGATTATCATGGAAACGGTCGAAACCCTAAAATGCGCACTGTATATTTCAGATGGACGAAACTCACATCATCCAGCAACTTCCCCTCTACTCGCAGTTCCCACGATGCGATGCTGCCGTCTGAGTCATCAGCGTCGGGTCTTGCAGGGTTGAAGGTGTTAGATATGTAAAGCCTCAGCTTACGCTTCTGCTGCTGACACAAGGGCACATAAAAACACCGGAAATCAAACGGACATCTCACAAAATATCAAATTATATGTCATCATGCAGGTGCCCCATCTGAACTGATTAAAATAGTGCTCTAATATAACAAGAGTCAAGAAATCAGATGAGTCTTTCTGTGTTTTAAGATGAGACAAAACTAAAAAAAAGTTATTTAAGACCTTTCAGTACATGTTTAGCTGCAAATATAAATAACATTTTTGTTTCCTTTCAGAACTGGTGTTTTAGACTGACACCTTGAGGTCGCCGGCTCCTGATTTTTCTTCCTTACCTTCATCGGTCTCTTCAATGCTTCCTGGATGTCCACACGTTTGCGCATGATGGTCTGGTCCAGTTTGCGCTCAAACGCCAGCAGATCCATGTAGGCCTGAGACTCGGGGACCAGCTCACGGATCTGCTCAGAGGGGAGACAATCTGACATTAAAATCTTTACATCACACACATTAGATAAAGGACTTTCTTCACATATACTATCTGAATATCACTGAAAGGCTTAAGCAGATTAGCTGTCTGTCCTGCCTTAGTGCTGCAGCTGGTCCAATGTCTTATTTCAAGGACATTTAACCCCATAACATTGTTTCGTTTTAAGTTCAATAGTTCAACGCTTCGTGATATTCACTTTCTTGCCAAGAGTTAGATGAGAAGATCGATACCACTCTCATGTCTGTACAGTGAACATGAAGCTGGTGATTGTTGGAACGGTGGTAAGACTAACCAAGATGGTTTTGATGAGTTTTCTTTTTTGTGTGTTTTACGATGATCAGCGAGGTCAAATTACTGTTTCTGTAAATTGGAGTCTGGTGGCTTTGAGGAGCACATATAACAGCTGTTTCTTTTCCCTCTAACTCTGTGAATTAAAGGTTTATTTAGACCAAACCAGAGTTGGTGACTGTTGTTTTATCTTGTTTCTGTCGAGTTTGAACGAAGTGTGTTTTGGTAAAATTACGGTTGTCTGACTGGAGTCTGGTGGCTTTGAGGAGAGCATATTAATTGTGTGCTTTGCACGTTGATAAATTCTAATAATTGTCCAAATCCCTGTTGATTTTACTTATAAAATATTCACTTCAACGTGCGTCACATAGCATTACATTGAGTACTGCAGAGTCATTTGTCCCAGGAATGAATGCAGACTGTAACCTTTCCCACTAAAGGCAAAAGCCAGATGTTAGTGGGTGTTAGTGTTTTTTTTTGTCCAGTGGGAAAATATATATACATACATTTATATATATATATATAGTACAATAATCAAACCCAAGACTCAGTATTTCTATTGCTGCACCGACCTTTCCATCAATTTTCTTGATGTCTTGTGCATCATTACGTACCCATTTCCACCGAAAACTAGCCTGACATATTTACTATTTCCATTAGAACGTTTGGGATCTCCACTTGAATTTGAAATAAAGTTCAACGGGTTTAAACACAGTTTGGCTGCACAGAACGAGTTTGTGCTGACTGACCCATTGCCAGGTTAGTGGGGTTCATACAGTAGGTTTAACTCAAGGCACCCTGGTGGTCTCGGGGTTTTAAGATTCAGACCATGAGCTGTAATGCCCCCGATTCGACTCCAGTGAGGGACTTATGGTGTACGCCATTCCCCATCTCTCTCTCTCCTCTGATCTCTCCAGGATCAGCAATCTAAAACCCAAAAATACTGACATACACCTGTGACACAATATTTAATATCTTGTCATCCAATAAAATCTTCATCAGATGACTAAATGATTACAGTATATGGAGTATACTGTGTTCAGTATCTGCTGCTGCCCTGCCCACCATTAATACAGTGGTCCACACCATCCTGGGGACACTGGGGGATAAAAATGAGATGCAGAGTGTGCAGCCAACCAGCCAGGACTCAGACATTACCATACCGATGAAAGTCCTCGGAGCATCAAGGGCTGCTGCTTACTTACCAAACTGTGCACACACACACACACACACACACACTCCTCCTCCTCCCTCCGTCTTCTTCCCTCTTTCATGTTTCTTTCTAAATGGCTGCCTACATTGTTCCCTCTCATTCCTTCTCTATCTCCATCTCGCTGCCTTTCACCGGGGCCGAGGTGCCGAGCAGACGGAGCAGACGGAGGGAGCGTGGCAGACATTCCCTGTCCCTGACTCATTATTGTGGAGTGGCGCCCCGGCCATGCCTACTGCTATCTCTCTGTCTGGGTTATGTTAGTGGATAAGACCCGAGCCAAGATGCTCACAGTCTCCAGACCTCCGTAGTTTTAAGCCCTGTGTGTGTGCTGGCCAGGACGTGGTGAGGTGACGGCGTGGCACAGGGCCGAAAAACCGAGACCGCGGGATGAAAATCACAACCTCGGTCGGCACAGACTCACCTGTGGCAACGTGGCATTTCTGCTTCGCTTCTACTTGTGGTTGCGTCTCTTCCATATCCCGCTGACTACTCCAATTTAAATCAATGAGCCACCATCCGAATACCAGAATGAAACCCTACAACCTAAAAACCTCCTGATCGCTCCCCTCATCCTCTCCCTCCTCATTTGGAAATAACACATAATCGTCTGGCCCTCTGCGTCTTCCAAGATCCCCTGACATCAAAAACCGACCGGGATTTTTTCCACTTTGCACACAAAAACCACAATAACACACACATAAAAAAACAACAAAGGTAAAAAAAGATGCAGCCTCACCCTTTGCGGAAGAATCTTGTCTGCCATTTTCCTTCTCTTAGCACTAGAGAGAGGGAGAGAAAGACAGAGAGAAAGAGGAAAAAGGGAGCATGTTACTATGGTGACTGATAGCGTAGCACCCAGGCCATCTGCTAAAATGCTGGGCCATATCCAGCACCCCAGCATCCCAGCTGTGTGTGTGTGTCTGGGAGTGTGTGTGTGCGCATATGCGCTAGTGTGTTTATGTGTGGTGTCTGAAATGCAGCAGTCCACCTGGAAATCGAGAGCCTCTAACAGCCAAAAAAGTGTCACATCAACACACCTCTCGCCTGACATGCATTCACTTATTCACTGCACACACACTGGGGCCGGTGCAGCAGGACTCAGGACGGTAACAGGATGTGTGTTCAAGAGCTTTTAGGAATGGATTTCACAGAGTGTGTGTGTGTGTGTAGATGTTTTCATTCATGAATGTTCCTGCTGTGTGAGAGCATTTGTTTATGTTATACTTACCAGAGAGCGGACTGAGAACAATAAGACAAACTGTGCCACGTTGGAGCCTTTTGTCAGAACTTTCATACTTCGGTGACACTGATTACAAAAACAACACTACAGCTTCCTTCGCTGTTCAAGAACTCCTTTAAATATTCAATCTGTGATATGTGGAGCACGCTTGTAAATTCATGCAAGTGTTCTGTAGTTGCAGAAGGACACTGCCTTTAAAGACGGCACTACACTGCAAAAATAGCAATTCAATAAAAAGTCAGAATAATTTATTTTAGGATGATTTATCAAAGATAAATATAATCTTGCCGTGTGGGGTGTAAAGAAGCAAAAGAATTTGTGTCTTATTTCAAAGATCTCGTAATCGTCTCTGTAGTCCTGTTTTAGGATATTAACTCTTGAATTGAGTTAAATTAAAAGACAATCTAGCCTACTTTCAAGCACCTTTATTGTGAATTTGTTCACTGTTTTTAAAAAAATGTTTTTAGTGAAAGAGTTAGATGAGAAGTTTGATACCACTTTCATAACTACCCGCTAAATATGAAGCTACAGCGAGCAGCTGGTTAGCTTAGCTTAGCATAAAGAATGGAAACAGGAGGAAACAGCTAGCCTGGTTCTGTCACGATAGTGTTCCTTCTCATCTTACTCTCTGCAACAAAGTGAATAAATGCATTTCCCAAAAATGTCGAACGATTTCTTTCAAGGGGAGATTGACTTTCGTACCCACTAGGGGTGGGCGATATGGGTAAAATCTTCGGTATCAACCGTTTTATATTGCAATATCAATATATATTGTGATAAAATTTTAATTTAAAATAGTAGAAAAAGAGAAAGATAAAAAACGAACGAGAATGTTTGTTTTTGGATAATCCAAAAGGTGCACTAAAGGTGCATGTTGGGTAATAACATTGCCCATCGTTGCTATTACAGGGATAGATACCACAGTATAAACAATACAGAAACATCTCTGTATATGTTTGTGCATGTAGTATATATCGTCATATCGCCCAACCCTAGTTGATGGTTTCTTAATATTTCTTCTTGCTTGTAGAAAGGGATTTTTTTTTTTGCAGTGTAGATAAATGTTCTATCACAGAGCACTGCAACGGTCTGTGAAGCAGTATGTTACATCAGCATGCCAAATACTGAAACAAGCCTGCTGCAGGGAGAATTGAAAAGATCCGGGGGTGCATTGCAAAGGAAAACACAAACCTGCATCACACACAATCCTCCATTTCACAACTGTTTCTAAAAGGGGTTTGAGATTGGATTCTACTTTATTTCTTGAAACGGTTCCCATCATGCCATGCTCCAGTCCAAAGCATGCACCACTAGAGGGTCAACTTCTAGGCCTGGACGTATGGTTCGGCCGTAAAGACTCATTCAGGGAGTGCTGGGCTCGGGGGTGAAAAGGCTAAATAGGCCATCAAACGTAAGAAAATGGACATGCAGCAGAATAAACTCCTACTTTGATCCGAGCGTGGGATCTGATTGTGGCTCTCTCATGTCCATCTGCCTCGCCGGCATCTCATTGGCTCCGGGGAATCCGACTGGCTTCCTAAGGATTGGTGAGGATTCGAAGGTTGTCCGATTAGAGTTGTGGCGAGACACACACTCAAGTAGGATGTCAGAGGAGGGGGGGGGGGGACACCTGGTGGTTCTGGCTGTTTGTGTGTCTGTGTGTGTTGGATGTGTGTTAAGTTCAAGGGTCTGTTAGTAGGTGCAAACTCTCAGACAAGGGCAGGCACTGGGGATGGGCGTGTGAGCGCGTCCATGCACGCACAAAGTGCAGCAGAGGAGGCGTCCTGCTCATCTGAGGGACACGCTCATTCAACAAAGTTTCTCTGTGAACCAAAACAATCATGCTTCACACACACAGACAGACAATACACTGAACACACTGTGAACTGTGTGTATCACAGGAAGAGGAGCAAACAGGCAGTGTGCGAGTTCAGCTCTATTGTTTTCGGCTCTGAATGTTGCATTGATGAAGTAATGTGCAGATGAAGACAACATGCATGCTACTCACTCCTTTTCTGCTCATTTCCCAAAGCAGATTGCAAACCTCTCTAAGCATTTCCTCTGTCCAGAAGCTTAAACCAGCCGGCCTAGCAACAAGATACCTGTTTCATTATCCCATGAAGCTAGCGATGTTCTTAAGCAACCGCTAAGTGTCCTATACCAAGCAGCATGAGCGTTTTTCGGTTGTTTCAAGGACAAAGACCAAAATTAACAGCCGAAATCAAGATATCAAAGCTTTATAAATACTACCGTCCTCATTGGAAATGCAAGATCAAATTGAAAGTTTGCAAAAAATCCCTAACACAAACCAATTTTAAAAAAGAAAACCGGAACTAAACTGGTGCTGAGACATGTAATATGGAATAAGAATGGGCTAAATTATGACTTTAAGTCTGTGATAGCTCACTGTAACACAGTAAATCAACTGACTGAGGAGGTGAATTCAGTGGCAGCCATGTTTGAGGTGACTCTCAGATCCGGTAGCAAAGCATGCAACAATCACAGAACAGTTTGATGGAAAGCCCACAGTCTTTTACTAATTCTATGCAACTAAAAAGGCTGATTTATAGTTGTACTAGATACCGCCAGATCCTACACACTGGACCTTTAAGTTAACCTCTCTTCAATTTGATCCATGCTTGTTCACGGAGGAGTAGCTGGAAATGCGATGCTACCAAGCAGACCAATCAAAGTAGTTGAGTTCTGCGTCGCTGCGACGTGTATTTACAGTTTTGGGGAGTTTCACGTCAGGGTACGGCATAGGGTACACGTTAGATTTGATGGAGAAGTATAAATCACGCTTAAAGAAGTGTTTCACCCTCAGCCTTTACGATACAACTGCACACCGTGATAGAAACACAAGAACTACAATGACAAACTTTAGGTTGTATAAAATGCGGCTAGAAAAGCTACTCAGGGCACAAGAGGATATTTGGAAATGATAATGTGATAATGTGCATCCAAAATGTTACAGTATGCCCAAGATGATGCTGTAATATATTTAGACATTTTAAAGCACACATGAGATGAATCCACACGGACGTCTTTGCTTTAATATGCTTTTTACCGCTTTAACCTCTGTTCCGAGTATTCCTCGCTCTGAGACACACTTACCATGAGCCTCTATGTTAAAACCTACACTTTTACTTCATTGGGTTTTGTGTGATGCAAATGTTTTCCAACCCTTTCTCCAAGAAATTACATTTATATACTTCTAATTTGCAACAACAAATATGTTTTCTAGAAACATAATTGGAAAACGTTAGTCGCGTAACCACACGTGGGACTGGGTTCAAAGTCCTCTGCCCACCATCTCTCTGTGAGTTATGTGGCCTTTCCTCCAGTACACAAAATGTTTCCGTATTTGGGGGAACAAATTAGTAGTATCTAAACGTAATTCCTAGGACACAAGGTTGAGTATTCATAGCCCTTTATGCAAAGCGAACTAGAGTTAAATCCTATTTTTAGCAGCAGCTTTGCGTAGGACAGCGTTTGTTCTGCAGAGCGAGTGTCGCTGGGACCATAAGGTCTCAATGACACTGCAAACACAGGTGGCCCGCCCTCAGCTGGCAGCGTCGAGGGGTCTTAGCGGGACGGAGGAGAGCGGGCGGGGAGCTGGAGCAGCAACTTGTTTGCCAGAGGACACACAAAAAAGCAACAGAGAGACAGAGACACCTGGACGGGTCACCCTGGACCATCGATCAGACCCTCCTCCACGCAGCCGGCCGGGCCGCTCTGGGGGGGGTTTGATGCCCCGACGGAGGACAACATTTCCCCTGACCTGTTCGACAAGCCTGCTTAATTGTAAGTGGATCAATCGTGCTGCAGATACCGAGAGAATGAAACCGAGAGAGAGACAGAGGTCCACCGAGTGCGCATATTGATCTCCTTTCTAATGACCATACCTGCTACACACTCGTCTCCTAACAGACATCATCCTCTGTGTGTGTGTGTGTGTCTGGGATACTGATGTTCAGATCCTTTGTCAAATAGCAGACAATAGATAGTACTAATACAAGTACTAGAGCCTGAACGCCTGCAGACAGCAGCATGGACACATAGACGAGACCGTGGGGGCAAACTAGACAACAGAGGAGAGACATGGAGTCACAGCGGAGGGTCGGGATGGTGAGAAGAGGATGCACAGAGCACAGAGAAGTGAGCGCAGCAAAGGATGCAACAAAAACAAGGAGTAGTGGGACAGAGTCGAAACAAAAGTTGAAATGAAAGCTGGACAGAGACACACAAAGGTCATGGTTTCACCTCTCACCAATAGGATTTTTGAGATCAGATTCTAGAAATGGTTTGGTACAGGTATGTCCACTGTTGCTGTGGATCTTGTTATGATCATTTGTATTATCTTTTTTCTTATTGATAGTACAGTAGTGTGCACAGTGTACTAGATGGAAGTGTACTAACGGAAGTATCCGAATTGAGACACAGCTTAAGATGTTGAACATGGTAAACATTACACCTGCTAAACATCAGCATGTTAGTGTGGTCACTGTGAACACGTAGAGTCTCGTTACTTGATGACTAATCATATTGTAAAATAATCTATACGTCATGTATTGTTAGAAATGTGTTGATACTGGTGCTGGTATGATACTTATGTTTACTGGACCATTAAAGTAATACCTTTTCCAATACCTCAGGAATATACATTTACTTTTCTCCAAAACCCTTTTAATCATTTAACAAACTTCTTGTGTTTAAAGTTGTCTTAACACAGCAGCTGTATGAGAACGTTGCCTGAATGACATAACGTCTAAAATGAGCAAAACACTGGAATTGTGTGATCAGAAAATAAGTAAAACCCACTTAGAAGTTCGTACCAGCTTTTGGTATTTGACAGTTTTTGATACGGACTAATTTTGTTTGGTGCTGAAAGATATTGTGGTTCGATGCCCAGCTCTGACTACATCACCTGCACATGATTCGTGATCATTTCCATGTTTGGTTTTGAACATCTACGCCAGACTAGTAGAGGTCAAAGTGTAACCACGGCCTCCCTCAATCATTCCACACAAGAAGCAGACTAATAAGGAGTTCTATATGCGAGCCGTGCAGTGTTTAGGTCGGAGTTGGAGGTCGACTGGATTCAGACTCACTTTCTGGCCCGGCTCTGGACGGACTGCTGCTGCTGCTGTTGCTGCTGCTGCTGCTGGACCTGCTGGGAGGGGGCAGGCCTCTTACGGCTGGGCTCCATCACCGGGGCGGGCAGGCCGGGCCGCACCGCCGGGCTGCCTCCGTACGGCGGGCCGGGGGGGCCCATGGGAGCTCCCTGGTGGGGCATCCTCGCTCCAGACGGCATGCCAGGACGCTGGGGAGGGAAAACAAGAGAGAAGACGGGTCACATATATGTAGAAAACATCCTCCACTGTGTTTTCTGATTAATTATAATCAGAAATTAGAGCTTCTAAAAATACAACAAAGGAAACATTTGATGAGTTGCAACTTTTATGCATTCCCAAAGCTTTTTGTAAACACACTCATCTTATCTGACAAAGTCGAGCTGCAACAAAGAGTGTCACATCAGCTCCTGATCCAGACCTCACACATCTTTTCCTATTTAAAATTAAATTCCGGTGTCTGCTCCGCTTCTATTGAAACTGCAGAGTCTCCAACCTTTTGTAACATTTCAGTAATCAAACATCAGCTTGAAGAAGTTGGTAAACATGAACACACACTAAGCAAATTTGTGACGTCAACACACGCGATTTCTGAGTTTTGAATCTTTTCCATCTGGTGCGGCAAACATGAAAGAAACTGTGTAGTAAAACTTTAAAAGACCCAATATGGGATTTGTTTGTGTTAGATAGTCGACGTTAGAGACCAACGTGAAATATGGAGCACGTACTTCAGGCAACTTTTGAGCCCGCAGAGTGTCAGTGAAGTCAATTCATTCATTCACACACATTCATTTTAGCTGAAGCCAACATTTGAAAACTGATACTAGAGCAGCGATCCGTCTTGTTTAAAGATAACTAACACTGGTTTCCAGAAAAATGCCAGAAACAACAACAACCACACTGAGAATATGCAGCATTGTTTTGTTTCTGTCTTATTTTATCTCGTCTGCTTTAAACAAAAAATTTCACGGCTGAAAAATAGACTAAATGAAGGTTTTCTTTATACTCGGTCACACACACACACACACACACACACACACACACACACACACACTCTCGTCCTTAACAATGCAAACAGTGTCAGAGCCCACAGTCTCACACTCCGGTCTTGACGCCTGGGAACAACTGGGGAACTCTCACCTGTGCCTGTCACTCCCATGACAACAGCAGCTGCCTCAGTTTATTGTCTGAAACCAAATTGGGGGTTTGTATGATAGAAAGAAGTCCTTTGACTCCTTTGAACGAGAGCACAGACCTCCTTCTGTGTGTGAAGAACTACATGTCTTCTAATATAATACAATTTAATTACTTTAAATGCAGCAGAGGTGGAAGAAATATTCAGATCCGTTACTTAAAGTCAAAAATATTCCATTATAACTAAAAGTCCTGCATTCAAAATCATCAAAATACGTCACATTACTGAAGCTAAAGACGCCTTAACTGAAGCTTTACTGTGACTTTAATACCTTTAAAGGTTCTTTATATGAGATTCAGGGCATAGACTGTATATAAGAAGTGGACATAGTCACCATAACGTCACCAAGTGGTTTGTGGACTGCTGTTTTGAAGCCTCGAAATCGCCATCTTGGTTTTTTGCAACCAGAAGTGACATGAGAGGGTGGAGCTAAGTACAACGGAACGCTAAATAAGACATTATTAGGCGACCAAAAAAGGTTATAATTAACTTTAATGAACTGAAAACACACTGTGTAAGAGTTAAAGTTGTAAGACGAAAACACAGACAACTCCCAGACCAGGCAACGCCGTGGTAGTGACCTGTCAATCACAAGGTAGCCACGCCCTAAAGCATCCCCTGCTTTATGGTCTGTTTGACTCTAAATGGGACCATAATTTACTAAATGAACATCATGCTGTACTGAAGAAGACTTGAAACTAGTGATTGAGACCATAAACTCATGTTTACAATGTTTACTGAGGTAATAAATGAAGTGAGAAGTAGGCTCATTTTCTCATAGACTTCTATACAATCAGACTTCTTTTTGCAACCAGAGGAGTCGCCCCCTGCTGGCTATTAGAAAGAATGCTAGTTTAAGGCACTTCAGCATTAGCTTCACTTTTCAGACCCCGCAGTATAAATTTCTGAATATTGTCTTGAGCACCTTTAATATTTCAGGTGAGACTATGGATGGGTGATATGGCCAAAATAATCTAGATTTTTTAAAGAGCTTAAGGACAATTCACGATACACTTTGAATTTTTTTCTATTTTCATGATGTAGACATTTTACATGTTAGTTGATATTATGCATACATGCTGCATATTTTTACATAATTTTGCATTTAATGAAATTATAACCAAGCTAAACAGGGAGGGTGGGGGGTCTGATTAGGGGCCCATGGTTTACTTTTGCCCTGGGGTCGCCTAGCAAGTGAATCCGGCCCTGACTGTTCTATGGTTTGATCTATAACAATGCATCATATTTCATTAGATTATCTCAGGGTTTGTATGTGAAATCTTAATCTGAAAAGTAACTATAGCTTTCAGATAAACGTAGTGAACTATGGAAGAGTATAAAGTCACATAAAATGGAGGAACTTTAGTACAAGTATCTCTAAATACAGTGTTCTCCACCACTGTCTGAAATTCATTCTGAGCACGAATTGATCCAAAAATATGACAATCATTGACAGTTTCTCAGAAAATATCAAACTATAAATATTCTACAAAGGACAGACAATTTGTCACATTAGACATTTTAAACCATGAAAGATGCTGCCAGTCTATTTTTCTTCTTCTTCTACCTTCTCTGTTATTAAAAAAACACACATCTAAACCTTGTTGTTTGGCAGAGCCGTGACTTAACAGACCCCAATGTTTAACCATCACCTTGCAAAAAACAATGTCCTCTTTCAAACCGCCAGCTACATTTTGTAACAGAACGAATAAATGTTGAAAAGAGAGAGAGAGAGGACAGCTGAAGGATACAAATCAGGAGTTTCATAACCTCACGTTTCTCCGACATTTCACTGTTTTAATGTGGATTTACCACGTGTACGATGAGATTTGATCTTTAGACCGTCCACAAACACACGTGAAGAAGAAAACAAACAAAAGACGAAGGTAATAAAACAGCAGGGAGGGCAAAATAAGATATAACTAGATATCAAACTGGATACTGAATGTATTCACGGGCAGATTTAATAACTCAAAACAGACTCTGACAGCATACGAGAGGCTCAGACTGACGTGTTATGTGCCCTTTGAAACAGTGACCAAGCAGAGATCCTGTGATAAGAGGCCCGAGCAGGCGGCGCTGTCACTCTGACCGGGAGTTTGGCCGGCGAGGGGGGGAGGGGATGTTTTGGGGGTCAACGCGACTGAGATGGGTCTCCGAACGGGAGAGGATAAGACAACATATGGTTGCGGCCTCCTGCTCCAATGTTGTCACCTTGTGCAGCTTTAACAGAGCCGTCTACTTCCTACCTAAGCTGAACAATAACACCCAAACAGACCAGACCTTCAGCAGACAGACTTCTGTTACAAGCGTCTGTCTGGAGAATCTGAGCCTTTCAGATAACAGATACAGAAAAGCAGAGCTGGATAACGTGTAGGATGAGTTTCCCCCTAAATCCACACACACAATGTGTGGTACTTTATAATCTGACCTGCTGAACTGACTCCAACACGCTGCCCGGAGCTCTGCCAGCCAGCCAGCCAGCCAGCCAGCAATCGAATCTGCCATGTGGATGGATATCTGAGAAGTGTGTTGGCATCTCTGGAGGGATTTTGAAGAGGCCAAACTTAACCCACACTGTACTAAACATATGAGTCTGTGGGTTGTAACGTGGATGGTCCCTTTTAAAGGCTCTGATTGGAATCAAATCTATTAAAAACTGAAGATGAGGTTACTTGACTGGGACATGACTCATTTCTTTAAGGCTCAAACCTAAACTTTTGTTGATTTATCCTCTTTGAAGTGTCAGAAAACCAACCCTGTCTCCTACTACATTGCATTCCCAGACAGCTAAACTGTATTCTCAATTACATTTCGAGGGAAATGTATTTACTCCCAGATTACGGTCGCAGTTTTAAACATGTGGTTGTATATGTAAGTTGAAGCAAAAACAAAACAAAAACGCAACAAAATTACTTGGTTATGTTTAGTAAAAAAACATCATGGTTTGATTTAAAATGACTACGTTTGTCGCGTTACTAAACTACGTAAATCAAAATAAATCAAAATTCACTTTTGGTTTCATACGGGACACAAACAACGGTCTCTTGGTTGAAAGTCCTGTGTTTGTTTGACTTTTTTCCCCCTAAAAAATTACTCAAACTGATTAATCAATTATCAAAATAGTTGGCGATTAATTTAATAGTTGACAACTAATTGATTAATCGTTGCAGCTCAAGTTGCTAACAAAGTAACTATATATATACAGTATATATATACTGTATATCGTTAAAGACAGAACTATAGAAGTCTCATCATCCTAATTGATCATTTTGTTTAAATAACGCCTTCAGATTCATTCATATCCCGGTAATTAAGGACATAATAGTGTACATCAATGTGAAGGTTGAGGGCAATAATTCCATATAAGTGTTTATTGACTTTCAGTGGAATCATATTGTGATGATAAGAGCTGCAACAATTAATCAATTAATTGTTTTGAGTAATTTTTCAAGAAAGAAAAAAAGTAAATATTCTCTGATTGCAGCTTCTTAAATGTGAATATTTTCTGGTTTCTTTACTCCTCTTTGACAGTAAACTGAATATCTTTGAGTTGTGGACAAAACAAGACATTTGAGGACGTCATCTTGGGCTTTGGGAAACACTGATCAACATTTTTTTTACCATTTTATAGACCAAACAACTAATCGATTAATCTAGAAAATAATCAACAGATTAATCGACAATGAAAATAATAGCTAGTTGCAGCCTTTGCAGTTGCAGGTGATGATTTGAACATGAGATTTTAAGCTATCCGTCTCTGTAATATCTGCCTCCACCCCGATACAATAAAGGTGAATCTCATTCGTGATGCTTACAACGTTGAGAAAAATCTTATTTAAAGAGATTCAACAGTGACCTTTCTTTCCAAAAAACAGTGTCCCTCATAGTCTGGATCCAAAAAACTAATTCTGGACAGTTTTCATAGCGACTGTTTCTTTGGTTCAATGATCATGGCAAGGTCTGCGGATTACCCAGAGTAACCGGTAGTATTGTGTTTCTAAAAGACAAGTGGCTGCTGAATCTTTTTAAATTTCACTTTTCAATGCTGTGAGCACCACAGGACATTTCTTTCACTTCCTTTGTGTCGGGGTGGAGGCAAACAAAACACTCAAAATCTGGGCAAATAAAACCCCAAACTATCTGCATGGATAGTTCTGTAATCCTGTTTTAATGATGCAGATCGGAGAGTAAAGGTGAAGATAATGTTCAAAGGTGCGATCACACACACAGACGCATTTTCAGATGACGGCGCTACAGTGTGTCGTATTATGTTTTGGCTTATCGGGGTTTCCCACGCAGAGCGCTGGAAGGCTTTTCTCATCGACGCGGCCCTCACTGACCTCCACACACACACACACACATATGAGAGAAATAAGGGGGGGGAGGTAAGGCAGATAATGAGAGAGAAAGAGGAAGAGACCTCAGCCGGGCCTTCAGCCCACCCATCAGTCCTAGAACCAGACCTCGGCCAAACACTCTCCCCCACAAGCACACACACTGCTGCTGGGAGGCAGGAACACCACGACCTTCGGTAACCACAACAATGTGTGCACGTATTTATGTTGCATCTGTGCATTTGTGTGTGTAAAAGCTTCATCAAAGGGGGGGAAAGTAAACGTCATCCGTCGCCACAACTGCACCGATTCATCCCCATATCCCATAGTATAAATATTTCTCCATTCTGCAGCACAACGAGGAGGGAACCTGCCGCAACTATTATAACAAGACTTTTCCATCTTGAAATGTGGGGGAGAGAACGAGCAAAGAGAGAGAGAGAGAGAGACGGTGGTGGGGGGGAGGCAGGGCATGAGAGAGAAATAAGCAGAGGGAAATATTTGGCTTGGAGCAGCCAGAACCTCATCAAGGTTAATTGGTCTGTTGAGAGGACACACTCATCTGGCTCATCAATCACCTGCTCCATTGTTTCCTAAAGTCTGCCTCGGCGCGCAGGGCTTCAGCTCCAAAGCCCCTGTAATGACCGCTCCTGTCAAAGAGACAATGCCTCATCTTGTTTCAGTGTATAAATCTACCTGGTGTCAGGACGCCAAACATCAGCGCTGATTAAAGCGCCGAGAATCAGACGGCGGTCAAGCTGTGATTTTTAAGACATGAAAGGATCTGACAAAGTCTTTTTGACCTTCTCGGTGTACTTGAGGATTAGGAAGTGAAGCCAAGTTTCAGGATCTGTGCAGAGGTGAAATTCAGTTCAGCGGAAAGTAGAAACCACATCCAGAATGAGACATTTATGATGTAGGAGCTGGGACACAATGGATTAATTGTAAGGTCTATATAGTATCAGAATATAGTGACAAATTCCCCAAAAAGCTTGTTTTAGTAAATCGACAGTCCAATACTCCCCAAAATATTCAGTTAACTATCATAGAAAACCAGCATGTATTAAAAGGATAGTTTAGGGGGTTTTAAGTGTACGCTATATTTACAATATTTTCACTACTTTACCTCGCCATCAGACAGCGCTTTCCGACAGGGAACTGAAGCTGTTGTATCCATCTATGCTCTCACCAAAGCCACCAGACTCCATAGACAAAAACAGTAATTTCTTCCTTCCCAGATCACGGGAGTTGCCGGTCTACCGCTGCCTCGATCGGTTAGGTAGTTAGTATAATTGTGTGACTTCGGTGAATCCGAACTAACACTTTAAAACACCAAAGTCTCACAATAACACAAAGAAACAAACCGATCGAGGCAGCGGTAGAACAGCAACTCCCGTGTTCTGCAAGATAAAATTACTGTTTTTGTCAATGGAGTCTGGTGGCTTTGGCGAGAGCATCGATAACGGCTTCAGTTCCCCGTCGAAAACATGAAAATATGATATAATATAGCGTACACTTAAACTGATATGGACTTTTTTAGGTGAGCCTTTCTTTTAGGAGGCTAAAATACGTTTTGCTGCCGGCCACGTCCACATCACATTGCTTCTGTGCTGAAACTTCTGTCTGTTTCTCCAAACTGGGGGCGTGCCGACCGTCATCACTGACTATGGATAAGTACCTCATACAATCCCACTTCAAAAAACACCCAAACTATCTCTTTAACATTTGAGAAGCCACAACTGGTGCATTTTTGCTTAAAAAATGTAATTGCAGATTAATGTGACGATAAAGAACCAACCAACATCTGCTCTACGAATTGTTTCAGCTCTAGAAACTACTTTACCAACCTCGATAAATCAATTTCAGGCACATTTTTTATTGAGGATTTGCCGTTTTTCTTTTTCAAATATCAAAGAAAACCGAACATCATTGTTTTTTGTATTTTTTGTTGGACAAAATGAAACATTTAAAGATGTCACCTTGAGCTTTGGGAAGTTGTAATGGGTATTTTTTAACCACAATTTTTTAAACATTACACTGAGTAAACGATCAATCAAAAACATGAAACCCATGACGAGGTCACATCATATTAAGAGACAACGATTGAGAATAAATCATCAGTTCATTTACACACTTGAGTCAATGTCAAAGCCACATCTGCTAAAACTTTCAACTGTCACTGACCACTTTTACATCATCCTCTCACCCCTCTAATTCATTCATCCCATCACCAAAACAAACCTCCACTGTCCCGTTATTAATGTAATCTATGGTAATAATTGCCTAACCTCTAACCACGAGCAACACTTGACTTGACATTTCACGCCAGCTTCACATGAATGGACCGATTGTTCTGCATGATTTCCAGGATTGGCCGCCTGCCTCCCCCGGCTCCGTCTACGCTACTACGTCCGTTTTTGTCTCGTGACCTTACAGGTTCAAATCCTTCCACACCGAGCAACAACACGCCGCCCGGCTGTGTGTTGTTGTGAGTGGACTCTTCATTTCAAAAACCCTTTTCTCTGTCTTGTCTGTGACTCTCAGTGGAAAGCAGTGTGCTCACAAGGAGGGGGGAGAAGCTGGCTGCTTTCTGCTTCAGCTTCCTACAATTATCCATTTTTCTGTCTGAGTGTGTGTGTGTGTTAAGAAATCCTCCCCATCCTTCTCCTGCTCAGCTCCATCCATCCATCCATGCTGCTCCACTTCTTCCATCTCCTTTAACAGGCTGGGATCCAGGGGGGGCTGGAAATAACCTTCACATGGCCAGCTTTACCCAGCTATCTCTCACACACAGACTGCTGCTGCTGCTGCTGCTGCGCCGACTCATGCACACACACACACGCACACACACAGATGCATGCCAGCTCCCTTCATGGGAATGACGGACAGCGCCACTCACCACTCCATGGACCAGGAACTCAAACAGTTTGCTCTTGGTGGCTTTCCTGGCTCCCCCCGCCGTCTCCTCCGTAGCCATTTGCTCAGTCCCCTCCGTTCACCCTGCTATGTCTCCCTCTCTCCTTCTTTTGTCTTTCCCTCTCCCTTCACCCAGCCTCCTGTTCCCCTCCCCTGCTCCACTTTCCTTCTCTTTGTGCTCTCCTTTACAGCACTGCCTGTCCCTGACTCTCCTTCTCTCTCTCTCTCTCTCCCTCTCTCTCTCTGTCTCTCTCTTCCCTCCCTCTGACTCTATTTTGAATGTGCAGCAGCCTTGCTGAGTCTCTCACTGTGTGTCTAGCTCACTTTTTAGTTGCCTTTCAGGAGCCCGGCACGTCGCTTGGAGGTGGAGTGGTGGTGGTGGTGGTGGTGATGTAGCAGGGGGGAGGCTTGTGAGGGGGTCTGGCAGGGGGGTTTCAGCCAGCCCACCCTGGCGCTCCCCCGCACAGCTGTTGCATTCCATTGGTAGATAAGGGCATGCGTTTGGTCTTAAAACTGGGGGGCTGGGGAGGTTTAGAGTCGCTCTGCTGCAGCTTCCCCCCCCCACACCCCCGCGGTGACCAACCCAGAGGCCACGGTCAGCACACACGGACCTCTCCGAGTCCTGGGCTCATTCTCAAAAAAAAAAGGGGGCTCTTAAAGGGGCCACGCTGCATATCATTAACACATGTGTAGACTGCCATATATGATGGGAGTCATGACGTGGTGGTGATGATGACGAGGAGGAGGAGGAAGAGGAGGAGGAGGAGGGTGATTTCTCAATTGAAAGAAAAGCCACTCAAGGCAGGGAAATTATATTTCTCTTTCTCATGAAGCGTGATACTTGCCAACCTTGAGAGCTCAAAAAAAGGAAGGGAGGATTTAGAAATCAAAGCAGAGGATCTGTGGGTCCAAATGTTTGAGTTTCAGAGACTTTGTTTCCTGCATTCTTGCGACTTTTAAAGAATGAAATATAAGAAATAATAAGTAGCTACACTGCAACAGCATTTTAAATCTTAAATTCTTCAGTAGGCAGAATATTTTTGGCATCATTGGGCAAAAATGTCCATAATAACCTTTCAGCATATTGTAATTCAAGTGTTCTGAGAGAAAACTAGACTTCTGCACCTCCTCATGGCTCTGTTTTCAGGCTTTACAAAATCTAAATTCCTATTGGCTGTGCTCCAGCTGGTAGGCGGTGCTTGATATTTCCTCAGCTGATCTCAACGTGGCTGCCGGGTCACAAACTTTCTAATTTTACTGCTAAACAGTACGCTACAAGATGTTTCTGAAAACATTTGAGGCGAGAAATACGCATTAACGTAACATAATATTGATTCATATTTGATCAGCGCTGCCTAGTTTGACCGTTTGATCGGAGTTTGTGACGCCAAGGCTCGAGCTTGGCTCTGATTGGTTGTTTTCCTCCGGTTTGTGAAATCTTGCAGATGCCGTTAGGAGCACCGGAGGACACAGAGGCACATGATTTTTTGTCAGATTACCTGTCTCATGCACTACTGTCAGGATATAGGGACCGTTTTATAAAAATAAAAATTCTACCTACTGCTGCTTTAATTCTCAGGAAAGAAAACAGAATAATTCGCTCCTTTGGCGTGAACTAGTGTGAATCTCTGTATTTATCTGTTTTTATTCATTCATTCATTTTTTTTTTGCCCTACTTGAGTATTTATTTCTCTTTGTACTCTCCATTTCTCTCTCCGTCTCTCACTCGCTGAAGGTTATTTCAGACACAACGTGACGACGGCACCACAGCGCTATGAAACCAGTTTTTACATTGGCTTGCACCACACCACAACAGCTTTTCACTACGTTGAGCAAAGACCAACTTTGGGTGCTGCGCGTTGTGATGTGCAGCTGTGTTGTTGTCCGGGTGGAAACAGTGAGGCTTATACATGCTGTACAGCGCCAGAAACAGGTTGTGAGAAGAAAAAAAAAGTGTGAACATTTGTCATAAATTGGGAGAATTGTGACCCCGGGAGGAAACCGGGAGAGGGAAATGAAAAACGGGAGTCTCCCGGGAAAATCGGGAGTGTCGGCAAGTATGTGCTCCACTTCACAAAAGCAGAGGGCCACGTCAAGAGCACCTTCACTTCCTGCGTTTCTGTGCTGGCCCTTTGTCGGAGTGCATTCATAGGTTAGAAGCATTTCCTCCACTCACCTCATTAGCTTTTACCTTTCACCCAGTAGTGAGCCCAGAGGCTATATATGCAGGCTGTGGCTGCAGCGTAATGGCAAACAAACATGCTGCCCTGCACAGCAAGGTGACTGTGTCACTTGACACGTGTTACGTTGATTGAGATAATGAGATTTCTTCTCAAAATGCAGAAAACTGAAAATCCCCAAATAAGGTGAAAAAAATAAATAAACCATCCGTTGATGGACAGAAGGAGGACTAACAGACTTGGGCTGGGATTTTTAGGTTGTAACACTCCAATTACACACAACCCCAGAGCTTCACCCGTCGCCACACAGGTCATTACTCCGTTAAAACCACGCCAGCCACGTTGAAGATTACGACTCTTTCATGTCTCCTGCTGCTCCAGCCCCTCTTTTTCTTTCTCTCCCTCCCTTCTTTCCAGCCGTCAGATCAGGGGAGTGAAATATTCATGAGGTTATTTGAATGACAAAGGAGGTGAAGTGGGGCAGATTCAAAGGGGGCTCGGCTCCTGACACATGACGGCGTATTGTCACCGTTATTGTTTCCTCTTCCCCCGTTGTGCCGGTGTGAAAGCGGCAGAAAAGTGTCGAACCAGGTGTCAAAGTAAGGAAATTGCCCTCAAGAGGTGATGTGAAGCTTTGACACAGAATCCGTCCTTCAATTATCACATCATGACGAGCTTGTTCCTTAAAAATAGTGCGATGGGTAGACGTTAGGAAAGGAAGGGGGTGTCGCTCCAGTTCTGGGAGGAAAAATTCAGTTATTGTGTGGACAGCTGGTTTGTGGTTGTGTGATCTCTAGGCCAGAGGTCATGACCTTCTGGAGGATGCGCCATCCCTCAGAGGACCCAAGCCGTTTTTATGCATGCATATCATCCATTACATTAAAGCACCATTACAGACAGAAAAGTTAAAAGAGAAGCAGGAAGAGAAGATCAAAATGAACGTCCTTCAAACTACCTTCACACCCCTGATTATTGGAATCGACTTATTGATAGACAAACGCTGGCCCTCCTGTGTGTATTGCTGACAGCTGGTAGCATTAGTCTGCTTTGTGGTGACACCTGGTGGTGAGATGAGTGTACTGCTGCTGTCATGAATCCAGTTTGGAAGGCTTTGAGGAACAAGGAACCCAAAACCTCCTCTGCAAAATGTCTATTTGCTGCCTCAATCCATCTGTTCTCCCTTTAGTCAAACACTTCAAAAAATATCAATCCACTATGCATTAATATAACCTTGTGTTATATAACATACAACACAGGCTTTAAATATATTAACCGTGTGCGTCTCAATTTCCTGCAAGGTCAAACGCTCAACCCGTCGAGCGTTTATCCACGCAGATTTTGAGATTGAGCCAATCTCCCGTTTCTCACAGCGACGGCACGTGGGTTCAACGATAACAAAGAGATCCGGCAGCTCGGGCAATGCAAAAGGGAGCCTTGAGCGCAGGAGTACCCCCTGTTGGACCCCCGTCGTCTCCCTCACCAAAGCCAGTCAGTCTCACCAAATGGTAATGTCCCAGTGAGCAGCAGACAGGGGGTAGAGGGGGGCTAACAGGGGGTAAAGGAGCAGCAGTAGTATTATTGATGACCAACAGAGGGAGCAAACAGCCGGGCAGGGAGGCAGGGAGGTGCTGACTGTTTGAATGGAAGCAGGGATCCATGATCAGAGCCTGTAGTGATGGGTCCTAGTACGTCTGAACAGAGCCAACACATGGATGAGGTATCATACAGCATGAAAACACTGCAGGGACCAAACTGTAATCACTGCTCAACCACTTTCATTTTCTAAGCATCTTTTTGTCATTATTTTTTAATTCTTCATGTCCTTATTTGGCCACCCGAGGGAGACAAAGAGCTCACACTATACATGCTTCATGCAATACAGTATGCAAACTGTCTAGCTGGTTTTCTAACCTGCAATGCTGTCTGCATCATCATTTTACAGTGTTTAACAGTGGATCGCAACCAAGAACCCTCCAGTGTGAAATACTGGATACTTCAAGCCTCTATATAACCTTCAAACTGTGAAGTAGGGCTGCAAATAACAGTTATTTCCATCATCAAATACAATCTTGATTAATCAATTAATCATTTAGTCTATGAAATGTCAGTAAATAGTAATAAATGCCGATCACAGTGCTCCAGAAACCCAAGGTCTTAAGCCGACTTGTTTTGTCTGACCAACAGTCCAAAACCCAAATATAATCAGTTATAAAACAGAGAAAAGCAGAAAAGTAGGGCTGTCCTTGACCAAAGAAATTCTACTTAGTCGACTCATAAGATATTGTCGACAAATCGATTAGTTGATTTAATCGACTGAGTTTCTCCACAAAGAACCACACAAAAGCACCACTTTAAATCTGTCGTTAACCAGAGATGTGCACTTGGAAATAAGTCATTCAGCATGAAAAAAAGCATAAAACATTACTAATCGACTAAAGAAGTAGTAGTCGACCAAGACCAAAACGACTGATCAGTCGACTAATCCACTAAGAGGGGTCAGCCCTACAGAAAATACTCACTAATGACATGCTGAAACTAAGCAGTGTTTGGCGTTTTTGCTTGAAAAGTGACCGAAACGCGACGCTGTGATGATGGGTCACAACACAACAAAATAACTTAGTGAGGTTTAGAAAATAACTACATAGTCGGGCTTAGAGCTACTACGTGTCAGCTGATTGTAACGTGAAAGTGAAACTTAACGCATTGGACACGAACAGCGGTCTCCTGGATGAAAACCTTGTGTTTGCTGTGTTGTTGTTTTTTTCAAATCAAAGTATTTCTCTATAACATTTAAAGCTGCAGTTTGTAGAAATGGAGCAAATATGATTAATAAAGTTATTTTTTATAAAACGGTCACTATATCCTGACAGTAGAGCATGAAATAATGCCAATTTCTCTCCTCAAATGTTTTCAGAAACATCTTGTAGTGTACTGTTTAAATGTGAAATGAGAAAGTTTGTGACCCGGCAGCCATGTTGAGATCAGTTGAGGAAATACTAAGTGCCGGAGCACAGCCAATAGGAACGCTCCCTCTCTGAAATGACCTGTGATTGGCCAAAGTCTCCCGTCACGGGCTAGATTTTCTAGAGCCTGAAAACAGAGCCATGAGGAGGTGCAGAAGTCTAGTTTTCTCTCAGAACACTTGAATTACAATATGCTGAAAGGTTATTAAGGAATTTTTTCCCAATGATGCAAAAAACATTTTGCCTACTGCAGGTTTAACGGGGCTAAAGCCAAAAACTGCTGGTGTTTACATGAAAAGAAGTGCTGCATTCAAGCAAAGATCCCAAAGCGGTTGAAATATCAATAGGCAATTATCAAAAAATCAATCAAGTTGCAGCTTTGCGTTCAGATTTTTCTTCCATCTTCTCTAAAATGACATATAATGATATATATAATTCATTATTGGGAGAAAAGCATGGTGGAGGTAAATTTATTGGATTTCTTTGCTCTGTTTAGTCGAAGTTGATGTGCAACAACAATAAGCTGAGCAGAGAGCATGAAAGGAAGGAGGAGAAATCCATACATTGATGGTTTAGGCTTGTTTTTCTGCAATCTCTTCACAAGCAGCCCCGGGGAGGAAGGTAGTATACAAAGAATAAAACGCTCTACCGGTGCTGATGTATAACGCACAGTTCCCAGTAGGAAGGTTTACATTCCAGAGACCACGAAACCTGCCCTCGTCACCGTTATTGTCACTGACAGATGGGGTGTGCTAGGGGGAATATGGACTGTACTGAGGGCATGGAGTAAAGTCTGATCCCCTCCCACTGCTGGGCCCCTCTCTCTTTTTTCTTCAGTTTAAGAGCTGCACACAAAAACCAGCTCAAGCTGCTTAAAGGCCAGAGCTCTCAGAAAAGCTACTCAATGGCCATCAGCCACCATCAAAGGGACTGTACAAAAGCACGCAGACCTGCGCCTCCACTGAGGAGGATTAAGGAGCGGACAAGTACATTTCAGGGCTGATTTCTTGCAGCCAGGCATGTGTAATGAAGAGGAACCTACGGGGAGAGAGAAAGTCTCCCATGGAGCCTGAAAATAATAGGGCATCTGCTGATGTTTTGCGATCAAAGTGATTTTGGTACAATATACCGCGAGGAAATAGGCGAATGATTTTGCACAAAGCGGCAGCGCTGTGCTAGGCGCCTAACCTAAGATAAGGAGTTTAGGGTGAACCTTGTTTGGGACAAAGCATCTTTATCCAGACGGGTTTATGGTTCAGCTCCTTGGCTGCTCCCTAAAAGAAGGAGGCATTGTGGGAGCAGATGGAAAGACGGAGCAGCAGTAATGAGCCCAGTTTCCCCCACAAGCAACGAGCAGCACACCGGAACAAGGCCTGAAGCTTTACCTGCTTCGAGGCATTTCCTGTTTGCTGTAGCCATGACAACGGCATAATCTGCCTTGCGCCCAAAAGCCAGCAGCCAATCGTGGGGGAGCGACGCCGACTGCAGTGGCTTCAAAACTGGAGCAGCAGCTGGTGAACTGAGCGAGGAGCAAGTCCAGAGTTGAAACTGTAAAAACTACAAAGAAATCCCAGTTTTGAGACAGAAAAAAGACTTCAGTTCACTGTGTAAGTCACCGGGGTCAACTTTGACACAAATAAACAGTGAAAAACACTTTCACTTTCCATGAATAAACCCGACCCAGCAGCCATATAAAATTCCACGGGATGAAAAATAAAACTGGCAGAATAATTCCACCGCGATAAACCCCCTCTCCTCTCTCTCTTCTTTCCTACTCTGCATCCAAGCTCAGCATTAGCCCCGATCTTTCAGCACCACTCTGCCCGTGCGGGATGGTTAGAGAGAGCCGACAGAACGAGGGCAGGATTGGTATGTGCAGGGCCGCATCGAGACCACTCCACATCCAAGAGATGAAAATCAGACCCGAAGAGGAGGCACAGAGGTAGCATTAAAAATCCACTGCTACTGTGCCGAGGAATTCATGAAATGCATGATATTTTGAAAAGTAGATCCACTTCCTCAGGATCATAAGAACATATAAACACACATGCATACTGTATTAGCCCTAGTTTGTGCCTCTCATGTATTACTATTACATGTATTGGTCGTTTTGGTTTTAGTTGACTAAGATTTCTTTAGTCCATTACTCATTTTTTCATGCTTTTTCATGCTGAATGACATATTTCCAAGAAACTTATGAGCATATCTCTGGCAAACACAAGATTTAAAATGGTGCTTTTGTGTGATTCTTTGTGGAGAAACTCAGTTTTACAGATCTGTCGATTACATCAACTAATCGATTAGTCGACAAAATCGTATGAGTGTTAGTTGACTAAGAATTTCTTTGGTCGAGGACAGCCCTAAAAGATATAAAATAATTGAAAAGTAACATCAATATATACTAATATAACTCTTTTAACTTTATCTTTAATCATTTGTGTCTTAATTTAGTGAACGGGTTTTAAAAATATTTTAACAGATGGAATATTTTTTCATCCAGATGTGTAGAAGTGTTGTTAAATGACCGAAAACATCACCTCGATTCTGATTGGTCAATCACGGCGTTCTACGGTCTGTTATTTCTTTATAGCAGACCGTTGCTATGTTTAACAGACCGTTGCTATGGGCGCAGTTCTGATGTCAGACTCTGGCGGACCATTTTTGTGTCAAATTATTGATTTCTTAAGTAAACAGCTGTATAATAAGCGGGATAATGTACAGCTAACGGGTCATTGTTGTGAAATAAACCCTGACGCGAAGCATCGCCCTGAACTTACTTGGATGATTAGCTCGGTGATTTGAATGTCATGTTAATACATGAGAGGCACACATTGGTGCTAATAATACTGTACATGCATAAGTGTTGTATGTTCATAAACCATTAAAAACACATATACTCTCTCATATGTGTGTAGAAATTGACGTTATATAAGCAACAGTCAAAGATCTCCATGTGCACAGTTACGTTCAGGTACATTACCATTATAGAAACAATGTTTTTGATGTCTTCATGTCTATGTGGTCTGGGAATTTATATGTAGATGACACAGTAAACTACTACTACCACATAATGTCACCTCACTGTAACAACTCCCAAGTGCTGCACAACAAAAGAAAAAGGTAGCACGTCAACTCATCCAGTCACAGAACAACATCATAACCACTTCTTCAGTTCCCTTAAACAACTCCACACAAATGTTATGATAAAAAGAACAATATAAAAACAACAAAATACCACTTCCAGCTTCATGGACAACCACACAAATGTTCATATTCCTCAATCCCACGGTAGCTACCTGATCCAACACATACAGTAAGGAGCTGATACAATTAGACCCATTAAACTCATTAATCAATTAGTCAATCAACAGAAAATTAATCAGCAACTATTTTCTTAATCAACCTTCTTAAAGGATTGAGGATTGGCTGCTTTTCTTTGTCTTGTGTGATGGTATATTTACTATCTTACTGCCCTGATGGTCAGATAAAACAAGCAATTTGAAGACTTCAACTTGAGCTTGAGGACATTTTTGAAATTTTTTCACCGTTTTCTGGCAGATTTATTGAGAAAATAATCATCTTAATTAATCAGATAATGAAAATAATTATTGATTGCAGCCCTAAAACCAAAGATACAGGCATTCATTAAGGCCTGATCCGGATTAGAAAATAAATTCATTCATCTCTTTGCAATGCTGTTGTGCACCTTTTTAGAAATTATCATTAAATAAGCTTTTGCAACAGAGAGGGAAGGTGTAAACGCCAGCTGTGACATCAACATGCATGTGTGTTGTATTGGGTTGTTGTATTGAATCTCTCCAACAGAGTCTGGTGCAGTATTGAGCGTTAACATCTAAGTGGGTCACCCAGCCGCTCGCTGAACTGTAGCACCATTAGGACCCAGACAGTTTGTCTCTGAGTCGAGCGCACAATCTCATCAGACAGCTAACTCTACATTATGAATGGGAGTAATATGCAAGTGAAAGGAAAAACCCACAGACGGTGCTTTAGGTAAGATAGCAGTGATTAAAAAACACACTGTTATAATCTGTTGGTAGGCAGCGAGGGCGCCATGTTAATTAGGTTACAAAGCGCTCGATTTAAACCCATAAAAACCTATAATCTCTGTGGGGAAAATGACAAAGTGGAGGTTCAGAGGGCTGCGTGAAAGTGCTGTTTATAGGTGGGAAATTGTATAAAATTCATCTTCAGTATTGCAGCTATAAAGTGCACTGTATGTCTGTGTAAAATATGCAGAGCTTCACCTCTATATACAGCACAGTAACCCACATACTGCATTGCTTTACTGCAGTAGTCTAGGGCTGCAACTAACAATTATTTTCATAGTTGATTAATCTGTAGATTATTTTCTCCAGTAATCAATTAGTTGTTTGGTCTATAGAATGTCAGAAAATGGTGAAAAATGTTGATCAGTGTTTCCCAAAGCCCAAGATGACATCCTCAAATGTCTTGAAACTCAAAGATATTCAGTTTATTGTAATAGAGGAGGAAAGAAACCACAAAATATTCACATTTAAGAAGCTAAAATCAGAGAATTTTGACTTTTTTTCCTTAAAAAAACTACTCAAACTGACTGATTGATTGATTAATCATTGCAGCTCTACAGTATTTTAGATATTGTAATGATAGTAATGGTAAGAAATGATATCAAAACTTTCATAATTCATATTTTCATTGCTGATAAATGATTGTTTTCTTGATGATTATATGTTATAGTGAAAAACGTCCATCACAATTTCCCAGAGCTAAAAAATATGTCTTCAGATTGTTTGTTTTGTCTGACAAACAGCCCAAACCTGAAAGATATTTTATTTATTATCATATAAGATGAAGAAAAGCAGCAAATCTTATATGATATTAAATTAAATATTGTTGAATTTTGTCCAACAAACTGACCAAAACTCAAAGATATTAAACTCAATATCATACAAGATAAAGAAAAGCAGCAAATCTTATATAATAACAAATTCAATATCTTTGTGTTTTGTCCAACAAACTGTCCAAAACTCAAAGATATTTTATTTAATATCATATAAATATGAGAAAAGCAGCAAATCTTCACATTTCTGCAGCAATATTTTTTGCATTTTTTGCTTCAAAATATGATCGAAACATTTACTTGTGATTAATCAAAATTGTTGCTGATTCATTAACTGTCAATCTCTAATCATTTCAACTTTTAATATTCTAGTGGAATTAATAGTTTTACTGTAAGCTCGTTCGTTTCCGGGGTAACAAAACAACCATTGAGGCAGCACATTCCTCGCCAGCCAAAAAAAGGAAGTGCTCCATTGTCCGTTTATCCCTGCAAATAATACCAAACACAAAGCCGGGGGAACATTTAATTGGATGACCTGCTATTTAGGAAATGAAGCCAAAAATGTGTAAAGCTTCCAGTTCGTCTAATCAATCTCACTGCTGGTGCAGAAAACAGTGTGAAACAAAACGCAAAAGTTTGGCAAACTTGGAGCTGAAACACTCAGTGATTGACTTTGATGAGTTGCCAAAACTAAATTTCAACCATGACTGAACAGAGTGACGAGGTTTATATATGTATGTGTGTGATGGGAGGAGGGGTCCTGTGCAGCTTTCCTTAAAAAGCCAGGTCAAGCATTGAGCGGACTGTAAAAGGAGCTGATCCTCTGATCCTCTATCAGACCTCAGGAGCTGTGACGGCACCTTGCATACTAATGTGGTGGCTGTCCTCCTTTTTCTTTATACTGAGGGGGAATATCTGTGCCAGCAGCTGGGTCAGGGAAGACTGTGGTTTGAAATTGAGCTATTTTAGGTCCTATTTTCATAGAGAGAGTGAGCCTGTATCAACCACTTCTACGGCAAAACAGCAGGTTGAATTTAAAAGCAATCACAAAACAAGTGCAGAGCAGCTCAAAAGCGTCCTAATATACAAGCTATGATGCAACTGATTAGAGCAAAAAAAACCAGAGGAGGTACTGTAGGACATTCCTGCAGCATTGCATGGAAATTCAATGTTTATCATACTTGGAAAAAGTATTTAAAAGCAATCACAAAACAAGTGCAGAGCAGCTCAAAAGCTTTCTATACAAGCTATGATGCAACTGAATAGAGCAAAAAAAAAGCAGAGGAGGTAGGACATTCCTGCAGCATTGCATGGAAATTCAATGTTTATCATACTTGGAAAAAGTCTTTGCATACATACTGTACATACAAGCGACCTCAGAGGGATTAAATCTATGGAAAACTATGCACAATCAACCATTTATTTAAGATAAGAGTAGTTATGCAATATTCCATGTTGGCTAATTGCACCCGAATGGCTGTTTCATCTAAAGAGCATCAAACTGAAGTGCACGTTAATGGTGCTCTTTGAAAATCAGCAAGCAGCTGAGTCACCAAGTCCTCCATAAATCAACAGATCTGTACATGAAACCAGAGCAGGAGAGAAAGAAAGAAAGAGAGAGAGAGAGAGAGAGAGAGAGAGAGAAAGAAAGAGAGGTTGAAATCTGAGAAAGCCTTTAAAATACGCAATAAATTCAGTGACACATCTGTAATGTGTCACATTATAGAGGAGGACGGCCTCGTCACAATGTTTTTAGCATCCTCATGCTCCTCTATAAGCATCACTGTTGGAGCATTAATGAGATGATGGTATGAGCAAAATAACTAAATGTTTACCTTTCCTAATGTAACACAGTAAATATTAGCTTTTTCCCTTTTATTGCCCAGAGTTACAAGAGAAGATTGATAGCACTCTCATGTCTGTACGCTAAATATAAAGCTACAACTAGAAGACTGACTGGAAGCAGGTGGAAACAGCTAGCCTGGCCGGGTGCAGTGACTAAGAAATAATCCATCACAAAACCACATAGCGACATAAAGTGTTGTTTTTACACCTTAGTTTTATACAGATCCAACAGATGAGATAGAACAAGCTAGTGAGATTTAGCTAGAGGTTAGCCAGGCTAGCTATTCCCCTGTAAATATGAAGCTGCAGCTTGCAGCCGGTTAGCGTAGCTTAGCTTAGTGACTGGAAGCAGGTGGAAACAGCTAGCATGGCCGGGTGCAGTGACCAAGAAACAATCCATCACATAACCACGTAGCGACTTAGCTAGAGGTTAGCCAGGCTAACCTTTATGCTAAACAAGTGGTATGAGAGTGGTATCCATCTAATCATTTTCTGCAAAAGCATGTCTCAAAATGTCGACATATTCTTGCAGAGTTTAGAAGCTTCTCTGCAAGGACTCAGTCAAAAAGCAGATTTAGTGAATATATTAATGCAGGCTACAGCTGGAGCATTAAAAATCTACATTTTCCTTTTGGATCAGCTTAAAGTAGATCTGGCTTTATACTAAATATGAAGCTACAGCCAGCAGCCGGTTAGCATAGCTTAGCTTAGTGACTGGAAGCAGGTGGAAACTGCTAGCCTGGCCGGGTGCAGTGACCAAGAAACAATCCAAGTTAGCCAGGCTAGCTATTCTCTGTTTCCAGTCTTTATGTTAAATATGAAGCTACAGTACAGCTAACAGCTGGTTAGCCAAGCTATAGTCTTTATGCTAAACAAGGCTGATTGGCTATAGGTTCATATTTAATGTACAGGCATAAGAGTGGTATCCATCTAATCATTTTCTGCACTAAAAAATGTCCCAAAATGTCGACATATTCCTGCAGAGTTTAGTAGCTTCTCTGCAAGGACTCTTTAGTTGTGACAACAGAAGTGAATATATTATTGCAGGCTACAGCTGGAGTATAAAAACACTACATTTTCCTTCTGGATCAGCTAAAAGTAGATCTGTCTTTATGCTAAATATGAAGCTACAGCCAGCAGCCGGTTAGCATAGCTTAGCTTAGTGACTGGAAGCGGGTGGAAACTGCTAGCCTGGCCGGGTGCAGTGACCAAGATATAATCCAGCACATAACCACATAGAGATATAGCCAAAGGTTAGCCAGGCTAGTTATTCACTGTTACTAGTCTTTCTGCTAAACAAGTCTAACTGGCTATAGGTTCATATTTAATGTACAGGCATGAGCGTGGAATCCATCTTCGCATTTTCTGCAAAAAATGTCCCAAAATGTCGACATGTAGCTTCTCTGCAAGACTCTATAAACAGTCAAAAAGCAGATTTAGTTGATATTATTGCAGGCTACAGCTGGAGTATTAAAAAAAACTACATTTTCCTTTTGGATCAGCTAAAAGTAGATCTGGCTTTAACTGTATAAAAACCCCTAAATTCCTCTCCTGCTGCTGTGTGCACCCACAAGCTCTGCTGCAACAGCAAGATTAAACACACTGAAACTGAAACTTTTCCTGCAAGATCCCCAAAACACACACACACACACACACACACACACATGCATGCAGACTTGCACCCATTATATCATAGTGTGAATCAAAGAGGGGGGGAGTGATGAAGAGGAAGAGGAAGAGGAAGATAGGGAGAATGAATTAAAAAGGCATGCATAAAAGAGGAGGAGAGAGATGCACTCAAATGCATCCTCTCTTATTGCTCCTCAAGTGTCTGTTTCCCACCAACCAGACAAGGTTAACAAGCCGAGCTTGGTGGTGTCTGCGTCGGCTGCAAAAACTGGGAGGGGTGGTGGAGGTGGAGAGAGGAGGTGGAGGAGGTGCTGCAACTATACAGTGATGCAGACTGTAGCCTATACAGTCAAACATGCACATCTCCACCTCCATGCATCTATATTCTCTATAATAATAAACTGCGCACCATAATAAACAGAATAAACCAAAATAATGTGGATTTTTTTAAATGCACAATAAATTACACAGCTACATAATAAAGCCAGAATAAACCCAAAAATAAGGTGGATTCTTTTTTTCTTTTTTTTTGCATGCACAATAAATTATTACACAGCTAGACAGACAGAGGAGGATAATAAAAAACTCCTCCTCCAGTGCGCACTAATCCATCTGGTGCTGGTGGTGCTGGTGGCTCCAGGATAATAAAGATATAGTTTCAATGGTGGATGCGGATGTGGAATAAAACAAATGGTTAGCATCCATACCTTTCTCTCCATCACTATGCGCTGGTTTTTTATGAGGCTACTCAACAACAAGGAACTGTAGGATGTAGGATGTCTCTCTCTCTCTGGAGGTGTCCGGTTCTGCGTCGTGGAGAGCTTCTCTTCAACTTCCTCTCGTCTTCCAAAGACAGCAGCCTCTTTATCACTTCTTCCCCATTACTGGAGGAGCAGCTAGGCGGACTTCTTAGCACCAGGACTGGCCTGTCTGTGGGACGCCGAGCCGGGGATGGAGCCAGAGAGCCCGGCAGCAGGATTGGAGAGGAGGAAGAGGAGCTGGAGCGCAGGCGCAGCTTCTCTCTGCTCTGCTGGAGAGTCCAGATAATGAAACATCACCAGTGTGCAGCAGGCAGGGAGTGTCAGCAAATTCATCCTCAGGAGCTGGTTTATACTGTTATAATGTTTGCTTTAACAAAAGGAAAATTATTATTATTATATGTGCAATGCAAGACTGATATTTTTTTATTATGTGCAGGCCTCATGTGTGATGTACTGGATACAATTTCTATTTACAGTCCCTAAACATAAAAAAAAACTGGAGCACTGGAGGTGGGGAGTTGTAACTATAAACCCTTTAATTAATAATTTACTGGTGTTTTATAGAGCAGTTCTTTATGGAGACATTTTGGGGTTTCCAGGTTGTGTAAAAAATCCCTTTGGCTGCAAAGGACCAAAATTATAAAGAATATTTATAACATTTAGTGCATATAGATAGTTTACTTATTCAGTTTGTTGTACAGTAAATAAGTAAGCAATAGCACCTTTCACAGATACAAAATCACTAAGTGCTTTACAATAATAAATAATACATCAGTCAATATTAAAAGGAAAATGAGGATTATTATTATATGTGCACTGCATTTTAGACTTTTTTGTTATGTGCAGGCCTCATGTGTGATGTACTGGATAAAAACTTATAATGAAAAATTACCAGGGAGTGTCATCAAATTTATCCTCAGGAGCAGGCTTTTATACTGTCCTGTACTGTTTGCTTTAAATAAAGGAAAATGAGGATTATTATTATATGTGTGCACTGCGAGACTATTTTTTTGTTATGTGCAGGCCTCATGTGTGATGTACTGGATAAAAACCTGTTTACAGTCCCTAACCTAAAAGAACACTTTCTCATAAAGCACCCTTTATATTGGGGTGGTGAGTTTATTGGTTTATTTGTTTATTTGTTTTGCACAATTTAAGACTATACAACGTAACACAAATGAATAATATACAGTGCAGGAAGAGGCACCTAGAGCCTCCACCTAGAGACAAGATTAATATAAAGAAATAATATGACTATATTGAGTTGTAACTATAAAACCCTTTAATTAATAATTTAACTGCTGCTTTATAGAGCACAAATTTGGACAAATTTGGGTTGCTATATTGTGAAAAAAAAATCCCCTTGGCTGCAAAGGATCTAGACCAAAATTATAAAGAATATTTATAACATTAGTGCATATAGATGCATATGATTTATATGTGTTTAGCTGTTAATTTAAGTTTACTGAGAGCTTGTGGGAACTGAAAGTCTTCATATGTATCTTCATATGGTCACCCAAACAATTTTATTATTATATGTGCACTGCAAGAACAAAGACTGACGTTTTTGTTATGTGCAGGCCTCGTGTGATGTACTGGATAACAACCTATAATGAAAAATGACCAGTGTGCAGCAGGGAGTGTCATCAAATTCATCCTCAAGAGCGGGTTTATACTGTCCTGTACTGTTTGAAGGAAAATGAGGATTATTATATGTGTGCACTGCAAGACTGACATTTTTTGTTATGTGCAGGCCTCATGTGTGATGTACTGGATAAAAACCTGTTTACAGTCCCTAAACCAAAAAAGAACTGGAGCACTTTCTCATAAAGCACCCTTTAATAATATAATATATATCATTTACTGCTGTTTTATAGAGCAGTTAAAAGGGACAAATTTGGGTTGCCAGATTCTGAAAACTCCCCTTGGCTGAAAAGGATGTAGACCAAAATTATAAAGAATATTTATAACATTAGTGCATATAGATGCACAGGATTTATATGTGTTTAGCTGTTAATTTAAGTTTATAGAGAGCTGCTGGGAACTGGAGTCAAATTCTTAATATGTATCAACAAACTTGGACAAAAAAAAAAGTTGATTTTGATTCTGGTATTATACCACAATTTAAAGGATGAACACCAAACAAAGAGATTTTTCACAACCTGGCAACCATGTATTTTTATAGCTGATCTATAATGCATTAGTACATGATCTATTAACCATTAATAGAGCCATTAGTTACCCTTTATTAGAAAGAGGTATCTAAAGTGGAATATGACATTTGGGAATGTAGGACTGCTGCAGACATATGCTGATATACCATGAGAAAATGTGTATTATTATACTATTATCAATTAGTGCTGTCCTCGACCAAAGAAAATCTTAGCCGACTAACACTCATACAATTTTATTGGCTAATCGATTAGTTGATTTAATCGACAGATCTGTGAGTTTCTCCACAAAGAATCCCACAAAAGCACGTCTTTAAATCTTGTGTTTACCAGAGATGAGCTCATAAGTTTCTTGGAAATGAGTCATTCAGCATGAAAAAATCATAACAAATGACTAATAAACTTAAGAAATGTTAGTGGACTAAGACCAAAACCACCAATTACTCGACTCATCAACTCAGAGGGAGCAGCCCTGTTATCGATATAAAGAGCTGTCCTGCAAAATATGAGGTACATGAGAATTAATCCTATTTCACATCACTTTCACAGCATGAAAATTACATATTTTATCTAAATTATATTGTTTTTCCCTGTTAAAGTTCTTTTGGGGGAGTTTTTTACAGATTGTAAAAGCCCCTTGAGCCAAATTTATGATTTGTGGGCTATATAAAAAACAGACTTGACTTGAAATCTTTTAACCACAATAACATGAGCAAATTATTTTAGGCTGTAGAGTATGAGGGCTTTCACTTTCACTTCTGGGTTAACTTGGCCCATTGTTCTCGCATAAAAACTGCACAAAAGAATAAACAAAGGAAAGAACAGGCTCTACTTGTTGCCTTGATATTAAGTCTCTTGAAATCATAAAAACCACAGAAACACTGTGAGGTGGGCAGAGGTAAAAAATATTGAGAAAAAGTCTTCAGGTCTGTATCAGCATATTTGTGTCTTAAATCTGAGTCATCAGCATCTTAACTCTATCAACCTCTCAGACTGCCGACAGAGAACATGTTCAAACCTGTCGAGCTGACCAATATCCTCCTCGTTTATGTGTCCTTGAACGACACATGAATCCCACTCAGGTCTGACCTCACCTATAAATTCCTTGAGGTTTTTTTTTTTTTTTTTATAACCAAGGAAGAGTTTTCAGAAAGTGCAGCTCAACATCTGGGTCATAGCCGTGTTTTCAACAAAGCTTTCTTCCCCGCAGTGCAGCCCACTCCTTCCCACCCACAAACTCAATCAGCAGAGGTTTACTACCGAAGCCTTGGCTCCACACCAGCACACAAAGAACAAAAGATATCCCACGGCTGAAAATGTTTCTGGCATATATACTGTTTGAGCTCACCCTGAAGAAGCACCAACCGGTGAGTTAGGAGCTATTTTTAGGAGGAGTGATTGAATATTGAAGATGCATTAAAATCACATCAACAACTGTGTCCTTTAAATAAGGAGAGAATTCGCTTTTTATTAAGTTGGGTTCAGTGAGGGATCGGTTGCATACAAATGAAACAAAGTAAACACTCAGCTGCTTCTCAAAATGATCCGTGCGATGCTCGATCAACTTTAATATCTGAGGGGAGAGGAACACTCAGCACTCATTCAATTCATCCTCCTAGATAAACCAAGTGTGGGTGTTCACAAATGTAATTTTATTTGATTATGAAGCAACAGGAAATCTTAGAGATATTTGATGAACACGAATGTCATAATATACTTATTATAATATACTTTTTTTGGCAGATGTAAACTGATGTTTATGAGTAGATCCTGAGGTTTCTTCTTCTATGGTTTGGCCTCATTTTAATCCTGGACATCAAAATAATCTATCACAGGCTCTTCCTTCACCATCTTCGACCAGGTGCCTCCACTGACGGCCCTAGGAGGAGAATAGAGAAGAAAATGAGTCACATAAGCAGGCAGTAAAATCTAAAAACTAACACGAATGATAAGGTCAAACAGCCACAATTCATCCTTAATCCATAAATGCTTAAAAATGAAGTTCAATCTGATGTTTGAGGACACTTCTGTGACCCTCCAGTTACAGAACAGTAGTACTAGTAACTTAGTAGTTACAGAAGAAGACGTACTTGCTGCTGTGCTGTTTGATGTGAGCGATGGGAGGAGGGGCCCTCGCTGACGTCTCTCGCTCTATCAGTGATGTCAGGGTTGAGTTTGGACAGGTGGACTTCCCCCTGAGAAAATGAGCAAAACACATTCTTCAACTCCAAAACCAACATTTGTATTTGATACGAAGGAATCCAGGCTGCATGAATTAAAGTCTTACTTGTGGGCCGTGATGACCACGTTGCGTTTGGGCTCGCTGTCGTAGCTCACGCTCTCCACGGCGTAGACTTCGGCCAGCTCGTGGATGATCTTGCGGTGCTGACTGTTCATGGGCGGGAAACAGTGGCTCCTCTTTGTCTGTTTTCCCTGCAGACATCAGTAACATGTGTCCGTTAGGAACTAACTATTCTCAATCAAGAAAATAATCAGCAGATTAATATATAATGAAAATAACAGTTATAATAGCAGCTCTACAATAAGTGTATCATTAATTCTTTAAAAACACAAAATCATCTTGAGATAGTGCTGGGCGATATGGAGAAAATCAAATGTCGATATTGTGACGATATATATTATTTACACTGAGATTTTTGATAAATAATGATCAGTAATGTGGATATAATGACTAAGTGGGTAAAGGCAAATAATAGTAGTCTGGTAACTTCAATAAATTACATCCCTTTACTGTGATGCAGCCTTTAAAACCAGGCAAAGACAACACTTATGCCATATTATGATATTTCGATATCCCAAATCTAAGACGATATCTAGTCTCATATCACAATATCAATATTATATCAATAGACGTTTGAACGCTTTAATCTGATTTTCTCCTCTGTACAGACAAAAAGGTACAATATGTCAATTAATCGATTAATCGTTGCAGTTCTACTAAAATCTACTCTCAAATAAACTGGGAGGTCAGGACCACTGGATGCAACAGAAACCTGAGGGGTCATGAGATGAATAACAGGACAGGAAAGTAGAAAAAAACATTGCTGCAACACAAAACCTGATTCATTGTTTCAGACTTTGCTCTTTTCTTGTGAATTAAAGGATCATTTTACCATTCCAACCTCTAAAAAGGTCTGGGCTGCTTTTCATGAGTTTCTAGTTAAGGCATGCAGTGATATTTTAGATTTTATAGTGCAATTCCAATTTCCAAACCAACAGTTTGGGGAATTCCCTTTCCTGTTTCAATGTGACAATGCCCCTGTGCACAAAGCCAGCTCCACAAAGAAATGGATTTTCTCAGTCTGGTGTGTAATAACTAGACTGGCCTGCACAGAGCTCTGACTTCAACCCCATCTAACACCTCTGGGTAGACGATCAGCCAGACCTTATCGCCCAGCATCAGTGTCCAACCTCACTAATGCTCTTAAGGCTGAATGGTAACAAATCCCTGCAGCTGCAGGTGAAACCGAAAGCCTTCCCGGAGGAGAGGCGGAGGTGTTAAAGCAGCAGATTAATGCTCATTGTTTTAATAATATGGGTGTAATGTGCAGATGTCCACATACTTTTAGGTATGTGGTGTATGTGTGGCCTGTTTTCTGTAGCTGACATTTTACAGTACATATGGAGAGGTTGGGGAAACACCAACTGGCATAAAACTGATCCACTTTCTCTGCCAGAAGCTAGTTAGAAATTTTGATAGAGAATAAAATGTAATAACCTCGCCCACACTTGAAGGTCAAGAGCAGAGAATGAAGGCAGCAACTTTAAGACGTGAGAAAATATGATAAAAAACCTTTCATAAGCAGACTCTGAGGCAGAAGAGCTTTTGCCCCCCATGATTCATCGTTCTAAAAAAAAGAGGCTTCAGCCGGCCATAAACAATACATTTTTACATTTGGCAAAGCAACCAAAGCGGCAGTGACCTTGACAGCCTCACTCCTGTTAGCCTCGATGCATCCAACAAAGCTGAAAAAAGAACACGGAGACTATTTTTCTAAAGGCCCCACGAGGCAACTACTAATTTAGTCTGGCTTGTTACTGAAGAGGCTTCGCCGTCCTCTCAGAAATCTACAAGCAGCTGGTCCCATCTCGCAGGTCCACTGGAGAATTGACCGAGCTCAAGAATAGCTGAATATACAACAACTGGGTCAGAAAAATAATGTATAAATAACTATTATAAGACAGAAAGCTGTGGGTTTAGACAACTAAAAGTGGGTAGTCTAATCAGGTAAGCGTAGCTTTTTTCCTAAATTGACACTAGTTCCAAACATGCAAGTGTTTAACAGGGCAAACAGTGATCTTTTGTAATGGTATAGATACAGATGAAAACTAATAGATTGTACATCAATATTGTTCTGAATACAGAAGTTATGAAATGATCGTAACAGCTGCATTTTAAGCAGAAGCTGAGGCGATTTATTGTTGGTTTTATTTCCTCGAACATCTGTAGAGTGCTGTAACATTCTGTCAATCGCGATAGAGTGCTGCAGGAATGAGTTCTGAAACCCGGAAATGAGATGAGATTTAGCACTTTCGGTTCCCTTGTCTGGAAGTCAATGGGTTTTAGTTAGATGCCTGAAATAATGTCTGTGGTTAACACAAGCTTAACAGATTTTAACGCTTTGTTCTAGGACATAAAATGCGTCAGTAAATACCCCACTAATGAATTTTTGAAGCTTTTGTGTCTTAAAAAAGGCGTGGCCAAACGAGACTACTAAAAGTCATCTCGCCGACTCGTCCTCCTTTACAGCCTCGTTGTGTGTACTCGCGCTCATGTGACCGGGTGTAGTTTGTTTATCGCCTAACGTTAGCTTTCTACTTCTGACGATTGCATTTACACTTCAAAAATCATAAAAGCGGTGTTCATTTGTGGAGATTATCTTGCTGAACAAAACATACAAGTATCATAAACATCTGTTTGCCACAGATTATTTTCTGCAATAATCCAAAACCCAGTGGAAAAATCTCACTGGCTTTTTGTCGAGGGAACTCGTACGATGCTAACTTCTTGGTTGGCCTACAAAAACACGTCATCCCTGGAGCACTCTACTGTCTTCAGTAACTGTGAACAATAAAAAAAAAAATCACTGGAATGCATCTGAACTCCATGGTGCCGACAGAGATTGCATTAATGAGTAACCTATTGTAGAAAATGATGCACCAGCACATCCTATCAACAGCAAATGCCCTCCGGTACGCGGTCCTGTGTGCTGCAGCTTTAAACAAATTGTGCTTAGAAATCTTTTTTGTTTGTATCTTTGTGCCTCTTCTCGTGTTAGGAGTTCGTTTTGCTTTACTTGATGGTGCACCAGCTGCTCCAACTCTGCCAAACAGTGTTGTGTGTTAACTGAAAATTAATTTCCCTGCGGACAATAAAATGCCATTTGCCATTATGCAAATGAAAAAATCAGTAAGATAATTAAGTTAAGGTTATCAATGTGCAAGAGAGACCAAGACCAGGAGCAGTGGGCTCCCAACACAGCCACCAGAGGGAGCACAAGGGGCCACCCAAACTGTCATTACCACCCTGGCACAATGAGTCCCTTGTATCATCATCTTACCTTATTAGCAAGCTCAACGAGATTCTTGATCTCCTCTTCTACCTCTGTGACAAATTTCAGGTCTTTTCTGAAAGAGAGGAGGAACAGAAGAACGTCTGTATTTTTTGGGCCGTGGGAACAAACTGACACGATGAACCAACTTGTGCAGTTAATAAAATGACCAGTAATAAATGTGCAGTAGAGGACAGACCTGGCATCGTCTTTGAGGCTGTCGCTGTACACAGAAGTAGAGCGGGCGTTGAAGGGGTCAGAGGTTATATCTATCTGCAACGCCTCCGCCAAACGCCTGTTTCTCTCCAAAGTAGCGCACTCTTGATCACATTCAAGCCTGAGAGAAACAACAAACATGCAGGCGGATTTTCAAATCTTTTAAGTTGGATGCCGATTCGCTCCTGGTTTGTTTTTTAACTTCAGATGGTTCTGCTGTAGCTGCTGTAATCCATTAAATGCATTCCCCTTTGATTGATTTATTTAAATATTAATGCACAAACAAAAAGCGATCACTCATACTGAACAGGAAATCAATTTCTGTGCAGAAGAACATTTAAATAATGTTTCATTATTGATTAAAAAGAAGCTGCATCGTGCCACGCCTCGCAACTGCACAAAAAAAACACTGCAGAGAAATATGACTCATTTCCTCAATCATTTTGTGTGCGTCACTTTCAGCAAACACTTTACATCGATAGCTTTGGCCCCAACTCTTTGAGCATCGACGTCCTCCGTTACTCTACCTGGTCTGTTTCAGCTCCTTCTTAGTGAGGAACGGGCCGATGTCCATGGAGTCGCCGAGCTGCATGTCAGACAGCTTACTGGCCATGGCGATGGCTGCGTACCTGCCGTGCAGAGGATTCAAGGACGTTTCAACCACTTCATATATTCAAAATTCAAAACAGCTGAATATAGAAACACTTTAACGGACCTCTGATATGAAGTGGTCGCCTCTGTGCAGTTCACCATTTCCTTTCTTCGCCCACAATCGCACTGTAGAGCGACCTGTGGAAAATATGAAGAATTAGACTCCACTACTAGTGTTAAAAGGCAACGTCTGTATTTTCCAACCTGGACCCTATTTTAAGTGACTAATAGGGACAACAATTTCTGAAATTGGTCCAGTATTGACGGAGTATGCTGCTGTATTATTTGGTAATCTGGCACCGTCAGTTTACATCCACTAAAAGTGCTTGTTTTTGCCTCTGACAGGCTCAGATTGTTCTTATAAGCATCTGATAACATAATGGAAAGGACCCTACAGAGAAATAAAACGTGAGTGAGAGTTGGAGAGAGGAGTGCCACGGGACACCGGTGTTGTCAGAGTTTGTTGTGTTGGAGTACAGAGAGCGTAGCTTAGTGTTATCTAAAAGATTTTCATTGTCATGGCTGAAAATTTAGACGATTTCGACAATGTGGATGCGACGAGACTACTCTGAGCGAGACACACAGACACACCGGATCAAGCGAAAGGTAAGAAAAACGCTTCACTTCTATGTAGGGTCCTTTCCATAATGTTGTCAGACACTTATAATAACAATCTGAGCCTGTCAGTGGCAAAAACAAGCACTTTTAGTGGACGTAAACTGACGCTGCCAAATGATTATATTGCAGCTTGTTTAGCAGCTGGGAACATGGGAAAATAGGGTCCAGGTTGAAAAATACTGACCTTACCCTTTAAACATATGAGGGAACAGACTTCAGTTTGGTGCTTTTGTAAGCAGACAAATATGTTGATTTCTTAGAAGTTTGATGCTGCTCATGTGAGGAATTCCTGCAGCTGTGAAAGGCCTCATTGTTTGTTGAGCTTTTGGAGGGCTGCCACTGAAATGTTGTTATTTCATCCAAGTTAACTATTTATGACAGTTACACACTATTTTGTGGAGCTAAAAACTACAGAAATAATACACAGCTGGGCTGTTGAACATAACCTTCAATAATTAATAGATGTGACACCTTCATAAAACTGAATTTATTGGCTAAATATAATTTTATTTATCAGCGTAATGAGTTATTAAATTGAGGAGAGACTTCCCCTGATGGTGGGAAAATATGCCTAAACTCCCCATGAATCCAAGCCTCGACGTAAAAGCGACCATCTGCTCAAACTTTGTAAACCATATTTCAGCTACTGGGAGTCCAGCTGTTCTCAGTGTGGTGTACCTTGGCGGTGCAGGTGGTGCGTGGGCAGCTGCTGCCTTTATGACAGGGAGCGGCGCACGGGTGGCCGCAGTCTGGACGAGGCAGCGCGCAGGGCTGCTGGCAGCTGCTTCCTGCCAAACACTCGCTCCGGTGGCAGATCTTTCTGCAGCGGTGCATCTCACACGGCAGCGTTTTGTTACATGTCAGGCCACAAGAAATGTCCTGCAGGTGACACGGGATGTTGCTGCGTTGCTGTGGGACGAAGAGAAGAGTGTCACTTTAATCATAGGAATAGAAAAAGAAAAACAGAAAAGGAGTTGTGCAGCTCAGGGTTACCTCGTGCTTTCCCATGCACCATTTCTGAGTAAGGTACGTGCAAGGTGGACACTTCTCTTCACTGTGGCAGTTGTGAAACACTAAAAGAGACATAAATGTTAGGATTCTCAGATACAGTTTATAACTGCAGTGTGAACGTTTAACTTCTTTTATCTCACCTTGGTGGTCACACTCGTGTCTTCTTGTGCACATGCTTTTGCACTCTGGAGGCTTTGTGCCACAGGGGATGGGCGGGTACAAGACCGTGAGCCCACAGTGACACGCCAGCTCGTCGAAACCTGCAAACACAATGAAATCAGGACACCACGTAGGATATGAGCTGCATCATGGCACATTAATGCCAGACATAATACCACAAAAGACAAAAGATTACACAACAAAAACTCAAATTATAATTTTTTTTTGTGGTACTACAGTGCTGGTGTTGGACTGAAGGACTCACTGGACTGCCAGCAGGGCTCACAGTTTCCACGGTGACAAGGCTCCTGGCAGCGGTGGAGGCCACAGTTGAGCTTGTAGCCGCAGATCAGGGGACACTTGTGCTCCACAGTCTGGATGGTAAAACAGAAACCAGTGACACCACCTCCTATCGTCTAGCACTGTCCCAATAATCAAACTTTTATTGACATTTTGACTAATCATAAGAGCTTGTAGTCAACACTTTTATCAGATGTTTGCTGCAAACTGTCACCTCCAGATGTGAATCTAGCATCTTTGCATCTAGGTTGCATGATAACATAATTTTGTTTAATTCTATCTCATGTTTGGACAGTAAAAACTACACACATTGACCCAGAGTCACTGAATACTCACCACACAACACAGCTCGCTGCACTTGTGTCGGCCGCAATAGCGTTTCTTGTTGCAGCGCTTCTCACAGGTGAAGACGAGCTCTTCTGCAATAGAAAGAGTCAGAAGTGAAATACCAGACAATATAAGTAGGCGCTGATATTTCATCTGACGTTGTTTAAATCTCACCTTCTTTTTCAATCGTTGCACACGGGACCTCCTGAAAAACAAAAGGCCTATTATTTAACTCTTTGACATAATAAATAAAGCACAACGGATGACTTCAACACTGAAGATAAATGTTGTTCTGCTGGTGTTTCTGCCGACCTTGGTCTTGGAGCCACATCTGCATCTGATAGTGGAGGTCAGGGAGCAGGGCCCGCAGCTGTCCTCGTGGCACAACTTCTCACACATATGGATGATGTCTGAAATAACACGAGTTCTTTAAGTCCTAACGACGTGTGAGAACAATGTATGCAAGCTCAACATAATGAACATCCTGTCTGAACAGACAAAATAAAAAAACGTTTCATTGTCTCAGGATTGAAAAACGTGCCGAACGTCGGTAAACAGTTACACTATGTTATGAGCAATTATGTCGGAGTCTGAGGATGTTGACAAGGCAGAAGTACTTTAGTACTTTCTCTAGTTAAGACCCACTTTGTTTTGTTCCTTACCGCTGGAGCCACAGGCCAGAGGTTGGTTGCACGTCTTTCCACAGGAGGGGATGGCATCAGAGCAGCTCCGTCGCTCAGAGTAACCCAGCTCCAGGAGTTTGGTCAGCTGCGTCTGACTGCAGGGACACGTCTTCACCAGGCTCGGGGAGCGCGGGCACAGCTGGCACGGACCGCGGTGGCACTCCTGCTGGCACTGGTGAGCTTCGCAGTTCAGCATCCTGAAAGGAGGAAAGTGAGTGCGAGGCAGTGGTGGAAACTGTCTAACTGATATAAAAGCTTTATTATTAACGGAGGATGGATATCATTTATTGCCGCAAGACTTACTTCCCACATAATTTTTGACAGGAGAAATGTCCCGAACCATCAAATCCGTCTTTGTCTGTGCCACACAGGGCTTCGCGAGTGGTAACGCCACAGTAGCACACTAAAGAAAATAAAAACAGAAGAAAATGAGTTGATTATAAGATCATGTGTCCAAGATCAAAAGACGACTGCAGGACAAATTCTGTCATAACATCGTGTGGAGCTGGCAAAGTGAGACTAACCTTGCTGAACTTGCAGCTGGCAGGGTTGACATGTCCCACTGTGGCACACCTGGGTGCAGGGGTGTTTGGCACAGTTGAGTAAGGCACCGCACACCTTGTCACACTGGAGCACTGTACCCTGACCACAGCGCATTGGTTGACTGCAAACACATAGTTCCATCAATATCACGGTGTCAAAAACACAGATAAAATGAGCCGATCTCTTTGTGTAAATAAATATACAATGTTCAAATACATAAGATACACAGATGGAGAGATGGAAACATGATTCAAATGTAGAGTACCTGGTCTTCCCACAGATACAGGATTTAGTTATAAAGGCAGGACATTGTGGGCATGGTCCAGGGTGACACAAGCTGAAGGGACACACAGAAAACATTGTTTAACACAAATACTTTTCAGGAGAATTTTGGATTGATAACATTCAAAGACACAATAATATTAAAAAAAAAATCATGTGCAAATATTAAACATTACATGCAAAATCTGTACTACATTGTAATTATTACAAGATTTGAAAATAAAAAATCGTAGTACTTTTTACCACATATTTTACAGATTTAATTCTTGTTGTTCCCAGCTACAATACCAGGGATGTTATGATATAGGATTTTATCACGGCTCACAATGAAAAACAATAAATTGATCGTGGTGGATTTTCGTTATCGGGATAATCGTGAATATCGTCACAAGTGACTTGAAAAAAGCTGTCCAGCTCACTATCATGGTAGAGAAGTGAAAAAAAGAGCCTGATTTAAAATACAGGAATTATCATTTAAGAAATAACAGACTCACACAATGTTATTTTTTTATTTATCCTATATTTATGCAGGGGGACCTTATTATTTACGATTACCTTTTTTTCAAATTGTTTGTTTGTTTTTAACTAAAAAATTAAGTGTCCTAACTGTGATGCAATAAACATATTTGTTTCTTAACAAAATGTAAGGTAAAGTGATTCCAGTATGTTTTTGTGCAATTTTAGTGAGTTTTAAGCCTATTTTGTTGATTATTTAAATTTTGAATTTGCAATTATTTTGGCCAGGATAATAGTGACATGAAATTTTCATATCGTCCCATACCTATGCGATATAATCACAGATTTTTTACAGTGTCTCACGCCTCCTCACTCATCTAATAATAATCATTAACTTCACAACTTGGGATGGATTTATTTGAAAAAGGGCCTGGATGCAGTGTTACACCCAGGCCCAACACATTATTTCCCTGAAGATTACAAAACAAAGACACCATTAAAACACTGTTTTTACTGCTTACATGTTACAGGGGTGGTTGCAGTCCACTCCGCTCCTTTTCTTCCCACACATGTCACCACAGCTGTGGGGAATCTCAGTGCGCTGCCACTCTGGGTTTGTCACTTTACCTGCCAATCAAATGTGGACCAAAAACAGTGATGACTTTGTCTCATTCAGTTTCAGTCACAAACTTGATAAGTTAGAGGAAAAAAATGGGGGAGAAAGTGTCCAAATTATACGTTAAATTATCTAACCTGACAACTGATAGATTACAGTTAATAATATGTATTTAATTGCATAAATGACACAGTCACTCACCACAGAAGCAGGTGTAGGAGGTTGGTTGTTTCAGTGCAACATTCTGGCAGGCCGGACAACGCCAACCTTCAGCTGACTCTGAAAAACAGCTTTGTTTTAGTATAAATAACATTTTTTAATATAAACTCTCAATAAAGAGAACAGCAGATATTCCCACTGGGCTCAAACTGAAAATGCAACACAATACACTGTTGATGCAGCAGGAACTTAAAAGCCTGAGAGCTGTGTTTTTGTTAATGGGGCCACATCGACTCGGTATTGTCCAGCTACACAACGGTATTATGCACAGAGGGCATGTTGTTTTGTAGCCTCACAGACATAAACATACTGAGTGGAGAGTAGGTCAGTGCAGCTTAAACTGTATACTAAACATCCAGATGTTGTTTAAGGGTTGTACCATCTGCCTGAGAGGCCGGGGAACGAGCCCACTTCTTGATGCAGTTCAGGTGGAAGACGTGGAAGCAGCTCAGGCAGCTCCACACCGGAGCCATGCACCGGATGACATCACAGCACACCATGCACTCGTACTTCTCCTCAGACAGCTGCTCAATCAGACACCCTGTGGAGAGAAGAGATCACAGGTTCAGGAGACAATTAACTGCTTTAACCTCAAGAACCCTCAGGCTGCATTCACACCAGATCAGGCGTTGGGGCGACTCGCAGTAAGGTTTTGCTGCGGTGTGGGAGAGCCACATTAATGGCCCATTAACTGCCACAATTAACGTCTTTTGTTCCCTCATGACTGGGTTGTATAGCTCGCAGCGTGACGTCTGGTCGCGTTTCTCCAAAAGTTGATTCTGTTTCTACTTTTCTGCTGCATCATGTGGATGGATGAAAGCAGATTGGGTTATATTTGCATAACATATTTACATTTTCTTTTGTTAACATTAGATATTTACATAGCTAACATCCATATTTAACATTGCGAAGATTAGTTAGCTAGGGTGTTAGTGAACGTTAGTAACCGCGAGTGTGTGTTGCCACAAATGCCATTTTCGTGTTAGAATGTTGGGAAGATATGTGGCTTGTGAAAAATGGGTCTAATATTTTCTTTGGTGACTATGGGGGGAAATAATCAGTCATAATCTGTGTTCACTTTCACTTCTCCCATTTGAGTTAATAGACTCAGGACCTGCCGCTAGTCTCCTAGAGGGGCGTGGCAGTGGTGAAACCCCCGTGACACAGATACAGGAAACTGACTCGCAGTGCACCGTCTCCTTTCTGAACTGTCTCTGGTTTCTATGTAAGAGTTTACAGGGAGTTACAGTCTAACCTGTCTGCGTCTCCTTGCTCTCTGGCATCTTATCCCAGTTCCTCTGGCCTGGCCTCTGGTTTTGATGATGCGTTCTTCTCCCCCCTCTGGGCTGAAGGGGTGTGTTTCTTCCTGAGCCTCGTCCAGCTTTACTGGCAGGATCCTGAGATGATCTGCCATGGCCAGACTCATCTTGGATACTGGTGCCCCTCTCTGAGCCTGTTTCCTCTTGAGATGGTGGTTTAGGTGGTTTGATTGGACCCGTCCTGCTCCTCTGACTTCTTTCCCTGATGTCTGAAGGGGGGTTTTCTCCTTTGGTCTCATTTGACCTCTCTACTGCAGTGTTGTTCTCCTTTAAGCGAGTGCCCTTTTCATTTTGTTGCCCTCTCCTCTGCTCCTGGCTATACTTCCTGGGTTTTTTAGCCCATGCATCTGGATCTTCATTGGTTTGGTCGAAATTCCTGCCCGCATCTTCTCTTCGCCAGCTGGGCCCATCAGGTCCATCCATGGGATGTGGCCTAGAGGAAAACCCCGCCGCACCCCTGTTGTTACCACTATACGGGCCAAAGTCAGCTCCAGGTCTTTGCCAACTGGAGCTGGACCCACCAAAATTCCCATTTACACCTCTATTCCCTTCTCTCCTCCCTCTGCCTCTGCCTCGCCTTCTGGCTCCATCCTCTCCTTGGTAGGGAGGATGCTGATGCGATGCATAATTTGAATTATCGTGGCTAAATGGGGGTTTAACGTCCTGCTGAAAGTGTCCATATTGTTGAGAGGGATCATAACTATTCAGGTTTCTGTCATTGTTGTATCTGGGCCGGCCTCTTTTGGGTTTGTGCTGATAGTGTTTTTGATGCGACGCCTCATCTGGATTGAGGTCGGGTGGATCTGAAAACAGAAAAAGGGACAGTGTTAGAAGCCTGAAGCTGTGTGTATGATAATCTCAACCAAATACAGCTACGGTAAATATGTTTAGTAGAAGGAATGAACACAGCAACTTGTCCAACAGCTTTTGTTTCCTATTGTTGACTACGGTGACATCATATACCAGAATCGCACACATCATTGTTTCATGTATGATACACTTAACTGGCTATCACTTCACTCTAGTAGACATTTTCATTGGTTGCTCTTTGTTTTCAAATGCATTTACTTCAACTATCCTTTATACTTAAAAACAGCTTTTAGTCCCATTCAGATCATCATATTAACTTTAGACAATCTCAACAACCTTTTTATTTTTATACTTCCTGGAATTTTTAAATAGTTGGGAGACATGTTTTAAAGTTTAAAGCACCATTAGACTGGAATAATTTGCCCAATTTACTCTTTTCTACTCTTATCTACTCTCAAAACTTCTTTGCTTGTTTATCTTAAATCGACTTGTTCTTGTTTGTATTTGCCTTTGTTTTCAGTTTATGAAATCAGTATTTTGACATAATGTTATTTCATTTTTATGTTCATCATTATCATGTTATGTTGGTGTGATTTGGGTCGGAGGGAGAGCTTTTATGTGTATGTCCTTATTGATGTTACTATGTTGATTGTTGTTGAATTTATGGTTTTGTTTAATTTGTAATTTAATTTATATCATTATTAATAATTATGTGCTTAAATGTTTGTTAACTTCCATGTTTTGTGGAAAAGGAGATGGTGCATCTCCTCTAATCAATTTTGAAATGAAAAACAGTGACTCATTGATTTCCATCAGTGATTCACCAATCAATTACTGTGTCTTTTAACCAGTATATAACCAATCAAACACTACCAGAGCCCAGAATGATGTCTTAAAACTTACATTATCTAGTATGACCAACAAAAAATGTTTTAAATAACAAACCAAAGTTATTTCTTCACTGATGGTATGGATTAATTCAACATTTTTTCTGTCGATTTACAACTCAATTACAACCCATATTCAGTTTATGTAATTACAACCCATATGACGTAACCAGAAGTTATACTAGGTAATAAGTTAGCTAGCTAGCAATCATAAAATAATAGTACTGGAATAATTTGCCCAATTTACTCTTCTCTACTCTCAAAACTTCTTTGCTTGTTTATCTTAAATCTACTTGTTCTGGATTGTATCAGTTGATGAATAGAATCAGTACTAACATAATGTTGTTTTATTCTGAAATGAAAAACAGTGACTCATTGATTTCCATCAGTGATTCACCAATCAATTACTGTGTCTTTTAACCAGTATATAACCAATCAAAGGCTACCAGAGCCCAGAATAATGTCTTAAAACTTACATAATCTAGTATAACCAACAAAAAAAACTAAAGTTATTTCTTCACTGATGGTATGGATTCCTTCATTCAGTCAAATAGTAACCAATAATGACAGTATACTAGGTAGTAAGTTAGCTAGCTAATCATAAAACAAAGGTGCTGTAGCTCAGGTCAGGTGTAATGATAGCTTTCAAAGTTCACTGTCATAATGTTGTCACGTCAGCTACCTGCCTGAGGAACCCATGAAAACGAAATGCTGCTGATTTCCATCAGTGATTAGAATAATGTCTAATGTATGACCAACAAAACAACTCTCACAAAATAGTTATTTCTTCATTGATGGCATTTTTATCTTGATTTACAACTCAATTACATCCACATGATGTCACCAGAAGTAACACTAGGTAGCAATCATTAAATAATGCTACTGTAGCTCAGGTCAGGTGTAATGTTAGATTTCAAAGTTCACTGTAAGAAAAGACTTTAGATTTCACTGATATATTAAAGACTAACTAACCAAACCAAATGAATAAACAGCTGCTCAGTTAGCTTAAAGTTAGCAGCTAACGTTAGCTATGCAGCTAAACTAGCTAGTTTACAACATAAAGAGAGAGAGTGAAACGTGACAGAGTAAATCAGCTCCACGTGGACAGTATAACATGTCTATTCCCTGTATGGATGAGTCATTTAGACAGTCTGTTAGTTACCTGAGGAGCCTTCAGCCATTCAGCTGAACTCTGCTTGTTGTTGTTTCTCCTCCAGCGACTCAACTCTGAAGACAACAGGCTGTTTAGTTTAGAGATAACGAGCTTCTCCAGGTACTCTGAGACTATATTCAGCTCTTCTACCTTTGATCTGGTTGTTAAAACTGAGATGAACTCCCTAAAACTAGCAGCAAAGATCTCCTCCTTCTCCAACTCACTTTATCAACTCCTAGCTTAAAGCTAACACAGGCTATGTTAAGCTAGCGAGGAGCTAAAAGCGGAACTTCCGGTCAGGGTTTTTCAAAGTAAAACAGGAAACAGAAGATTCAAGATTCAAGAAATTTATTTTCCATTTGCACCTATAAGTACATTGGATTTCTGAGCAGTTTACACCGAGTCAGCTTTAAGAAAAAGAAAAAAGGTAGAAAAAGGCACAAGGTAATTACAGTACAAAATAAGTAGCACATTCAACTCAACACAATAAATAAATCAATTATTAAAATATAAAACACCCTCAGTGTAGTCAATAAATAAACTAAACTACCCTCTGCATAGGAACGATACCCCCAGAATACAAATATACAGTATATATGTATGCTCCATGACCATGTTAAAAGAACTTGTAACTCTCAAAAATATTTAAAAAAGAAATAATTAATATGTTTCAGATTATTACACAGTGGAAGGCAGCATGTTGCACAACATTACAGTCCACTCAGTTCAGGTGTACTGTGTGTCTATACAATTCATATAATTTAACCTATAATAAAACACGTTTCACCTACATAACAAAAATATAGTTTGGACAAGCTTATAGGTAATTGTTAATTTTTTTATTATTATTATTATTATTTTTTAACAATGTCTTTATTGTTTTTTTTGTTATACAAACATCAGCATTATTATGCAATATATTCAATACAGGATTTACTTTAACAAACAAAACATACCCCACACACCCACCCATTCTCTCTTAACTTTTCCCTTTCTTACAGGGCCAAAATCAATATACAGCTTCACAGTATCGGCACCTCTAACAAAATGAAGATACACTTAAACAGAAAATAAATATAGAGAAAATAAATAATAAATAAAATAAAAAGATTTTCAAAAACAAGAATCCATTCTCTTCTGATGGTCTACCACTATTGGGAAATTGTTAATTATTAATCATTTGCTAAAGACAACCCATTCAAGGCATAGAAAAGACATTTGACTGAAAATAATATTAATAAATAACCACAAGATGGCGCCCCATGTTTGGATTAGTACAATAGGGAATAAAGAGGCTTCTCTAATTAAGAATAGCTTTGAGAATAACTAATTAAATCTAAAGATAATAAAATATACAACATCGTTTTGCACATGTTTATGGGTGTTTCTGCAACTATGTTCATTTTTGAGTCTCCTAAATTATTATTTTTTATTTTTTTCTATTAAAATATTTAAAAATTGTAACCATCAGAGTATATAATACACATAAACAGGTACACAAAATTACATATAGTTGTTAAGATTTTAATATACTAATTAGGTCAAAAGATATTAAAATATACATCATAGTTTTGCACATGTTTATGCAACTATGTTCACTTTTGACTCTCCCAAATTATATTTTTTTTCTATTTTCATTTTAACAATCAGATTATGTAATATATATAAACAGGTACACAAAATTACATTTTTATCTGCAACATGCTTATTTTTTTATGGTTTTCATCACTTGTTCTTTCTAGGCCTAAAGGTCCTTAACGCAGCATTACAATAATATTTCTATAATAATATAAATTATTCTATAATATTTTTTCTATAATATTTTGTAGACATTTAAATAAATTTTCATCAAACTTTGTGCATCATTGTGAATACTGAGATAAAAATATTTTAGAGAGGCTTCTCTAATTAAGAATAGCTTTGAGAATAACTCATTAGGTCTAAAGATATTAAAACATACATTATAATTTTGCACATGTTTATGGGTGTTTCTGCAACTATATTCACTTTTGACTCTCTCTAACTAAAAAAAAAAATCAGCCTCTATGAATTTTAATTTGACAAGATATTTCACTTTAAGATGAACAATTTAAACAACTTTTAAGAGAAGGTCATGACCTCTGTGTTGAGAATAAGGCTCATTGTCTGTAAGAGTTTGTAAATATTATGTGACAGAACTGTGAAGTTGGTTTAAAAAAGAGGAAGTATCTGTTTTTGTGTATTATACATACACATATTTTATTACATGTGTATATCTTTTTTTTTATGTGTGGCTGTCTGGCTGCAAATCTGCTTCCCTTATGGGGACAATTAACTTTGAACTGAATCTGAACTGAATTTATTTCAGAGGTCGATTAGCTTTACCATACAGACAATGACAGACTCTAAATTCATAAAATGATTCTTTGGACACATATATGACACCAATATCTAGCTCATTTTACCAGAAAACATTTTCTTTCCCAAGTGACAGTTAGCTGAACTAAATTGAAATAAACTCATCTGACAGTAGGGGACACTAGAGCAACCTCACTAAAACCAACTGTTTTATCAGCCCATGTTAGCCTATAGGAAAATTAATGTAATGACCACCAGTAACAGCTCATGGGAATTAATTTGGTTATCTGTTACTTACTTTTTTGACTAACAAAAATCATAGATATCATATTAGAACGTAACACTTAGAAATAGTGTGGTGAAATTATTTGTCAGGGCGGTGATTCTCAAAGTTTTGTGTCGTTATGTTATAAACTAGAAAGCCCTAATGGAGTATTTTCTACCATTAACGTTGGAAATTAAGCTTTACATTGAATATCTTGTCTTGTTTCTAAAACATTTTTACCGGTTTTAGATTATGGAGATGTTTTGTACATGCACGCCTCTGCTCAGTGCCTTCATATGCTTGATGTAGCTTACCATGCATCCTTAAGGTTCATCACAAATTGTAAAGCTCTAACTCACCACTGTGAGTTGTACTCTCGGGTGGGATGGCCTGCATTGGCAACCTGTAGGCTCTCCCATTGGTACATCCTTAAGGTGATTCTGGGTCTGCTCCCACAATACTTAGGTGTTTTTATTACGCAAAAATGTTTTGGACATTATTCACTGCGTTCGCAGGACCTCTTTGTGCTCTCTGTCCCAAAAGCTCTGACAAAAATTGGGGAAAGGGCTTTTGCATATTCTGCACCCTCAACCTGGAATTTGCTCCAAAATGACCTAAAAATCAAGAAGCTGGTATCATTAAACGTTTTTAGATCTAAAATGAAGGCTTTAGAAGCAGACTCTATGGCATGCCAATGTTTTTAGCCCCGTTGTTGTACAGCTGACTCCCAGAAAAGTTCCTTCTTGTCCCCCATTTATCTTTAGATAGTTCTCTTTTAATGCAAATTTAATGCTTTTAGTGTTTGTGAATTGTATTTTATCTCTATTTGTGTCTGCAACTTGGTGTTCTTGCTGCTGACCGTCTCGGCCAGGTCTCCCTTGGAAAAGAGGTTCTTAATCTCAATGGGACTAGCCTGGTTAAATAAAGGTTAAATAAAAAATATATATATTGTTGCTTTTAAAGGTCAAACTGACAATATTTAGGTTATCTGCTATAATTATAATAACACTCGGGACTGTTAATATCTATCTAATTGTGGCTTCAAGTCAAACAAACGACACATTAATGTCTTTTTTCCCCTGTAAATGGTTGTTTTCTGTGGCAGGCCTACAGTCCAGCAGGGCTCTCTCCAGCAGTCACAGATTCCACACCGCGCATGCGCAGAACGGCTCCTCGGCCGCGTCAACCAGGCGGTGGGTGGAGGAGAAACGCGTCAAGCTGACGTCACTAGGAGCAAAATACCGGAAAACGGATACATTTTATTTTCAAAATAAAATAATAAAATTATATCGTGACGACTTGAGTCATGTGCATTATGATAAAAATGTGATTATATATCACCAGAAGCTCTATTTAAATGCTTGTAGCGTCCGAACATTTTGTTTTTAACTTGGAGAAAGGGGTAGGGAAATATAAGTTTTACTTCTACTTACTCCTTTTCGGACACTATTACTCTTGTTTTGTTTGTTATTATTTTGTATCTGTTTTTATTTATTTTTATGTTCGAAATAAAGTCTTTCATTCATTCATTCAACTTCAAATAAATTCAATTAATTGTAGTATATTAGCTACAATTAATTTACAATACATGTATAATATTAAAAATGGCTGCTACTCTTACAAGTACCTTTCAGCTTCTAGCTTACATATGCAGCATAGAAATACAATATTTAGGGCTATCAATCCATTAAAATATTCAATCGCAATTAATCGCATGATTATCATGATTATCATGATTAATCACAAATGAATCACACATTTTTTATCTGTTCAAAATGTACCTTAAAGGGAGATTTGTCAAGTATTTAATACTCTTATCAACATGGGAGTGGACAAATATGCTTGCTTTATGCAAACTTACATACATATCTATTATTGGAAATCAATTACTAACACAAAACAATGACAAATATTGTCCAGAAGCCCTCACGGGTACTGCATTTAGCATAAAACATATGCTCAAATCATAACATGACAAACTGCAGCCCAACAGGCAACAACAGCTGTCAGTGTGTCAGTGTGCTGACTTGACTATGACTTGCCCCAAACTGCATGTGATTATCATAAAGTGGGCATGTCTGTAAAGGGGAGACTCGTGGGTACCCATAGAACCCATTTTTATTCACATATATTGAGGTCAGAGGTCAAAGGACCCCTTTGAAAATGGCCATGACAGTTTTTCCTCGTCCAAATTTAGTGTAATTTTGGAGCGTTATTTAGCCTCCCTCTCGACAAGCTAGTATGACATGGTTGGTACCAATGGATTCCTTAGGTTCTCTAGTTTCATATGATGCCACTAGCTTTAAAACTACAATCGTAATATTGCAAGTTGCTAAAATGCATTAAAGAAATTAATGTTGTTAAAACGAATTTGCGTTAATGCTGTATTATCGTTAACTTTGACAGCCTTAAAAATATTATATATTATTATTTCCATGGCTGAACGTTCCCTTTAAGGAGAGGAAAACATGCACATTCTCAAAATTGTTTGTGGTGCTGGGAGTAGATCCCCTCCAATATGTACTTTTTCAAAGAAATGACTTGCTCCCGCACACACTTTTCTCTGCTTTATAAGACAACATTTCGGTCAACAAGGACATCATGTCCTGGTGAAGGTCCTTGTTGACCGAAACATTGACTAATAAAGCAGTGAAAAGTGTGTGCGGGAGCATGTCATTTTTTTGAAAATGAACATTCCCTTTAATACATTTAATAACACAATTTAACCACAGCATATTGGGAAACAACAACAAAATGTGACAAAAATTGGCAGCTATTTTTTTTAAAAAGTGTTAATATAATAAAACTTGTGCAACATACGCAGACTTATATGTTCATTGGTCTGTTATATGTGACAATGGCATTCAAATAACATCTTTTTTTAAATGAATATGTCTATACTTGAAAACATAAATAATTCATTCATTTTTGGGATTAACAAAGAAAAAAAAAAAAAAGTCACCCCAGTCAGTTTTATTCTGAAAAACTTTCACCGGACATTACGTCTTCACCTTCCAGTTGCCTTGACACTCTCTATCTCTCTGAGAGCAGCTCCAGCGCGGCCGAGCAGCAGCAGAGAGAGAGTAGAGGAGCAGTTTAACGTGTCTGCGGCGGCTTTTAGCGTTAAAAAACACCAACTACGGCCGGAGAAGAGAGGACCAAACCCCGCTGCAGTCAACAGACCACCTCGGGCAGACTATGGACTATGATAAATACTAACCACAGGCTGGTAACGGTGCGCTGTTTTGACGACAAGCGGTTTATTGAACATCTGTAGAGAGCAATAATGAGGGCATCCGCTATTCTCCACCTCGGCTTCTCCTCCGAGGTTTAGATAGTTAGACTCTATTTAGACATCTTCTGAAGGAAAAAAACACACCGAGAAGACAGACATTTAGCTATTTCCCTCCTCCCATGTCCCCTGAGACACAGTGAAGTCATTTGAGAAGAAGACACGTCTTAATCATCACAGTTTTTGCGAGGAAAAACCAGACTCCCATCGCTTTTTCGTCTATTTTTAACTCTTACATGGTTTTGCGCTTCTGAGCATTCATCGCACAAACCCTCCCGAGGGCTTTTTCCCACCTTAAAGGATGCCGGATCAAATATCGGTGTCCGAGTTTCTCTCGGAGACGACAGAGGATTACAATTCCCCGACGACATCCAGCTTCACCACCCGACTGCAGAGCTGCAGGAACACAGTGAATGTGCTGGAGGAGGTAAGGCCACAGTGTCAGCCTGGCTCTCTGCAGGATGGATGATGATGATGCATGCATGGATGGATGACTGGAGATGCATGATTAAATAACACAACCAAAGATTATAATATTCAAAATAACAGGTTATTATGGTGGAATGCAGTTTATATGCAACCAAACTACATGCAATAAACCATACATTTAACTGGAGATATGTGACATCATTTCAAAATCATATTAGAGGCCAAAATGCATTATTATGTTGCATAATAATTATAACTGCACCTGTTGAGCTGCAGGAACACAATGAATGTGCTGGAGGTTCATTTGCCAGAGATTATAATATTAAAAATAAATATTTAAAACAGTTTTTTTTATATAGTGGAATGCAGTTTATTTGCAACCAAACTACATGCAATGAACCATCAATTTGCAACCAAACTACCAAACAAGCAATAATCAAACTACATGCAATAAACCATGAATTCAACTGGAGATATTTGAGGGGCCAAAATGCATTATTGTGTTGCACATCCACCCACCAGAGAAGGAAATAACTGCACCTGTTGAGCTGCAGGAACACAGTGAATGTGCTGGAGGAGGTAAGGCCACTGTGTCATGATGGATGCATGGATGAATGGATGACTGGAGATGCCTGATTAAAAAACACAACCAAAGATTAGAATATTAAAAATAAACAGGTTTTTATGGTTTGATGCAGTTTATTTGCAACCAAACTACATGCAATAAACCATCAATTTAACTGGAGAAATTTGACAGCATTTCAAAAATCCCTTTAGAGGCCAAAATGCATTATTATGTTGCACATCCAACCACCAGAAAAGAAAAATAACTGCACCTGTTGAGCTGCAGTTGCTGGGAAAGTGCATTTTTTTGATGCAAAAATGTAAATTTGCCTCCTACACATATAGAAGAGATGGCTGGTGCAGAGCTGGAGTGTGTGTAGGTGAACTCTCATCTTGTGAATCTGCTGCTCTTTTCTTGCCAGATATGTAGTGTAATAATAGAGGGGGTGGATGGCTTTTGGTGGTGTAGGGAATAGGAGGCTGTGCACTCAGGCCTGCAGCTCTCTGTGTTCACTATTACATAACTCACAGCTTCAGAGCATGCTGCCAGGCTGTAGCAGTGTGTGTGTGACAGAGAGAGAGAGAAAGACCTTCTCTAGTCCCTGGCAGTCAAATCTGGATTCAACCGTTTCAGGATTATAGAGATTCCCCACTCTTATATAGACCAGATTGCATTCAAAAAACGACTTATTCTCTGAAATCTTGCGCAGAAGCACACCCAAAGTCACACTCTATGATGCTGTGTCACCTTTGATTATGTAGGGGGGGTGTAATCAGGCCAGGCAGGTGGGTTGCTATGTGTGTATGTGTTTCCCCATCTAACCACCCCCCTCCATCCCCCTACATTGGCATCCTTCCTGCTATGATTAAATGGAGCATCAAACCAGGGGAGTGCACACCTTCGCTATTGTCTGTTAACGCCAAAATGTGACCTCATTTCCCACTTTAAAACACATTTAGCTGCGGACATGAATGACTTCAGACTCGCAGTGTAATCTGTCATGTAAAGTGGAAACATTCAAAGTGACTAGATGGGTTTATTTGTAATTAAATAGCTGTACAGATGACATTTAAACATTAAGATGAGCAGTGCAGTAACCGGTAGGGCTGGGATGATACACCTATCTTCTGATTCGATACTATCACGATACTTGGGTGCCGATTAGATATGTATTATAAGTATTGCGTTTCGATATTTATTGCGATTTTTGTTAACTTTTTAACACTAGACCATGGGAAAAAGTTGAATCATACACTTCTAGGGACTTTTACTTTGGAAAATGTCTAAATTAATACAGTAAAAATGTTTGATTTTCAGAATGTATGTAGTCAGAGATGTCCTGAAGTCAAATATATCAGTAATTGTCATGCATTATTTATTTCATTACTTTTCCAGCAACCCAAAAATCAAAGAATAAAGATATTCCCCTCAGAAATTAGGGGTATTTTCAATTTAATTTATAAGGGATATGTAATGTTTTATACTTTCGGTGAATATAATCCAATCAGTGTTATTTCCATTTATGTATTTTGTATATTTGTTAACACCTTATTTAGAAACCCGGGTTTAGTCACACGTGTATACTTCCTTTAACTTCGCCAAGTCCATCGCTAGCTCTTACCGTTAGCTCCGTTCTCTTTATACATCCATGGTCAGCTCCATCGGGGCAGTTTGATTGCATTTACCATAAATGTCAGTATATGGGTGCTCTACAGTTGTAGCGTCGGCCGATTTGACCACGGAGATGCGGGTGACGGCTGGTTTGACCGCACGTTACCGCAATACGATAACGTTTCCTGTCCATGACAGAGTTAGCATGTAGCTTTAGCCATCATGTCTAGCTTTGCTTCTCGTGGTAATGTGTGAAACCCAAGGTGTTTCCATACTTTACTGTATGTGTAGTGTTTACCACTTTGGATTTAAAATGTGAGGGTACAGGTCGTATCTACGCCGACTCTCCGCCGTTTTCTGCTCTGTCGTATCCGCTGGTTTCTGCTCGCTACGGCTGGCTACTGTTTGTTTTGTGACGGATACGGCACGGATATGACGTAATGTTACTCTAACTACAACAATAAAAGTGGTAACTTCCTTCTACCTCTGCATAGACTCAAATGAAGCAAATAGATCAATTCTGGCATTAAAAGAACGATTTCCAAATCGTAAAAAATAAATTGCTATACATGGGTGAATCGATTTTTTTTCTTCCCCACCCCTAGCAACCAGATATGTTTAAAAGAAAAAAAACACAGGCCTCTCTTCAACATCCTAACAGCTACTACAGCAAACGCCCTCTGCTATCCATCACTTCTATCTTCACTACAAGCTTATTATATATCGTGATAATAAAATGGACCAAAACAGAACCAGGGCCGTGTTTATTCTCCAGCTGGAGCACACTGTGTGTCTGCTGACTGTAACAAGGAAAAGGCTCGCATCATGAATCACCTCTCTGGCTCTGTGCCTCCGAACCCAGAGACTGCAGCAGCACAAACGAAAAACATCTGTTCGAGAGGGCCGCCATGTGCGCTGGGCTTCAGTAGCCGCTCTGGAATTTTTTGCAGAGATCACATGACAAGGAAGACCATTATGCTGGTACCGAAAGAGCGAGCAACATGCTCTTCGGTGTTTAAACAAAGGCAAGATGTCCCTGAAACAGATTGGGGCGAGGATAGTCACTCTAAATGGGATACACCCATCAGATGGAGGCGGTTGCAACACATATAAGCAGCAGACAGCCAGCCTAAAGCCACGAACACTGTTAGATTAGTGTCTGTTTAATAAAATTAGCTACCCTGTTTGATCCCTGCGTAGACTTGCATCAGAGCTGCCGCAATGAAGTAAAACTGCCTTCGGCTTCACTTTGCCTGAAGAAGAGTTTGTTTAAAATGTCCCGGGTTTCTTTCTGCTGAGCTCCGAGTTCCTGCAATCAAACTTAAAGCATTCGTCCCGTTTTTATCTCATTCCTCGGTATGTTGACGAGGTAAATTATGCAACGGTACGGCTTGAATATTTAATGCTGTAACTTGAGGGGGTGAATTGACCCTCAGGAGGGGTAGTCATTCTCTGAGTCACCTGGAGGTACAAAGAAAGAGGAAAAAAAGTTGTCGTAGCATCGTATCGTCCTAACACATCAATTATTGATCACTGCATAATGACACCAAAGTATTCACGACTCACCATCCTCCTCCCCTGTAACTTTTCTCTCCCTGTGGCGGCACACAAAGGTGTTTACTGTTTGCAGAGATATGGAAAACAATGAGTCTTAAAAATAACCTTTCTGGCTCGCTGTGACTGCTTGAGACACAGGAGATGAGGGCATTGTGTGTGCGTGTGTGTGTGTGTGGGGGTGGCAGACCGGAAGCTGTGCTGGTATGTGGTGTGGGTTTTATTTTGGTGTCATCTTTTGGTGCTAAGGAGTCATTGGTGTGGTGTTTTTTCCACTGCATTTCCCAGAAAAGCAGTGTCGGTTAAGTTGGAGGGACTGTAGTTGGTATTAATCATCTTTTGTTCATCCACATTCCAGAGAATATAGCTGCATATAACAACAAGTATTTTCATTGTTGACTGTTGTCAAAAATAACCGTAAATGTCCTTACACATTCCAGAAACTCAACGTCTTGGAATCGGTTACTTGATGTATTCAATTATCGATGATATGAATCAGAGAAAAGCAATAAAGTCTTTGGATTTTAGACACGGAACCGGAAAATATTTGGTGTTTTTGATCTGCTAGTGGTGGAGCACAAGGATGACACTGTCTTTGGTTGGTTTTTGTTTGTTAATTCCTGCTCCTAGCACTTGATATCTCATAACCTAGTTGGCAGATTGCCATGGAATTTGCCAAGCACATTTTGGCTATCAAGAGGAAAACCCTTTTTGGTTTTTATGACCCGCTGATCTTTTCTTGAGTGCCACCCTCAGGACAAACTTAACATTTTAGCACCACAATATTGATAAAACCTCAAAAAAGAGGAAGCTTTCTGTGTTTTATTATGTAGTTTGTGACATCCAAGACTTTCGTAGTGATTTGTGTCTTTTATTGTCTCTGGTTACCTGGCAGCTTTTAACAGTTAACCCAAAGTTGTCACTGAATAACATTCTGTAAACAAGCCATGAATCATTTCTGCAGCAGTGGAGATCACTGATATGGTACCTACCGCTCTCTTTTTACTCTAGAAATACACCAATATGATATACAATTTGTGTTGCCTTAGAACTTACTATATTACATGAGGTTATAAGGAATATATTGCAGTATATATTACTGTTTATTATATTTTAGTTGCCATTGCCAAAGTGTAGTTTTTTCTATTTGCGGTCGTGGATTTTTTCTTGGAGAATGTCCCTTCGGTTAATACAGCAACACAGTAAATTATAGCTGCTGCGATTAGTTGTATATTTGATTAGTTATATGGAAAACTAATAGGCAACTATCTGGGCAATCAATGGATTATTTAAGTTATTATTTCAGCAAAACTATCAACCATTTTCGGGTTGCATATTCTTAAGGATTTGCTGCTTCTATATCATGATTGTAAACTGAATATTTTTGAGTTTGGGACTGTTGGTCGAACAAAAACAAGTAGGGCTACAATTATTTTCATTGTCAATCAATCTGTCGGTAATTTTCTTGATTAATCGATTGGTTGTTTGGTCTATAAAATATCGGTTTTTCCCAAAGCCCAAGATGACGTCCTCAAACGTCTTGTTTTGTCCACAACTCAAAGAAATTCAGTTTACTGTCATAGAGGAGTAAAGAAACCAGAAAATATTCAAATTTAAGAAGCTGGAACCAGAGAATTTTCTTTAAAAATGACTCAAACCGATTAAACGATTATCAAAATAGTTGCGATTAATTAAGTGCTTTACAATAAGTGCATCATAAATTCTTTAAAAACACAAAACAATCTTGAGATAGGCACGTCTGAACACTTTAATCTGAATTTCTCCTGCTCTGTACAGACAGAAATGTACAATATGTCAGCGCTCGCCGATATATCTAGTATTGACATACAAAAATATCAGTGCATCTGTAATTTGTTCCACACTGCAACCTATAATAATAACATGTAAAACTCATCTCTTTCCTCCCAAAGACCAAAGAAGAGCAAACACAACAGCAGAGCAGCAGAGAACAGCAAACATTTGCTTGTATGAAAATGTCACATGTTATTACTCTCCCTGTTCCCCTGATATTTAGTTAATATTAGCAGGCAGCAAGCACTTGTTATTCCCCCGCGGGGCATGCATTGTGTCCCTCTCTACCACACAGATGGTACTTTGCGTCACTGGTTTGCTCTCCTAAACCACACAGAGCCGTAGCAGCGATACAAGGGAAACCCTCACTGCATTGGCATTCCTTTGAGCATGCCTCTCGCACCACATCACATGGGCTGGACCAGAAAAATGTTGACTTTTCACAGTCGTTCTATTCAAGCGTGGCTGGGCTTGACCTAATAGGCAGAGGCCTTTTATATTTTTTACTTTTATATAACAGCCTTTTCAGTCGCAGCTCGAGACACTTCAGAGAGTTTGATGCTATTTAAAAAAAATGGCTGAATGGGGAGTTTTATTCCAAACCACTGCGTAAGTCGTCGCCTGAAGTCGTCAGAGAGTAATTCAAAGATTGCAAAAGATGTAGTTTATAAAAATGTCCCATAACTGTTGCTGGGAAAGGACTTAACATTCCTACCATTCTTTTTAAAAGCTTAAAAGTTTATTCATGTCAATTTATATGAGTTAGTGTCACTCCGGTCAGATGTTGGACGCCTCGTTTTGGAAGAAGCTCGTCTTAAAGGCGCCGTGTGGAGATTGTGACCACTAGTGAAGCTACAGAGAGAGATGTCGATGGGATACACATGCAGAAATGCATATGTGGCGGTAAAAGCCAGCAAAGCACCAAGAAAAAGGAGTAAAATACCAGCTGAAGCTGATGTGAGCAATGCCGGTTTTAAAACAAAAGAGCAGTACTTACATATGATTTATGAGGTATAGGCGGTGGTGGTTTTCATAGGCGGAGTATTCACTCTGGGGTGGTAAAATATCATCATCATGTTCAGCTTTCTCTGCGTGATGCAGCACGTTGGCCCAATCCTCACTATTTTTTTAGGGCTGCCCCCTCTTAGTCGATTAGTCATTTTTTATGCTTTTTTCATGCTGAAAGACTTATTTCCAAGAATCTTATGGGCCCATCTCTGGTAAACACAAGATTTAAAGTGGTGCTTTTGTGTGATTCTTTGTGGAGAAACTCCATCTGTTGATTAAATCAGCTGACCTACTATTTTCAGTCAATCACTCTTTCATTCACACACTCAGGCTACAGAGACCGAGCACCGAGCTTGCAAATACACTGGGGCTGCAATTAAACTGTGTTTTTTCTCGCAGTCCAGTAATTTTAGAGCTGCAACGAACGATTAATCAATTAGTTGTCAACTATTAAAGTAATCGCCAACTATTTTGATAATCGGTTTGAGTGATTCTTTAATAAAACAGTCAAAATTCTCTGATTCCAGCTTCTTAAATGTGAATATCTTCTGGTTTCTTTACTCCTCTTTGACAGTAAACTGAATATCTTTGAGTTGTGGACAAAATAAGACATTTGAGGACGTCATCTTTGGCTTTTTGGAAACACTAATCGACATTTTTCACCATTTTCTGACATATTATAGACCAAACAACTAAGAAAATAATGTCTAATCGTTTCAGCTCTTAAATGCATCAGTAGGAATCATTTTTTTTTTATAATATACAGCCCCCGATAGATTAAATAATGTCTGATATTCTCATAATTAAAGTTATCAAACAGTGGAAGTTAAAGGATGTTGCCAACAGCCAATTACAAGTATATTATCTAAAATAAACCCAGAAACAAGCCAAAACTTATTAATAAAACATGATAAAGAAATGAGTGACCCAGAAGTGTGTTGGAAACACATTCAACATGTTTGTAAGGCCTGAAGGATACACACAGTGGTTGAAACGCTGTAAGTAAACAGCAGGACGTTTGTTTATAATAAATCATCCATAGAGTATTTTTAAAGTAATCTACTGTAAGTGTGTGTTTATGATTCACAAAAGCGTTGTTGTTTCCTCTCGGGTTCAATATATTAATATAAATAGTAACAGATAAAGTATTTGTTAAGCATTTGTTAAGCACCTGAGGTCATTTTGTAGACGACACGTTGTCATGTGATGGTTTGAGTCTCGTCACATATATCATCTAACCGCCAACAGGAAGTCAGTTTTAACTATCTACACAGATAACAGATAATGTTTGCTTTTTTCCCCTCACATATTTGTTCATTAACCCTTAGAGGATGAGTCGGCTGCTTCTTTGAGCGTTCTTGATGTGGAAACTACCTGGAAGTCTTATTAAAGCAGTGGATTTCTGTTGAAAGGACATTTCATTTTCCGTTTGTGTGTTTCGCCTGTTGGGGAATGTCTTCTGTCATACACTGAATTAAAAAGGAATACATTTGTGTGTAACATAAATTTGGCTCCATATTTTGGACGGCTTTTAAACCAGAAATGAGGCAAATGCGATGAATAATTCAAAAGCACGAGGCAGGTTTTTATCATACTTGGCTTTACATAACAAAACTTGAGTGCCGGCTATTTGAGGCTCCATTCGGAAACATTTGCGACGGAGGAGCACAGCTGTGTCAAATTCAATTATTTATGAAGTTATGGCTTTTTATTCATCATTTGTCCCCCGTGTCACCAAACCCAGTGAATCATATGGTGTGAGAGAATGGGAGCATTTTTCGTCCCATGGCACCGTTACTCACATGACATCTTGTTCCAGTTAAACTGCACTGTAAAAAAGGAAAAGAGCAGTTAAAGTGGTCATTTCCAAGATACATTATCCGTGATGACTAAATGGTGTTTCCGAGATAACAGAGACACCACTCCTATGATGTTTAATTTTCTTGGACGCAGTAAAGTAGTAAAACTGACATATTTTTGAGTGGAAATGTTTCAGACTGTTCCTTTAAATTCGGACTCAAGCTCATAGTTTTTGATTTAAAACGCTTGCTGTAGCCCGTAGGGTTGAAAAACTCACAACTTGAGTAATTTCTCAACTTAAATTCTTCGCCTCGAAGCGTTCATCTCATCAATAGAGCTTTTATACGGGGGTCAAGTGACGCTTATTAACCATGCACGTTGAAAATTGAGGAAAAAGAAATGGCAAAAGAGTGAAAAGAAGTTAAAGATGCAGTGTATAGAATTTGATGGCATCTAGTGGTGTGGTTGCAGATTGCAACCGATAGTTATGAATATTGTCTTCCATTTCTGCTAATAGATCCCCCCCAAATGTTACACACTGTTCCTTTAAGTTAAAATGGCAAAAATTATCAAAGTTTTGGGAGAATTTCTATTTGAAAACTGCTGCGTTTTGGTTGCTTCTTCGTGCTAACAAAGAGCTGCTAATGCAATAGTGCAGGCTACAGGGCTTTATTTAGCCACTGTACCACATGGCCCAACACATCATTCACGCCATGCCAACTGGAAAATCTCACGTCATTAAAGCATCATTTCCAAATGGTTACCCATTACTAACCTTGTTGTCACATCACATGAATGTAAATTAAGCCTAAATTAGCTGTCTTTATTGTGTTACATATTGTTAGTGGTTTGCTATCAAGTGGAACCAGATGCAAACAAACATAAATTGGTGCTGGATTTTTATTTAGATGTAACTTGCTGCCATTTTGCAAGGAGTTTGACATTTTTGTGTTTACTTTCACCATGAAGGAGATACAGTATTGTAGCTGTTAGAAATCCCCAATATTTCCAACTGGGAATTCCAACTAGGAGGCTGACATGAACAGGTTTAACCACTCAGCTGCTCATAATAACAGTCTGTACAATATGACATGGATGAGGTAGAAGTGAGCGCTACAGTGCCGTAACATTTTTTTGATTAATAAAAGAGCATCTGAGGGGGGAATGCTCCTTTAAATATCACTCTATAAATACCAAACAAACCTCCAAGCCATTTTCTAATTTGTTCTGTCTCCCACAGCAGGAGGTGAGACTCTGTTGTGTTGCTTGTTTGTCGGCTTGTTTGCCGTCTGTGGCTGAAATCTGATAATCGGTCTGTGGGCCACAGCTGTTGGCCTACCTTCCTGCCACAGCTGCACTGCGTATATCATCAAGGGCTATTAGCCGGCAGCGGATTAGCCCCCGACCAGACTCTGCTCCGGCACTCTGATCCCCCTGCTCTACCCCAGATTTAGGCGAGGAAGAGTGGGTCAGTGTTCACATCTGTCTGCAGCCTTCCTCACAGTACAGAGAGACGGTGTTAAAGTCTTCCTCCTCATCGACAAGACAGCCATTTTAATCTCCGATGGAGAAATTCAGTGTGCCATCAATGCAGCTACCAAGTGTGATATATTTGCATGAGCATAGAAATGATGTGTCTACTTTCCTTGTACAAAACAGCAACACTGGTACGCTGCAGGTAGATATTGATCCTTGTAGGTAACACTTTTATTAGCCATGCTAGCAGTGTGGCTATAGGGATGTCAATGTTGGTCAGTTGGTCAGCCCACCACTTTGATTCAGACTGAAATATCTCAACAACTGTTTGATGGATTGCCATGAAATTTCACATTCATGATTCCCAGACATAGTCTTTATATAAGAAGTGGATGTAGTCACCATGATGTCACCCATTGGTTTGTAGACTTCCATTTTGAAGCCTTGAGTTCGGCATTTTGGCCTTCACCATCTTGTTTTTTGGCCTTCGCCATCTTGGTATTTTGCAACCGAGAGAGAGTGGAGCTAAGTACAACCAAACACCAAATAAGACAATTTTAGGCGACTAAATTAACTTTCATAAACGGAAATCTCACTGTAAAAGGGTTAAAGTCTGACGAAAACACAGACAATGCCGTGTTAGCGACCTGTCAATCACAAGGTAGCCACGCCCTAAAGCATCCCCTGCTTTATGGTCTATTTGACTCTAAATAGGACCATAATTCACTAAATGAACATCATGCTGTATTGAAGAAGACTTGAAACTAGTGATTGAGACCATAAACTCATGTTTACAATGTTTACTGAGGTAATAAATCAAGAGAGAAGTAGGATCATTTTCTCACAGACTTCTATACAATCAGACTTCTTTTTGCAACCAGAGGAGTCGCCCCCTGCTGGCTGTTAGAAAGAATGCAAGTTTATGCAAGTTTTTCCGCATTGGCTTCATTTTTCAGTTAACATGCTAAGACGTTAAGCAAAGATTGTGAACGTGGTAAGCATTGTACCTGTTAATCATGTTAGCATTTAGCTCAAAGCACCGCTGTGACCCACAGAGCTGCTAGCATGGCTGCAGACTCTTACCATCATCCATCCTTACTGTAGTTTAGATTAAATATTGTGTTAAAGCAACATAACTTTACATTCACATATTGTCACATTATTAATGCCAAGAAAACAGAGAGATAAATATGATATTTTCCTTTAGAAACATCATCCGGCCAGATTGAAAAGACCCTAACATTGCTTTTTCAATCTTTTTTGGTTTGTGTCTGTAGCTCAGCTGCAACAAAACACCCACAGACCCTCTTCATCCTCCTCTCTTCATCTTTTGTGATTCTTCGTTTTTCTTCTTCTATGATTGTATCAGCGCAGTGGTAACATTGTTTTCCTGAAGGACTGCCCTGCAGAACCAGGAAACAGTGTTGTCCTGTGACGACGGGCCGTCTTGTTGTGGCCTGAGGGGTAAACAGTGCATCTCTGTCTGTGAGCTTTGATGCTGTTTGGCCCTGGACTCTCTCTCTCTCTCTGTGTGTGTGTGTGTGTGTGTGTGTGTACTGCAGCTACACAATTGATCCAGCCTTTCAGTGTCGACTTTGAATACCTTTCCCGGAACAGCCAAGTGCATTCAAGCCTGGAGGAAAAGCACTGACAGTCCATCAAGACAACTTGTGTACATCTTTTTCTAATGCCATTTAATGTCCGTGAAAAGCATTACATCACTTCCTTTTCCACATCATGACAGCAGCCGTCACAGCTCCTGTCACTACTCTCTGAAAGTGGAAATCCGGTGCATTGAGATTGGTTAAAGCCTTTTGTTGGACTTAACATGCAGTAAAGGTTTATTTCTGTTCCTCTGTATGTCCAGTTGCTCAAAATATCTGAACATCCAAATGGCCCGTGGGAGTGGATACACCTGTGGTTTTGGAATAGCGGGTCTCTCAGCCGGCAGAGTCCCATAAAGTGTGAAATTCGAGACTTGTCTGCAGAAAAAACGTCCAAGGAATGCTGTAAAGCGCTCTGCAGAGCCTGTGACTTTGGCCAAGGACTCATGACCCAGCGGTTGTGCGGGAACGTTACTCAGAGGCTAGAAAAATAGTGTTTCTTCTGATTGTGCATGTTTATCAAGGGGGCACATTCTTTGGCGGCGTGCCCTAAAGATTTACAACGCAGGCGGCTGGTTGGAAGGAAGCAGAGCTGGCGGGCTTATCAGATGATCAGTGATGAGTGAACAATTAGAGATAAAAGCTCGGAGTAGTTTATTTTAGTTTTTCTTTGATCAGCCTACACGGCGCTTGTGTGTTGGTTTGTTAAAGTCTCGGTCTTTTGCCAGCTCTTCTAATGTAGTATTGTGTTATAAATGATCATGTTTGTATGTTTCTCATTTATTACTGATCAACAATTTGACAACACTTAACAAAACACCACAGGGTCCCTTCCATAGTTTAATACTGCAAACAATGATTATATTCATTATCGATTAATGCCTCTTATTTTATCAATTACTTGATTAATTAATTGGTCCATAAAGTGTCAGAAAATAGTCAAATAACACCCATCATAATCCATCAAAGCCCAAGTTGACATATTGAAATGTACCGTTTTGTCCGACCAACTATCCCTAATCCTAAGATATTTAGTTAAATATCATAGAAGACTAAAAAAACATCAACTATTCACACCTCAGCAACTGGAACCAGTGAATATTTGTCATTTTAGCTCCAAAAAATAATTGAAACGATTGCTTGAGTATGAAAATAGTTGCTGATTAACTTTCTGTAGGTCAATGTATCAAACACAAAACCTTTGCAGTTGGAGCCACACAATTGTCATGGAAATATAAATGTTTATTATTCACTTATATTGTGATATGAGACTAGATAACGTCTTAGATTTTGGATATTATAATATTGTAATAATGGCATAAGTGTTGTCTTTTCCTGATTTTAAAGGCTGCATTACAGCAAAGTGAAACCAACCATTTCCTGGTCACATGCTTGCTCTTCTCAGTTTTATTTCATTATAAATGAAAAACTTTCCATGTTGCAGCTTGTCAATTGTGAGGATTTGCTGCATTTCTTATCTTATGTTGTAGTAAACTGAATATTTTGGGGTTTTGAACTGTTTATTGGTTCAAACAAGTGCGCTAAAGATGTCCCTTTGGACATTTATTATTTTATAGTCCAAATGAATAACTGAGTTTAATTGAGAAAATCTTCTGCAGGTCAATCAATACTTAAGATAATCATTGGTTGCTGCTCTATTTGGCATTTCAAGGACTAAATGATCAATCAAAACCATAATCAATAGAACAATCAATTTGTTATATCCTCCATCCCAGACTGGTTTTGTGTGTTTTGAGGTTCATATTTGTCAGGAAACAAACAACCTCTTTGCTCTGCATCATTTGTTTTCTCACTGATATCAAACAGACGATGCTAGCTGTCATTTTTTAATCATCAGCTGCGAGTTCCTCCCACTATTCTCCTGTTGAAGGCTGTTAATAGCAGCTTCACACATGAATAATGACTTCCTGACTGGTAAACACAATACAGATAAAGGTACGCTCGCTGCTTGTTCGATGTCAGGTGAGTGCAGTCTGATGCAGCAGTGTGTGGGTGTGATTGTGAAAACATGCACGTTGCTCGAAACAAGCGGTGGGCTGATGGAGAGAGCGCGAGCATCGCAGAGGGAAGCCGCCAAATGAAGTGTGAATGTAACACTGCAGCATGCTTGGCTTGGCTTGACTTTTTCGCCGGCCGCATGCATGTGTGTCAGTTCCTGCGAGGTCTGCAGCAAAGAGCCGGCATCCTCGCAGCTCATCCACCGTGTGGCCTCATCAAAACCAACCACCACAGGAAGCTCACAGCCGAGCAGCTCATTTCTCTCTCTGAGAGCGTAGAGCCGGATGCTAATAGCAGGACTAATAGCAGCTATATTTAATGGAGTAATCTCTGACTGATATTGACTTCCCTTAGTGGCCAATAACATTAGCAGGTCGAGATATGTGTAATAGAAAGCTAATTAGAAGCTAATTAGAGCAGAACTACATACATAAACTGCCAGCTTACAGAGTAAGGGAGTGGTACATCATCACAATAAATGTTTTATTCGACTTTATTCTTAGTCAAAGTAACATTATTATCACATGGCCATCCAGTGGAGAGCAGACTGTGAAATTTCATTGTGGTTTGGACTTCCTTGTGGGACGTTCAAGTGCTAATGGGAGGTTGCCACAAATGGGAATTGAGAGTTGGCTGCTAAAAGGCGATGCATCGACGAGCTGCGCTGCTGGAAAATCTAACAAAGAAGGCTGAGCATTACAGGCCAAATGCACACTATCATGATAAAATGATGTTTGAACATGTTAAATCAGAGAATGGGTTCTCAGTAGGCCGGGGATCACCAGCTGCTTGTATGTAATTTGATTACTAATGTTTTTAACAGAGCTGACATAATTTGCTAAAATTTTGTTATCAATACAAATTCCTTATTGCTTTGTGCTAGCTGTTGGTCTGTTGGTCTGTCGACTACTTGTGTCCAGACTGAGATGTCTCAGCCAACTCAACTATTGGATGGATTGCCATGAAATTTGGTTCAGACATTCATGGTCCCCTCAGGATGAATTGTAATTCCCTGCGTGCTGATGTTAGCAGCGTATAGCAGTGAGTGTGCCGGTTGACTCTTATTGATTCATCATTAGTGTACCTCATATTACAGTATCTTGCCACAGCCCTAAAGAAAAAGCAAACATGAGTTGTATGACAAAGGATAATGTCAGTTTGGCAGTTCGTTGTATTATATAGCTGCTCTATGGCAGCCAAATACTATATTTATATTTATATGTACCAGTGGACAACTTACAGTTCTGAAAAGTGAAGCCAATGCTGAAGTGCCTTAAACTTGCATTCTTTCTAATAGCCAGCAGGGGGCGACTCCTCTGGTTACAAAAAGAAGTCTGATTGTATAGAAGTCTATGAGAAAATTCTTCTCACTTGATTTATTACCTCAGTAAACATTGTAAACATGAGTTTATGGCCTCAATCGCTAGTTTTCTTCTTCAATACAGCATGATGTTCATTTAGTAAATTATGGTCCCATTTAGAGTCAAATAGACCATAAAGCAGGGGATGTTTTAGGGCGTGGCTACCTCGTGATTTACAGGTCGCTACCACGATGTTGTCCTGTCTGGGAGTTGTCTGTGTTTTCGTCTTAGAACTTTAACCCTTTCACAGTGTGTTTTCAGGTCATGAAAGTTAATTGTAAAATTTAGATCGCCTAAGAATGTCTTTTCCAGCGTTAGGTTATATTTAGCTCCACCCTCTCGTGTCACCCCTGGCTGCAAAAAAACAAGATGGAGACAGGCAAAATGCCGAACTCGAGGCTTCAAAACCATAGTCCACAAACCAATGGAGGACGTCACGGTGACTACGTTTACGTCTTTTATACAGTCTATGGTATATACCAATGTAATTTTTTGCAAAAAACTACAACTTAAATTTGATTAATTTTTACTAAAGACTCTCCTGACAAGAAGAAACTTGATCTAAAACCACATGTTATGCTGTAGAGAATGGTCAGTAGTAATGTGTATGCATTATGTGTAGTTAAAGGGCTAAAACATGTAAAACCACTGATTTGACCCTTTACAACGGCTTTGTAATTTTCTGCTTTGGCCTTTTAGCGTTTTAGTTTCAACACTGCTCTGTCATCATGACACTGTGCTTCATCTAGGTCCAGTAAAAAAATGTGAGTAGGAGGAGGGAGGTGTCAGAGGTTTTTATGGCAAAGCAGAAAGTTTGTGCTTAGAATTGAAAGTATCAGCATCGAGAACCCACTGTAGAAAGATTATGTTCTTTTTGAGTGCGAGGAGGTGAAAATCTTGGCTTTTAAACCTCTTCAGTCCGTTCAGAAAAAGACCATTTCATGTTGATCGATGTTTGGGATCCTCGTTAACTTCACAACCCTGAAAAAGATGTAGTCTCACGTGATCCTTCTTGTCTTATTTGCCATTTCAGTTGCACTACATCAGTCATGCGGTCGTCCTGATACACCTCCTAACCAAAACCAAAACCACTGGCAGTCGATCGCTCTCTTTCAGTACCATGTGTTGTGAGAAATAGGCCATCTGACCTCAGCTGCTTTTGGAAATGTTACATCCTCTCATTTTTGCCATTCCACTTGGAGAGCTGAAGGCCTCGCCGGCTGCAAGCCCAGAGAAAGGGATGTGCATTTGTTTCCTGCCAATGAAAGCAGCTCCCCACCCTTCCTGCTTGAGTCATGCCACATAGACTCAACAGACAGACAGACAGAATGACCTGACAGACAGACTGATCTCCTCTAGTACTTCTTCATTCAGACACGACTAGTAGGAAGATTTAATGAGCACACTACGTGAACATATGCACTTGTTTTTGTGTGTATTTTTACCGTAGCTGTGGTGTAATTGTGAGTCAGAAAGGAAATGAGAATACAGCTGTGAAAAGGAAGCAGAAATAAAACATAACATTGGTGTGGAGAAATAAAAGAATGATGATTCGGTCTGGTGCTTTCCCTCTAAAAAAAGCCACCGCAGATGTTTTTAGCCCCGTGTTCTGGCTCTGGGGAAGTCCGTTGATAATTGTGCCCCTTTCCTGTTTTCGTCTTCTAGGAAATAATTAGCATATTAGCAATTCTGAGAACTCGGGTGTCCGATCTTTGCCGGGTGAAGAGTAAAATCTGCCACAGTGGCACAGCTGAGTCCCAGTGCTGCTGACAAACAAGAGAGCAGGCCAGTTAGTCGGGAGGAGAAGCTTCCCACAATCTCCATGGCGAAGAATGTTGAGCCGACGCGTGAGACGGCCAGACCACATCGCCTTGGTAACCGCACAGCCGCCCCGCCGTCAATGCGATGCCAAATGCCGAGGTGGAGGCGAGGTTCAAGGAGCCGGGAAGGATGAGTTCAAGGAGGAAATGAGAAAGACGACTAACGCGCCATGAAAGTGACAGAGCAGGAATCTCCAGAGTGGATCAAGAAAACCACTTTCCCAGACAGCCAGAAAAGTTGTTTTTTCATTCCTCAGCTGTCAGCAGAGAGCAGTCGGTGTCATTAGACGGAGTGCTGTCGACCCGGCGGGACAGGACACCGACGAGCCTGGCCGCTTCCTGCTTCCTGTCAAAGGACGGCTGCAGGGGAAACGGCAGGGCTGCTGAGGGAGGATAAGGCCTCGGGCAGGAAGCGTGAAGCTGAGACAGCCTCCAGTCAGTCATGCCCAGTCACTCCAACCGGCAATTTCCCCCGAGGCTTTGACCTCCTGGGCATGACTCTATGTGTTTGTGTGGTTATTTGGGAACCAGGAAGTCGGCCCCATTAACCCCATTGGTCACACATGGGTCAGACTTTAAGGGCCTTTGGGGGTTACTTCAGTTTTAACTATGAAATAATAAACTAGGGCTGCACCCAACTTTTTTCCATTCATTTTTTTAGTCTATGAAAGTCAGAAAAGGGTGAAAAATGCCTGTATCGTTTCCCAAAGTACAAGTTGACGTCTTCAAATGTCTTGTTTTGTCATTTGAAGCCCAAAACACAGCAGCAAATCGTTACATTGGAGAATCTGGAAGCTCCAAATGTTAATCAACTGATGAATTCCTCTACTAATAAAATCTGTTTTCTTTTATTTTAAGTCATATTTCCCACGTTTCCGTCGCTGCAAACTTGTGTTAGGTTTTACAGAAAAGGATAGAGCTTTAGTTCACCACTCTGTATCCCTAATCAGTCCACCTGCCAGCTTTTGATTGCTACGTTTTTTTTATGGTATTTGTTGTTGATGAAGTGGTTTGTGCGGCTGCCAACTGCTTTTCAAGCTGCTGAACCGCAATTGATCAAAACCTGCTTCAGTTTCTCACTCAGAAAGCACGATAAAGAAACCTCCGGCCACAAACAACATTTGGTTTTGATACCAAGTAATAAAAAGGCCACAATTACCAATATTTCACAATACCTATATCTTTTATTATTAAAAGTGGTCAGTGTGCTAGCCGTTATTTACATAAGGTGCAAGCATCATTAATAAACTACTTCTGAATACATTTGCATTACCAACAAATGCCTTGTCAAACATTAAGCATTTCTTTTTACTATTTTATTAATTTTAATGGTAAATAACAAACATTTATTGTGTGGATTAGAGCTAAACTTGGGCTTTAGGAAATTAAAATGGTCATTTGTCAGTATTTTGTGGCTTTTAATAGACAAAAACAACCTATCAGTAAATCAAGAAAATAACTACAGATAATGGAAATAATCTTTATATCCACCCGTAGTATGAGTTCTGTGAAATAACAAGGTAATGGCTGCACGCATGCACAGAATAGCAGTACAGTTGCAAAGAGTGCATGCACTAAGAAGTGTGTTCATGTGTCCATAACATGATCGAACATGATATGGATCTATGTTTTGGGTATCAATCCTATTGATGCAACTATACAAATACTAAAACGCTCTCAAATATCAATTATTTGGTTCATAATGTACTTTTTTTGCTTTGATAAGTGAATATTTATCTAAAAAAAATTATGTCTGAACAGGATGAAATGCCAGAAAATGCCTTTTCTGCCTCCTGATTTTTAATATCAAGACATTTAATAAACTTTCAAGGGCATTTATTTGTGACCTCGGTGCTCACCCTGGCTACAAAATCCATTCTTGCTGAGGCACTGTGCACCGCCGCCGCCCTTCACCTCCTTTAACCTGGCCCTTTAACCTCTTTGGCTCCGTCTTCTGACACACTTCTACCTAAAAGCATTCTGACACCGACATGTTGACTTTCACAGCACAAATGGTTCTTGGAGATAGATATTTCTCAGTGGACTAACACAACATACATTATTCTTTGCTTCTTTTTTCTCAGCGGCACTAAATAAATCTTCCACATGCATCACTTGCTGTTCGGGCAGACAGATGAGCGGCCGCAGATGTTTTGGCATTGTCACACTTTCTAATCCCCCTGAGTTGAGTGGGGGCTCGCTGTTGGTTCCTGGCAGATAAAAACAACCCTTTGACTATATTCAATAGTTGTCGCCCTTTTGGAGGGCAGAGTTTGGATGCATTCTTGCCTGTTGCCAAGGGTTTGCAAAGAATGTGTGCCAAGACGGCGCTATTTCATTGATTTCTTCCCCCCTCTAAAAAGCTGAGAGACGACAGCTTTAACAAAACCACTTCTCGAAGTTACATTAGTCACATTTACCACTGAAATAGAACTGGCCAATGTGTAGATACTTATAGTTTATCCTCTCTAATGATCTGCTGAGATTTTGAGTGAATGTTCTCAGTCTTGTTATCTAAAACAAACAGTATAAAGCATTCACTAAATCAGATTTTGACGTAGTAACCTATATGGACAGTCTCGCCAAAATCTAAAGAAAACGGCTAAGGAAGTGACTCTGAAAAAACTTGTTCATGTTACGGCTGAATATTTATTCACAAACACAGACAGAGTGGATTATGGGTGACCCTTGGATGGCGGTGCCAGCTGCTCTCAACGTGATCAGCCTGCCTGTTCAGTCTCTGTTTCGTGCTCTTCATCCTAATCAACCTCTGAATAATCACAGATTTACTTTGTAGGCGTTTAAATGCATGACTGATTCGAGCTGAGCGGCGAGGGGCGGGGTTTGGTGCGTCGCAAAGAGGCGAGGAAACGCAGCTTGTTAGTGAATGTGTCGGCTGTTATGGGGAACCAATGCGTGACTTTTGCGGTATAACACAACGTGTCTAATCATTTAGATGGAGTCTGCTAGTAGGAGCCGCTGTCAGACGAAAATTAATCTTGTGGAAATGAAGTCTGCTGATTATTTCCTTCATTAAACGATTCAGTGTTTAGTCTTTAAAATAATGAAAAATGTGTGTCATCATTTAAAGGGTGGGTCCATCTGCATTCTGTCTTTGAAATGGAAACGTTCACTCAGCTGTTGCAAAAAGCAGTGACGTAGCTTACCAAAGCAATCAAAGCTAATCAATAAGGTTATGAATAATGTGAAGAGCAGCAGAAAAACATATTTTAGCCACATAAAAAAAATCAATATCAGTTTAAGTGTAGGCTATATTTAGAATAGTTTCACTGCTTTACCTCGCCATCAGACTGCCCTTTCTGACGGTGAACTGAAGCTGTTATATCGCTGTCTTCAAAGCCACCAGACTCCATTCACAAAAACAGTCATTTTACCTCACAGAACACAGGAGTTGCTGGTCTACCGCTGCATCGATCGGTTAGTTTGTTTGCGTTATTGTGTGACTTTTGGATCCAAACTATTGATATATACTAATGATAATTCAGCAGTACAATGCTTAGCTTCTGAGCTCCTGTCCTATCCTAACGTCAATATACTGACTATAAGGATGTGTATACTGTACATGTAGCAGCGTCATCATGTAGAAACCTACGTCAGGACACATTGGAAAAAGTTTTTAGAAGTGCTTGAAGGGAAAATAGCATTTTGACACTAAAACATACTTTGACCAAAATGTGAATGTTCAGTCATAAGGAACACTACTGGGAAGCTACAGAATGATATAAAAACATCACAAAATACCCGCCCTTTAAGTATGTTTTCATACTGAAGAATTTCATTATAGTAATCATCAAGATAATGTCATAAACAGAGACCATATTGACCAAGATAATGGTAACATCAACTTTTGATATTGGCACCAGCCTGCTTGGGCCACTGTTGAGCCAAACAGACACAGCGGCTCAATAATGAGGCGGTGTGGGGCGGCGTTGGACAGCCGAGTCTGTTCCCATGTGCTGGGGGATCAAAGGGCTCGGCCCCAGCAGAAAGGGCCCTGCGGCGGCAAACTACTGCTGCCATAATTGGTGAAGAGCCATGTAAAACTGTCCAGGGGAGGCCAAGGACGGCTTAATTATGTTGTGAAATTTAATTAGCCCTCTGTTGTGTGTGCTTCTTGCTCTTAACCGCCTGACCTTGATGTAATGCTGCTTTTGCCGGTGTTTATCATCTATTACGAGCAAACACGGCAGAGTTATGGTTCCATTCCTTCTGGTTAAGATGCGCAGGATATGAAGCGATTGTACTGTCAGACTGTTAAAACCAACGATCCTGCCTCTAAATCATTTAGTGGAGACGGGTTATTCAGGTTTGTGTTTATGTTGCTTGTTTTTCTGAGCTTGACAAGGCTCCCAATTATCTCAGCTTTTCCTGCAGTGAATGAAATGATAATAGATGTCACACACATACAGACGGCGTTCAGTATGACAGGTGATTTTTATATTGTTGATGAGAAAAAGTCTCCAGGTCTCACAGCAGGAATAAATGCTTGACCTCAATTTAGCTGCATTTTGTGAAGCAGATCAGGAGGGTCCCATATTCTCCCAACAAATAAACATCTTCCTTTCACTTCATCACACTGTGATTACAGATAGTAATCTGGGAAATACATCCGGCAAATAACTGCTAGAAACTAATTACAGAGAAGGTGCGGTGTTGGAATACTCCAGGGATTTATCACTAGATTACTGTGTGTACAGATAGTGATGGTGGTCAAGTTGAATGGGGTTTTGTGTTGATACCAGCATGATGTTCATGCAAGTATACAAGCAGAATGTCCTGAAAATATTAGGAAACATTTCTTAACCAATTACTTCTTGCTTAAGTAATTTGGATGGTTTCTTTTGCTGAAAAAATACAACCAATGGCAGTTCACCAGATTATCTGATGATAAATCACTTACTCTTTGGGCTTAAACAGAGTTTAAAGGTACAGTGTGTAGGATTTCGCGACATCTAGTGGTGTGGTTGCAGATTGCAACCAACCAACCCCTCCGCTCACTCCTCCCTTTCCAAGTTTGCGGTAACGTGAGCCGCCGATTGCAAAACAAAGTCATCCCTACGATAATTACACTACTTTAGGAGCAACAGAAGTCAGACGGCGGCTGGCGGTACAACGATTTTGCGCTCTGCGGCTCACGTTACCTCAGTTTCACAAGCGTGTCGGAGAACTACGGTGGCCTTCAGGTAACGTAAAAACGTGAAAGTCTCTCTCTAGAGCCAGAGTTTGGTTTGTCCATTCTGTGCTACTGTAGAAACATGCTGGAGCAACATGGCGGACTCTGTGAAGAGGACCTGCTCCCTATGTAGATATGAAGGACTCATTCTAAGATAACGAAAACACGATTCTTAGTTTCATGTGATTATACATTAATGAAAACATAGTTATGAATATTATATTCCATTTCTGTTAGTAGATCCCATGAAATGTTACACACTGTTCCTTTAAACCAGTGGTTCTCAAAGTGAGGTCTCAAAGGACCCCCAGGGGTCCTTGAGGGGGCTCCAGAGGGTCCCCAGCAAAAAGGGGAATAATTAATTTTCACTATAATTCCATTCATAAGTAACACAATGACATAATGTATGACTAGTTTGGTCATGAGTTTGATACACTTTCTGTAATAAAACATCTAAAAGAAAAAATGCTATCCGAAGGGGGACCCTTGTGTGGACTTTGTGTTAGTTTAGGAGTCCTTGACGAGAAAAAGTTTGAGAACCACTGCATTAAACCACTGTTCAGAGAAGCTTTTTATCTGCTGATGACAAATTATTCCCATGCTGTATGGTATTATAATCATGAAATAGATTTATTGCAAGGTTTTTTTAATTACGAAAAGACAATAAGATCAGAAAAAACGAGCTCATTAAAATAACAACACTAAATGTTTGGCTGAGATTGAAAAAACATACACACTGTTAAAAACAGAAATGTCAATCAAGAGAGATTTCAAGAGTATGTTATACCGATGAGGTAATGAGAAGAAAACAGCGCTGGGATGAAAATGAAAGTTTATTAACAGACAGCTTGACAAAGAAAAGAAAAGGCAATAAAACCAAAAAGGCTTTAAAGATTTCAAATGTGTCTCCCTTGAGTGAAATGTACTTATGTTTAGGTTTCAGGCCACAAATCACCCGTGCAGCATGTGAGACGTGTTTGAATGTGGTGTAACTTCAGATGTAGTTGATATTTTCTCTGGCAGCGAGCGAGCTGAGCAATAATAATACGGGCACATGATGAGTTTTTCTTAAAGGCGGATGATGTTTACGATGATGGATTTTCCTCGTGTGAAGCTGTTTTTCGAAGGAGGAGGGATGATGAGTTCAAGGGTCACACTAGCTTTGGCTTTGTCTCAACTCGCTTTGCAGACTTTTCTCTAAATATAGATACATGCATTTCATCGTTGAATGAGTAACCACTAGTGTTATGATCTATAGCGTCTTTGAAGTGGTTTTTCTGTTTGTATTGGTCATTATTTTAACTCCCCTGCGCTTTCGAAGCTGAACTCTGAGCGTTAATCTCTAAAAAAAACACATTGAAGTGAGACAGATAGCTCCCAGAAACAATAGGCCAGTGGCGGTGTTTATATTTCTAGCATTTAAATGTGAATAATTATTGTAATAAATAGCCTAACCGTTATAAAATTGGATATCCTGCCTATTTATTTTTGCCTATTAGAGAGCACAAAGGCTTTGCTCCAGCAGTCAGTGGTGAAATAATGATTCATGCCACATTCAGGTCAAGCACTGTATTGTGAGCACTCTGTCCACATTAGCTTTATGGAGTATGCATGCTTTGAATTACTGAGCAAATATTGTTGTTCTTGTGCCCTAAATTCTTTCAAGTTTGCTGTCGCATTAAATAGAAATTATCTGTGCTGTCTTTTGATGTGAATGTTTCCAGTATGTTCTTCTCTTAATAGCGTCCTCTCCTCCTCTTTCCTCAGGCGTTGGATCAGGACCGAACCTCCCTGCAGAAGGTGAAGAAATCAGTGAAGGCCATCTACAATTCAGGACAAGGTGAGGCTGTCTGTTTCTAAATTTATTAGACCTGAATGTGCTTTAGCTGATGGTTGGTTACGTGCTCACAACCCCAGCAGTCCAGTATTTCTTAGATATCTTTAATAAATTAGTTTTTTTTAAGTCTGTAACAGCCTTTTGTGGGACAGATGGTGTTTTGTGTGTGTGTGTGTATTTTCCGGCTGTCCCAGAAACCAACACCTGAGTTTGTTTTGCTCGTTGCTGTGACATGGATCCACAGTAATTTTCCACTGAATTCTTTAGAGAGCGGCCTCCTCCCTGTAAATTGACAGTTTCAGATGTTTGTCCCACAAAAAAGTGTGTTTGTTCTCCACGGAAAACACAGTTTACCTTACTCCCATCGTGGTTCTTTGGCTGAGAAACTCCAAAAGCCCCAAAATAACTGGAACAACTGTCAAGTGCAGTGTCTTATCAGTTAGCCTCTAGCTACAATAGTTAGTTTGGGTACATCTAGTTATAGTGAGAAAAATATATGCGATCTAAGAATAGAAATAAGAATGGGATGTTTGTGCATCTTGCAGATGTAATGAATAGTTAGACTCGGGGCCGTAGCCAGGATTTTATAAACACAGATGTCATCACGAGTCCCTCCAACACACACACAATCCTCCAAAAACTAAAGTTATAATCCCAAAGATTCCAGTCCTGGTTGATTTGGCGACAACTATGGTTACTGGTGGTGACAGCAAACACTCTTTGAGCAGCTACTTTGTTAGAAATATAACCGAAGAAGACAGTTTAATAAAGACGTCAGGCAATAATTAACCTTTTGCCATTTGTTTGAGCAACCGTGATTTGACTTCATGCTGCATTCGTAGCAGCAGTGTAGAGCTGCAATGATTAACAAGTTAGTCGTCAACTATTAAATTAATTGCCAGCTATTTTGATAATCGATTAATCGGTTTGAGTAATTTTTTTAAGAAAAACAAAGTCTAAATTCTCTGATTTCAGCTTCTTAAATGTGAATATTTTCTGGTTTCTTTCCTCCTCAATGACAGTAAACTGAATATCTTTGAGTTGTAGACAAAACAAGACATTTGAAGACGTCACCTTGGGCTTTGGGAAACACTGATCGACATTTTTTAAAATATTTTATACACCAAACAACTAATCGATTAATCAAGAAATTAATTGACACATTAATCGACAATGAAAATAATTGTTAGTTGCAGCCCTAATAGTGATGCAGGATTAAATGCTGCATCTTTCATGTGAATCCTTCGTGCGTAGGAAGGCAATTGAATCCATTGTGGGAATGGTGATCCCTGCCACTACTATAAAAACCTACTATATAGAGAGGTAATTACTGAAATGAAATGCATTCAATGGCTGTTGCAGAAAAAATGCTGACCATAAATGGTATCAACAAAATCCCAGAAAAAATATATGAAAAGACAGAAAATAGAAAGAAGAAAAATAAAAAACAATACAGAGGACATGACCTCTTTGTCCTCAGTGGTAACCACAGGCCTGTTTGGACTGTGTTTGAGTTTCCAGTATACCAAAAGTTCAAAATGGCTCCTGCAGCTCTACAGGCTCCTTGTCTCACCTGACCTTCCTCTCAGGACTCTTCCTCACATTTGGCAACATCGCTCCCCCTCCACCTCTCACTTAACGACAAGGACAGATGGATGCTGCCGTTTGACCGACTGCTCCCGCAGAGTCTCAAAAGATCTGGAGAACCACACATCTTGTTACGCTGACATTTTGCTGCGTATAAAGATGACTTATCGTAGGCTAAATGTATAAAACAAAGTCTCTCTGGAGCAGCACTGATCAGAAATCACAGGTTAAGGTCACATGTGTCTGTCATTGTATCGCTTGTGTTGCTGCGCTGATGAAAGAAGAACTTTCCATTGACTGTTTCTGCCACATCTGTGTTATTGTGAAGCATCACCAGGAGATCTCAGAAGATTTACAAGCCTGTTTGCTCCAGGTGTTTTTGCCTCTGTTGCTATTGACAACAAAGAATCGTGCATCATTGAAGTATATTTTCTTTATCTTCAGCCCCTTTTCTTCACTTTTTATCGAATATTTTTTAACGTAGGTGATGGATTTTCTGATATAACAGATGATGAATATGACATCAAATAACATGGTTGATATTTAGAAGTATGATATTTAGAAGTATGATATATAAATATGGGTGTGGTTTCCACTTTTTCAAACATTTTGACCTGACGAAGGTCCAAGCAGGATCGAACCGTAGTCAATAATAATTTTGTGGCATGGAGTAGTGTGCAGGTTTTACCTTTTTCTTTACTGAAACTTTTGGTACTTGACCGTTTTCAATATTCAGGACACCATTCGGTTGGTAATACAAAGTACTGAGGTTCGATATAGCCAACCATTACCTTTGTGACTATTGCACCTGCAGTATACCTCCATCAGGACGTTACAAAGACTGCAGGCTTCTACACATGCTAATCATGCTAATTCATCATTCATCGTGCTTCTCTCCTCTGTTTCCAACACAGACCACGTCCAGAATGAAGAGAACTACGCTCAGGCTCTGGACAAATTCGGCAGCAACTTCATCAGCCGGGACAACCCCGACCTGGGGACGGCGTTCGTCAAGTTCTCCTCCCTCACCAAGGAGCTGTCCGCCCTGCTGAAGAACCTGGTGAGTTCAACATGTCAACGCTTCTAATGGCATTAAAATGAATACATACAGAGGGCTCTCTGCATTTGTGTGTTCTCACATCGGTAGAAAGAGGAACATTTTCCTGTCTTCACTTCTATAAGTGGTTTAGGATTTGGGTTTAAGGTTAAGATTAGGATTAGGAGGTTGGGTATGTAGTGAAGTTGAAGAGGTTATTGATGAATGTAGTCCTCACAAATGTAATGATACAGTTTCATCAATCTCAACTCTTTTAAAAACTGTATAGAATTCGCCGTCACAGTAACCCCCGTCATCCCAGTCGGACGGTATAGCTGACTGCGGCTATATCTACCTCCGAGCTTTGTATTTTTTTCCCCCCGTCGAGGCTCTTATCTGCCTGCCGTGGATTTCCCCTGATGTTTCTGTTGAATAATGTGTCCTGTTTGAATCCTCTGTGAGTGATTGTTGTTGGAAGAAGAGCCAGTCCCCGCTCTCTGCCTCTCTTCCTGTGTGGCTGACAGCGAGATTAGACTCCATAAATACACTTGGCAGCACCAGGAACAACTGTGTGTGTGAGTGTGTGTCCATAAACCTTCCTAAATCACCCACCTGTTGGCGCTACCTGCATATTACAGGACAGTGAAATTATCTCCATTCATTCCTCTCTCTCTTGACTCTCGTCTTTTCCATTTTCAGTATTTTATTGAGTGAGTTTTTCAGACTTCAATACCTGCGCCCTGAGGCCTGCTAGTATATGCGTGCGCTACAAATGAGAATTGATGAATGGTGCTTGTCCTAGATGTCCTACATGTGTTATCGGCTTACATTTTAAGGATTTTATAGACAAATTTGGCCAGCTTTTCATCATCTTTCGTATACTAGAATGGTACATTAAAAGAGACGGCGACCGCTTCCAGGATGGGCTGTTAGAGTACACCGGCAGCCGGCCAGTAGAGGATTGATTCTGACGTTGGCCATATGCAAGACAGGCACTTAAGAAGCACATTACCGCCCATTAAGCGCTGTTTACTTCCTTGACCGCTGCTGTGTGTCTGTATGGACTTGGCTAACAACAACAGGGTCTTAAATGCTTAGTACGGTTGTAAATGACCTTGCTGATCCTGATGGTTAGAGCTGCTGAGCATAACTGTGGCAACCTGAGCTGTTGGCCACAAGCTTTTGCTAATTCTTCAATAGACTAACTTGCACTTTTGCTATTATGTTGCTGATTTCTTCAGTCAGCAGCGGCATGAATGTGTTGATGCACTGCGCTGTAGGTTAAAGGATGAGGCCGGCGTTATTCTGTATTTTTCTTATGATCGACAAACTCACTCAAACAGGAATAAGTAGTGCATTAATTGGGTACTATTTTCAGCTGCGGATAAATACACATTTGGTGCCGTAGTGAGTATTTAGGGCAGCAGGACGGTGTATATGGAAATTACTTTGAATACAGTACCAGACAGCGTTCATCATAATGCAGAGACATGTCGCCCAGTGCAACAATGTGGATCACTGATGCGTTTTTAATAGTTTTTGGACAACAATGGCACAAAGTAATGAGTTTTATCAAGCTTCAGCTACACAGATAATACTTGTTTGTAAGATCAGTTCATCCTTATCTTATAAAATCTGCCTCTGCACTGTGTGTTTTGATATGTTAGCTATGTTCTCTCATTATAACCCCCCCCCGTGTGTGTCCTCTTACAGCTCCAGAGCCTCAGCCACAATGTGATCTTCACTCTGGACTCGCTGCTGAAGGGTGATTTGAAGGGCGTGAAGGGGGTAAGATTTACTGTAAAACAGTTTCTCTTCCTGACATTTTTTTTCTCTCTCTTGCCTCTTCCGGCGCCCCCCCACCTCACCCCCCCCCCATGACACAGCCTAGCAGCGGGACAGGGGAAATAGATGCCTCGTCAGCACATCTCTTTATTAACCTCTGTATGTCGAGTGTAAGCGAGAAGAGACCGGAGAGACGGGGGAGAGCTCTCTGTTTAAAAGCTCACACTGTAAATCTTGCAGAAGTAAACACTGCCTTTGTGTTGTGCTTGGGGCGGGTGGCGAGTAACTGGGTCATGAACCGTTGATGTTCGGGGTACAAGGAGGGGCGTGGCCGCTCGCTGGCCGTCCAGGACATAAATCGTGAGCGGAGTGAGGCATTTGTTGGATCTCTGGTAGCGATCCAACTCTGCAAATAACTCCGTCCCCGCGGTGACCTCTTTGTAGTTTGCTGATGCTTGTCCTCCTGTGTTTCTGCAGGACATAAAGAAGCCCTTCGACAAAGCATGGAAAGACTACGAAGCCAAGTTGTAAGTGGATAATTAAAATTACTGCATATGTGGACCAACTAGCTCATTATAGAGTACTGAATAATGGATCAAACACTGTTGGTAATGTGCGGCAATATTGTTTGTACCCTCTAGAAGATGTTGCACACATTGTAGAATAACAAACCTAAACGTATGATGTAAAAACAGACAAGGTCACTAATCGTCCTTTCCTCTGTGTCAGTACAAAGATCGAGAAGGAGAAGCGAGAGCACGCCAAGCAACATGGGATGATCCGCACTGAGATCACCGGGGCTGAGATCGCCGAGGAGATGGAGAAGGAGCGGCGTCTCTTCCAGCTCCAGATGTGCGAGGTAGGTCATAAAATGAAGCTACATTATAGTATCGGACATTTTTGGTTCGCTTCTCAGCAGAAATCGAGCATCAGAGCGACCCAGCAGTTAGCGGGCACGTCACGTCTCCTTGTGATTCTTCCTCGCCTCCTCTACTCGCATCTCCGTGGGTGGGTCTCAAGGTTATAATAATATAACAGTGTTTTACAGTAGTTGTTAGTGAAGCAATTGCGGAATAGCGCCGTCTCCTGGAAGGTCAAGTGCTCAGTGTCTTTGGTTCAATGTCACAACTCACGAGAGTTGACGTAAATTCATGCTGTCTCCTTTTTTCGGTTCCGATATATTACAGCTAAAAAAACTAAACCTGAAATGAATTTACAATTATTTTTATTTTATTTTTATTTGTTTTTTAACCAGACAATATTGTTTCAGTTTAGTTTTTCCTTAAAGGATATAGTTTTGATCTAGTTTCAGTTTACTAACAATATTTTTCACTGCTTATTTCCGTTTTAGTTTCAGTTTTAGTTTACTATAATAACCCTGGTGGGACTAAGACGTTAGGAGAAGAGGCGAGGAAAGGAATCGAGGATGTACAAACTTGGAAAAGGGAAAGGCCCAAGGGCTCTGGCAAACCAGTCAAACCTTACTCAACTTTTTCAGCAACGTAGTGTAATATCATCTTACATTGCTCGCATGAAGTACCGTACATGCAAGCACACATTTCTGGTAGATTACTTCTCTTTTTTTTAACTTATTTTGTCATTTTTAGCCGATATTAGATGGTCAAGATAGAGATATTAGATAGATTTTCATCATGATAACCTTCCAGATTTGTGAAATGCTGTCTTTTCGTACTATAAACCACTATGTATGTAGTTATTTTAGTGTTTGATAAGCCTTCAAACTCATGGCTCTATCACCCAAAACCGGCCTTCCTGGATCATATTTCATCTTCATACTGGTACCCGTAGCAACACAAACCCACCAACGCAGCTCTATTTTTGGTTTGAACACCCACTTATTAAAATCCTATATGTATATGTATGTAAAGTCTTCTCTACCAGCTGCACTTAAAGGAGATTTTAAGCTCGAGTTGACTTTTTCTCTCAGATGATTTGAATAATTTATAGAATATATTTAAGACTGGTGCAGCTCCACATGTAGGGATTACAGCAGCCCCAAAAGATACAGCTGCACCTACATTAATTCATGAACAAGGTATGTTCAGCTGCCTGCCTCAGACTGAAGCTGGTTGTTAAGATAATTATATGTCAGTGGATATGATTTAGAAAATATAACACTGAACATCTGAGAAGACGTAATGAGTATAAGTCAGATATTTGAGCAGCTCGTACTAAACTGTTTGTCCTTAAGTGTTTTCAGATGTTCCTCCGGTTCACTAAACTTGTTTGCTTCTAAGCATGTTGTGACACAGTTTGAACTCTCTTTGATATTAACTCTCAAAGACTAATGCTTAAAGAAATCTGACAGCTAGAATTAAGTGTAAAACAAATGTGAGTTCTTTACGTGCCCGAGAGAGACAGAACAAACTGTTAGAGCTCACTCCGCGCTGCCAGAAACCTCTCTAGTGGTGGGTGGTGACGCCTACGCCTTGTTCACTGTTTTATCCTGTCAGGATTTTTTTACTCAAATTACATAATGGACCAATGGCTGTTGCACTGCTGTTGGTTCTTTGAATTATTCAGTACAGAACTCGCTGCAGTCCTTTTGTGCCCTGCAATGCTGATCTGCCCTCGTCTCACGGTCACTCAGAGGTGTTTCCTTGATCGCATTTTCCACCTGTGTTCACACTTCTTATGCTGAGGCTCAGGTTTATTTACATAATGTTATCTAGAAAGAAACATGAAACGAGGAGAACAGTATCGTCAGAGTATGAATCTGCTGGCATCCAATAAGAGTTTGGAGAGGCAAACACCCTTCCAAACATTATAATATTATATAAATGTATAGGGTAACATTACGAAAATGTTATATTTTGGATGTGATGGACAGATTTTGTCACTCCTCTTACTTCTATTTGGTTTTGGAGGATGTAAACATGTTGCTATAGATTCAGTAAGTTCTGCTGTGTTTAGCTGCCATTTAGTTATTATTAGAGCATCTTTTTTCTATGATTTCTAAATGGATTTATGGACGTTCATCATGTTCAAACTACAATAACACCAGCATGCACCTGTCCTTTTCAACTCGCCTGTAATCTCGTTTTCTTAATTGGAAACATGGCGGAAATCAAGTAAGCAAGTCGATTTCTCGTTTTTTTAGCATTCAAGTTGAAACATTAGTTTAAACCTGAACTTTTTATGTCTTCATGATTTCAGAAGATCTACTCAACAGTCCCTGTATTGTGCATTTTTGTTTCCTGCCTCCAGTTGATGCCGGATGCCAAAACTGAGTTGTAGCTCCCACGTTATATATCAGCACTGGCTTCCTCTTTCATTGGCTCCCTCAAGTCCTCATTTGATTTTATATTTCTAATCATCTGCAGAGCTTTGCATGTTGGTGCTCTAACCTACAGTATGATGCTCGTTTGTCGTGTCCTCATAGGACTGCAGGAGTCTTCTGAACAGTGCCTGCTGGTTGCTGCAGGGTTAGAAACGTCAAACAAAAGGCCTTTGTGGTTTTGGCCACTTGTTACTGAAGCAGCCTCACTGTAAACGGTAGTTAGATGACTCTGTGGTTTGAAGAATGCACCCTAAAAAGCAATAAAGGGCTCTATTATGAGAACATAATTGACTTGTTTCTATACATATATGATGTGATAGTTTCAGGCCAAGTGAAGTTCAGTGTTACAGAAATAATGACTTCTAAAAGCCAGATACAGTTACTGTATCTCGTCAGCGGCTGTATTTATAAAGTCATTTCTATTGATCCTCAGAGCTGTCGAAGCACTTCAGATAGGCGTATGTTAGCTCACAGGAGTTTAAATCTTTATCAGAGATTTTGCCATACTGTATACCATCGCTATCTACCTAGCGTGCTGTCCCTTTAATATCTTTGGCTACTTTTACATCAAAAGTTCTTTTATTTGGATTTCATTAGCTGGGTTTGCTCGGGTTTCTCTTGTTATTTTATTCATAAGCAGCTACTCATTTGATTTTCCAGAAAATGTACTATACTTTACCAATAGTCCGTGGGCCAGAGCAGATCAAATCAATACAACCTGATTGGGCAAAACCTTACACATACTAATTTGTTTATAGGATCAATATAAGTAAATTAATATATGATAACCTTTCCACAGGAGCAGTTTTTCATATTTATTGGACATTTTGTTATTTTTTCCTATTACGATTACCATTGCATCATTTCTAAAAAATGCTGTTAAAGTATGCATATATAATATTGGCAAGTGAAAAATCAGTATTTACATCTCTATATAATATTATTTGAAGATATTTTGGTAACACTTTATATGAAGGTCATGTCTATAATGCATTGTAAGCATATTCAGACATTATAATGTATTCATAAGGCTTTATATAACTCTTAAAAAAATGGTTATAAGCATGCATGACAACTTATGACAAGGTTTATTAAGTAGATAATTAGAATCAGAAATACTTTATTTATCCCTGGGGGGAAATTGGAACGTTAGAGTTGCTCTTATATAAACATAAAGAAATGTAAGATAGTAGTTTATAAGATGCTCTACCAATAAAAAGAGGAAGCAGAGTAATCAGAAACATCAGAGACGGCTGAAAACACCAGCGTTGCTGCTGCTGCTGCTGCTGTTGTGCGGGGCAGTTGCTGCAGTCAGTGGTACAATCTGTTCATCCCACTTAACCTCATTTCTCTCCGTGTGCGTGCACTCGCTCGCTCTCACGCTCCCTCCCTCCCTCTCTTTCTCTCTCTCCGTGTTACTCAATCACCAGATTACAGGATGCTCTCACTCTCTCGCCCTTTTCATCCCCACGCTGCCGGTGAAGGAGTGCAGAAAGGCAAGGCTCAGCAGCCTGCATTATGTCCCGCTCAGACACGGCAGCAGCGCTAGCGAGCGAGCGATGACGCTCATTCACACAAAAGAGTCCAAACACGCACATGATGCGGCAGCGGCGCTCTCCAAAACACTGAACCCACACGGGGGCTCAGACAAAATGTGGATAATCTCCCGTCCGACAGGCGCTGTCAGCCAGACAAAGGGACAGCACATGCATGCATACACACATATATGCACATACACTTGCACTCATGCGTGTGCTAACACACATACATGCATCCATGCACGTGATCTAAGGAGCGAATTGAAAGTGTATGATGGCGTCGGAAAGCTTTTGTGTTGTAGATTAAATATTGCTGTGGAGCAGAAAGTGGTCTTTAGCTGTTTGTAAATCTCTGTGGATTGGGATGCTGCGGGATTAGCTCAGATTATTTTTGTTTGGTGGGAGCCCTGACTGAAGAATTTGTTTTGAATCCTCAGACTGAGTCTACAAAGCAATTCCCCTGGAGGCTATTCTCTCTTTTTTATGATGCTAATGTAAAATATTTCCCATCGTCCTTTTGAAACTTTATTTAGACGAAGGCAGGCGTGATGGTATTCTCTTGTACCGCTGGCGTGTTTACCAGTCTGGTCCCCACTCCCACAATGTCAAAGCAGTCTTGGCTCGTACATCAAAGCCTTCATAAAGCACTCAGACGCGATTATCATAACGCGGAGTCTTCATACTCTAAAGTGTCTGCGGCAAAGCAGAAGTCTTTATTCTGTGTGTAGCAGCTCTGCCACATTATACCTCATTAAACCAAAAAAAAATCCTTTAAACACACCCTGAATTTCACTCCTGGCTGAACTCTGCACCTCTCTTTGCTTTGCAGTACCTGATCAAAGTAAATGAGATCAAGACCAAGAAAGGCGTGGACCTGCTCCAGAACCTGATTAAGTATTACCACGCACAGTGCAAGTAAGTACCACCGTAATCCCCCTGAACCCCAATGTGTGCATCACACCCACTGAGAGATGTATTTCACAACACGGCTGAGAAAATGGTCTCCTTCCTTCTTTTACACGCTCTTGATGTCAATTCTCTATCTCCTGTATGATTCACACTCATGTATATATAGCTCTCATAAATATGTACAGGTCATCATACAGATGTGTTCTGACAGCTGTGGGGTTTGGTGGGTAAATAAGTGGGCGCGCTCCGTTGCCAGAACCGCAGCTCACGACGGCATGTGACAGAATGACAAATTTTCTCTCGGCGTTGCTAGGTCCTGTCATAACACTGGGACAAAACAATATACTCTCCTCCCCCCCCCCCACCCGTTTAATCTGTTCAACCTGGGCGTTGATGGATCGAAAAGCTGCAGCGGTGATGGATTAGGAGCAAAAAAAAAGCAATCGATGGAGAGCCGAGGGACGAGCGTGACTGCTCGCAGCCCAAACAAGAAAAGTATTTATGTTAATTTTTACCATCTGAACCGCTTCATGCAACAAATTAATGATGCTAATTAAAGGAAAGTTTTGGGTATTTTTCAGCCGGCCGCAGGGAAACATGGACTCTTGCAACAATGTCGGGTCTGTTTGAAATCACATATTAACATACTATTCATGTATGGTGTTTACTGGAAGCACTCAACCGCCCCACAATGCATTGCAGCTCTTCAGACTGTCTAATGGCAGACGGTTCAAATAATAAACCGCTGGATGAAATAGTTACGAATGATGGCGAGTGACGTTAAGGAACAGTTAAGAGGAAAAGCGCGGGAGCTCCTGTAGAAAACATATTTAACAATAATTTCATTAATCATTTTTATTTGCCTTAAAATAATACTGCAAAATATTAAATTGACTGGAAGAGGTAATGTTGATTTACATTTGTGATTAACAGTTGTCATTCAACGGTAGCTCTGACTAGAGCTGCAAAGACTAATTGATTAGTTGTCAGTTAATCTGTTCTCTTTCCTCCTCTATGACAGTAAACTGAATATCTTTGAGTTGTGGACAAAACGAGACATTTGAGGACGTCATCTTGGGCTTTGGGAAACACTGATCGACATTTTTCACCATTTTCTGACATTTTATAGACCAAACAACTAATCGATTAATAGAGAAAATAATCAACAAGGAAAATAATTGTTGCATATATAATGTACCGTAGAAAATTTAACAATAATTTAATTAATAATTTGAATTTGCCTTAAAATAATACTGGAAAATATTAAATTGAGAGGAAGAGGTAATGTTGATTTACATATAAGATAAACCATTTTTTATTCAATGATAGCTCGGAGCGGTAAGGCCGTGATCGATTCAGTCATCTGATTCAAAGAAGACGTATTGATTAAGTTTACCTCATTGTGAACAGTCTGCTGGTAGTGGCATGTAATCTTTAATTTAGTACTCACTATGCAGTACATACTGATGGAGTATGTAGTACGTTAGTATGCAATTCCGAAAACAGCAGGGCGAGATGCCTACAGCTTTCCAAAACACTCCAAAGTAAAATAAATAATCTCAAATCATCTTTTATTGGCAGTCAGTAAAAACAGCACATTGTTTTGCTCGTCATTTTATTTTACTACTTTGCTAACTTGCAGACGCACTACTTCAAAAATCAAAAGTGAGCCACAGCCTGCTCACTAGTATAATCAAAATGTGCATCAATATGTCAGGTATGTCAGCTGCCAGGGTAACCAGGATGTTGCTATGCAGTCTGCTACAGCACCTACAGGGATTTCTAGTGGACTACTTTCTGAGCTTATTTGAGAAGGTTTTTTTGCAAAGATGTCAGAGTCTCCCACTCGTCGCCCCAATCATGATCATTCTTGCTGGAGTCCATATTTCCCAAATCTCTGCAACAGAGAGGTGGTGGTCAACATGATAGATAGTCATAATGGTTGGTATACCAGAATGTCCCATTAGATAATAAGTAAAAGTAACTGTATATAGTGCAGAAAAATGTGTCAACCGAGGTGAATCCTGATAGCTGCAGCATCAACACTTTACCTATAGATTCTGCCAGCCCCTCAGTACGCGAGGTGGAGAGCTGGATGCAGTGGGAGGAGAGATGTGGGATCCTCGATGCACAGATTAAAAGAAAACAAGCCGAGGAGAGGTGTGACAGAGAAAGTAATGAGCAGAGGAAGGGAGAGGTGGAGAGAGAGAAGGAGGTCATTAGCGGTGATTTGCAGCTGCGGCGCTGCATCGAGGTGTGTAACGCTGACAGATCTGTGATGGATTTCAGGATGTGCTGAGCACCTCTGCAAATCTGCTAGTGGACACTGCCAGCTACCATTTTCTGTGCCAATAGCCGGAGGCGCCGGAGCTATACATTAAACATAAACTGCACCAATCTCCTCTCCCCGTGTGACCTTCATAGTGGCCAAAAGCAGCACAGTGCAACACCTGACATTTGCAAAGCAGTAATTCCCGTAAATGGCCGACTTGTCTGTCATAGCTCGTTAGTGTCAGTGAGATTCACATGTACCTTCTGCTCTCCAGTTTCTTCCAAGACGGCTTGAAGACAGCGGATAAGCTGAAGCAGTACATCGAGAAGCTGGCAGCTGATCTCTACAATGTAAATACTCACATCTTTACCTCCTCATCTCTTCTTGTGCTTTTAGTTTGGCTTTTAGTTTTCAGAGAATCAAAGCTCATCTGTGTTTGTTTACACGTACTTTGTCTGTGGTTACCTTTTAGTCTGTCTGAATTAAACAAATTTGGCAATTTGGCATAAAAAATCTCAACTCAAGGTCCACTTGCTAGCTTTTTTTCAACAGATGAATTTTGCTCATATTGATGCAATAAAAGCTCTGGAAAAAGCTAGTGAGTGGACTTAAGTTGAGTTTTTACTGTTTCCAAGGTCGAGAGTGAAGCTGTACACTTAAGAAAAGCTGTGTCCGAAATCATTCACACATTCACTACTCCCTATCCAGGGAGTTCTATATAGAGGACTATATAGTAAGCTCAGCAGCAAAATGAAAAAACACTTCTGTCGCATGATTAAAGTGTGCCAGATCAACATCTGCTGCTGCTGGAAGACCATCGATAATAGATGCCAACATATATTTTTGTGATAAATACATATTGTAAGCTATTTTGTTTAGTTGCGTCTTAGTGAAATGCTGTGATTGACTTTAACACTCCCCCTGGGTAAGCAGTAATGTAGCGTATATGTCTAGGGCTTTTATTGTGAAAGGTAAGAACGTCAATGTGGGGGCAATAAGTGTATTTTTCCGAAATTAATAAATACAAACTACTTTGTGGCCTTTTGTGCTGTGATGCGCTACTCTGCTCACATTAAATATTTGCCGCTACTCATGGATTTGTCTCAATCGCGCTGTCTCAATCCACTATATAGGGTATAATAGTTATCACTATACATTCGGACAGCACTTTAAAATGGCGAACTCACTATATAGTCCACTATACAGTATAGTGAGTAGTGAGTGATTTTGAACACAGCCACAGTTTATGATTCCAATAAAAGTATTTGCATGAGCCCTCAGAGAAATGACTGGATAAAAGTGTCATTTTATATTATATGCATCACTTTAAGTTATTGGAAAGAGAAAGTTACGTTGTGCTCAGAATAGCAAATCTAGCACAAGCAAACTTTTATTGAAAGATGAGCCTTCACTGACTGCTGCTCACCACCATCCTTTATTTACAGTACCGCTGTGTTTTCCCCTGAAGCAGCACTTTTATCAGCATATAATGCTCCTGCAGTTATTATATGAGGGGAAAGTAGCACATCTGCAGCAACTGTCATGATTCAGAATCTCCTGGAAACTAGTAAACAAAGCCAAGGCGGTAACGCCTGGGAAAGTCAGACAGAAGATCCTCACAGTCTCACAAAACCTGACACTTAGGAGCTATCAGTAAATAGGTGTGGATCTTCTGTCTGACTCCTGCTCTTTGTTTTGGGATCCAGCGCCTTAAAAAGTTTTTCGGGATGTGCGTTCTCACTGTTTGTTAATTCCTGGGAAAGTCACACAACTCACTATTAGTGGGAGAGATGTTGAAAAGGTATATTTTCTAAAAAAAGAAAGTAATGGAGAAGTCGATTTCAGGCTTGATATTTACATGAGGCATTTTATTAGTGCAATAAACCAGAGGTGGGACCATGTCATTGTTTTGCAAGTCACAAGTAAGTCTCAAGTATTTGCACTGAAGTCCCAAGCCAAGACTGACAAGTCCCAAGTCCTAAACTTTGAGTTTTGAGCCCTAAACAAGTCATAATGCACTCTTCACCAAATGTAATAGATAGATAGATAGCTAGATAGAACCGTAAATACACAGTAAATAAACATATCAACACGAGAGATAAATATCTATGTATACACAATATAAAGAATATATTACAATACACTATCAATATGCCAGACTACTACAACTACCTTAGAAAATATAAAATATAAACATAGAATAACAATAACATACTATATACATTAGCAAAGTGTGCAAGTTACAATGGATAAATAAACTGTAAAGCTGAGAGTTCTCTGTTAGATAGAGGTGAAGTGTTGTTGCTTTGGGCAGGAAAAATGTCCTGTATTGAAGAAGTTGAATCAGTCTGTTGGAGAAAGAGAGAAAGATTTATGCCGTTTTAACAACAGAGGAACTGGAGCTCGTAACGTAACATTAGTTCTTCATGGTTTTTCTCCTGCAACTTGATTGGATGCTGTAGGATTGGTTCAAACTAAGTGGATTTGGGGAATTAAGTGTAAGATAATCAAATGTAAGTCGGAGTAATATTCACAAAAATAAAGAGTCCAGAGTTCAACAAAAAAAACAGCAATAAACAACAAAAGATAGAAATTCAGTTTGTTCAGTTCAAGTATTCCCCCCCACTAGTAAATCCTCTTCCCAAACAAATCAATAAAGGATTTCTCAAAAAGTAAATAAACCCATCATCTCCAACACTGACGTCTCCGTGCACGCACTTTTTAAATAACCCTAACCCTTTAATCTTTGGGCTTGGGGGAAGGTATCAAGTGTTTTCAAGTCAAAAGGCTCAAGTCCAAGTGAAGTCATGAGTCACTGGTGTTGAAGTCCAAGTTGAGTTGCAGGTCTTTTTTTATTTTGTCAAGTCGAGTATAAAGTCATCAACTTTGTGACTCAAGTCCACACCTCTGCAATAAACATAAACACATCTGGTAATCTGCATCTTGTCCTCAACTTTGCATTTGTTCTCGTCAGATCAAACAAACTCAGGATGAGGAGAAGAAGCAGCTGACTGCCCTGCGGGATCTGATCAAGTCCTCCCTCCAGCTGGACCAGAAGGAGGTAGGCAGCTCACATTCAGAGAGACTCCAAGGCCAAATTTAAACCTGTAGCAGGTGAAATTCTTAACAAAGCAGCCCAAACTCAGACATGTAAGGCTAAACACAGCACCAGCCACGTTGATCCAGATGCTACACAGACATGTTGTTAGAGACTGATGACTCGCACCTCCTCGCACTCTGGCCACTACCAATGTTTGGAGCTTGTCTCCTGCAGCACAGAGCGAGTGCCCAGTGCTGTACCATGCTGGTAGCCAGTGTGTGGTAGGCTTTGCTGGTGACCAGTGTTGTGCCTCACTGGCTGCTCAGTGGAGAGCCACTCACACCCCGACTTTAACACCACATCACACACATTTAAAAAACACTGACACAATCCCAGATTTACTTTCTCAAACAGCAAAAATAGTCCGCTGTGGCTCTACGTGTGTTTTCACACATTCACTCTCTCAGTCCGCTGTTGCGCATGACACAGTCTTTCACATTTAATTTACACTTCCTGTAGCTCCTCTTGTTAATAATCACCCTCCCGTAAGCACAACATTTAGAGAGTTAAACGCACAAAATTGTGTGTTTTCGGGAGGCACACTTTCACACCCACCGCCTGCACCTGATCTGGATCTTTCACACCTCTCCCCTCTATCTCCCTCCCCTTCTGCCTTCTGCTTGTCTGGAATCAAGTCTAGAAGAGTAAGTGCTGGTGCATGTTGAGCATGCTATCTGTTCTGCTTGACAGTAGAGTGGTTTGGCCCTTAAGAGGCTTCAGAGCATGCCCTATAGATTTACATTTTCCTGTTTGCACTTTGGTTTTGAGAGGAGACCCTATACTTTGATGTTTGCAGTGTGTTTGTCTGCGTTGCATGTCCTTCAGCAGCTTCTCTGTACACCCCGCGTGTTAAATGTTTGTATTTTGTGTGGATTCGCACAGGACTCGCAGAGTAAGCAGGGTGGCTACAGCATGCACCAGCTGCAGGGGAACAAGGAGTTTGGCAGTGAGAAGAAAGGCTACCTGCTGAAGAAGAGTGATGGGTGAGCTGCTAGCACGGCAATTATTTAAAAAAACGCCATAGAGACACATTCATGTTGCATTAAAATTCAGAGACAAGTCCTTTCCTAATGTCCCCTCCTCCTCCTCTTCTTCACAGGCTGAGGAAGGTGTGGCAGAGGAGGCAGTGCTCAGTGAAGGGGGGCATGCTCACCATCTCTCATGCCACAGTGAGTACAACACACACACACACACACACACTGGCTGTGCGGATCAAAGGGAGAACATCATGCGGGGAGGTTGTGTTGGGCTTTCTCAATCTGGAGGCTGGCAGAGTGGAATTGACATAGATGGGTTGTCATGGCAACCTTCTCTCCCCCGCCCCCCCTCTCTTCCCTCTTCCAGTCGCCCCTCCCCCCTCCGCCCGCTGCGCCTCGGTGACTCATCTCAGAGCAGCGAGTGTGAGCGTGTACTGTATACGCTGGCACGTCTGTGGGGTCGTCTCTCCTCCTCTCTGGTGCAGCTGCAGCAGCTGATGTGTGATGGTTTCTTTCCTGTGTGAATCTAAAAACTGAATTCAGATCTGAATTAGTTTAAATAATTGTGGCGGAGCAGTGAGGTGTCTCATCGGGCACAGATAAATCCAATTGGTGACAGGATATAGTCTGTGCATTTTGGCTGTGTTAACCTGACTGTCATTGTACTTTAAAGGGATCAAATTATATCATCTAAACAAAATATAAAAGAAGCTCCTGAAAGTTTTTTGATATAATATAACCAACAAGTTAACTCCTTCTCATAAAGAAGGATTTATTTTTGTCTGTGTTGATGTTGCAAATGGAGCTGCTGAGATGTAAGAAAATTTCAGACTTGATCTGACTATAAAGTAATATCATCATCATCGATAACCAGCAAAGGTTCTTTTATATAGGGCTGTCCTCGACCAAAGAAATTCTTAGTCGACTAACACTCATACGATTTTGTCGACTAATCGATTTGTTGATTTAATCGACAGATCTGATAGTTTCTCCACAAAGAATCACACAAAAGCACCACTTTAAGTCTTGTGTTTAACAGAGATGTGCTCATATGTTTCTTGGAAATAACTCATTCAGCATGAAAAAAGCATTAAAAAACTACTAATCGAGGAAAAAAATCTTAGTCGACTACGACCAAAACGACCAGTTAGTCGGCTAATCGACTAAAAGGGGGCAGCCCTATTACTCTAAATATCAAACTATAAATAGTCTTAGAAACCAAGATGATCTGATTCAAATCATCTTGTGGTTAAATAACACTTAAATCTATCTAAACGATCTGTTTACCATGTCCCTTAGGATTATCCTCTATCCATTGCTGGCTATGAATCACGTGAACTTCCCCTTTATGAAGAGTTTTTGGTTTGTAGACATGAGGAAGATCCTTGTCAGATCAAATTGTTACCAGTTTGATAAATAAAGTGTTCTGGTTTGCTGGCCTCAGACAGTGCAGGATCTTTTCTTTTTTATTATTTGTCCTGTTAGTCAAACTCCAAAAAATATCTTTAAACTTAAATTATAATCTACAGTAAAATGTCTGTCTAAAGGCCATCTTTTGGTACAAACGATTTAGTATTTAGCCACACTGGTGGTACAGCTCTTGTTGTCTAATTATAGTCAGTTTATTAAATCAGTCCTTTCATTTCATGCGAGTGATACCAGTTCACTGTCTGGTGTACATATTTGATGAATTTCAGTAACTTTGAGTTGAGTTGAGGAACGTCAGTGAGCTGGGATGTTGTTTGAGATGTAAGCCTGGTGACACTCAGGAAGCTTTCTTCCCAACGGACACAGCTGGATGTACCATGGCAGGGAGGATAATGACTGATGCATCCGTGAGCCTCTGCATTTTTATCATCACATTTGCTGTTGTTGAGGTGTTAGGGTGTGAACATGATCTGAACCTTCACTCAGCCGCTGCCTCAAACATCCTTTGTGTCTGCTAGGAGTAGCTCAGGGGAAGTGGTTGTTTCAGATTTGATATGAAAGATTTCCTTTTGTTCAGCTGAGCGAAGGGGGGGACTAAATCTTTAACCTATCTGTCTGACTCTTGGTAGTTATATGAGAGCTTATAATCATTTCTCTCTCTCTGGAGGCGGCTTACTGACACTCCAAGTTCTCCTTTTTCTCTTCAGCCTCTGTGGCAGCTGAACTCTAGGTGACTCTAGTTGACATGGCGGGTTGCCAGCAGGCCAGGCGAGCACCACGGCTCATCACAGCCTGTTAGCATTTCATTAGCACGTGCCCGACCTGGCCCGTCCTCTGCCCGGACACTGGCAGGAGACAATGCTCACCATGCATGTGCCAACTGGGCCCATTATTACAGTACACAGCCCAGCCAGCACGGTCCAGTTTCTTAATACGGGGTCTTTAATTACATGAATATTCAAATTCCTGAGGTGTGTATTTGGATCACAACAGAAGTGTTGAATAATGGATTCATAAGTTGACAGAAAAATCTATATATACAATAATTCTGTTAATGATTCATCATTTAAATACAATATAAAGCAAAAATGTTCTTTGCTCCAACTTCCTAAATATGAGGCTTTTTTGCGTTGCTCTTTTTTATATGATTGTTAATTGAATATTTTGGTATTTAGACTACATTAGGGTCTTTATTATGCAATCAAACAGAATAAGTTTGAGAGCAGAACTCTCCACACTTAAAAATGTATTAATGTAAATCCAAAAGTTTTCTTTGTAATTCAAAAATTTTGTTTGCAAATCCAAAAATTTAGTTTGTATATTCCACATTTTTCTTTGTAAATCCAAAAGTTTCGTTTGCAAATCCCAACATTTTGTTTGTAAATCCAAAATGTTTGTTGCTTGACATCAAGCAAAGTTTTTAATTTGCAATAATCCATTTTTATTCACAAATTTATTCTACTTGCAATAAAACATTTTTTGATTGCAGTGTGGAAAGTTTTGATCTCAAACCTATTCTGTTTGGTTGCATAATAAAGACACAAAAGTAACTCCATAACTAATGTATATAGACTCCTGTGTGTAATATAGTGATTTGTTGTGATTGTATATTTCATGTTTTCTGATCTGTGTGACCCTCAATGTGTTTGTGCTCCACAGTCCAACAGGCAGCCGGTCAAACTCAACCTGCTCACCTGCCAGGTCAAGCCGAGTTCTGAGGACAGGAAGTGCTTCGATCTCATTTCTCGTAAGTCTCACTATGTCTCCAAATAGCTTAGTTATCATCTACATGTTAGTGTGAGATGGTTGGGGAATTCCTGCCTTCTTATAAACATCAAGGAAAACGAATCTGTGGAAGTATAACAGACTATTTTTAGACTGCTTTTCCAACATGTGCCACACAGACAAGTGATACATTTGAATAATTTACTGCACGCTGTCGTTTGCTTCTAGTATTATAAAATGCAAGATAAGAAATTTGCCTGTTTAACGTCACCGTTTCTGTATTCAACAGATAACCGGACATATCATTTCCAAGCTGAAGATGAACAGGAGTTTGTCATGTGAGTATAAATACACTAAAAAGAGCATTTATCATGACTTCTTACTGAGTTTAGCTGTCCCACTATTAGCTTTTCATATCCGACCACCTTTAACTGAATGAGTTTGTGTGTGTGATCACAAACTGTCACCTAATGGTTTTTATTAATGGAGGGGTTGGTTAGCGGCTGCTCTCATACTTGAAGACAGGAAGTTGCAGAGAGACTGTTGAGAGTGGGTAGCAGTGAGATTTGTGGTCTCCAGTAACTCAGGTCGCTGTAACCTCATACTGTTGTTTCCCATGCTGTCATACACACGTGCACGTCAGTAGGCAGACGCACACACACACATGCACAGACACATATTACTAGAGTTGTAGTAATTCAACAAATGCTTTATTAAGTTATTACACAGCAACGTTAAGTTTCATGTTCTGTAGTTGTGCTAAATGTTCAGCTAACCTTTTGACTGTTACCACACAGGCGCACACATTTGATTTGGTTTTACAGCAAGTAAACATTGTTATGATATCTCTGCAAATGAAAAGTTAATCTTGCTGTACATTATCCAGCTTAAATCAGTAATTTGACACAAAAACGGTCCTCTAGAGTTCGACATCAGAACTGCGACCATAGCAACGGTCTGTTATACATGGCAACGATCTGCTATAAAGAAATAACAGACCTTAGAACGCTGTGATTGACCAATCAGAATCGAGTATTCAACACAGCCGTGTAATAAGTTCTGATGATTACCACACCTGGCTTGTTGTCCCATAAGTATGCATGGGGACGATATAAAAATGTCATGTCATGATTATCCTGGCCAAAAGAATTGCGATTCACGATATTATCACGATAATCAACAAAATATAAACTCTTAAAATAGCACTAAAATATACTGGAATCACAAAAACAAATATTTTTGTTGCATCACAGAAAGGACACGCATCTTTTGTGATGTAGGATTATCCTTAATAAATTATTCCTTAATGGTTCCCTGCATCTACTGTGACTGAAAACAAATAAAAGAAATCTGACTGATTCACATTTCACAAGAGTCAAAATTATGGACATAAAAAAAGATCTCTGTTGAATCTAAAGGTATTTAAACGCTCTGAAAAACACTGAATCATATAAAGAAAAAACTAAATGCATCATACTGAATGTTCTTGAGCTGTCTAGACTACAAACTCTTTGATTTGTGGCACCTTTCTGTTCTGGGTCTGCGTGTTCTCACTCTGCTGCCTCTCTGTGGTTGAACACTCTGCGTCTCCGTGTACTTGTCGTCCTTTGGGATCAAGTTTGCTGCTCCTCACTGCAGCTTCGATCACGCACTTCCAACTGCTACAGCAGCATCGGCATCTTCATGGGATTTTCCATGAAATATTTAGTATTCCATAGGGTTCCTGCTTTGTGCAATCACGCTCCCCTTCAATTAGGCTGGGAGCGTATCATGCATAATATAAGTAAACACACACACAAACGCTTTGGCTCAGCATCTGTACACCTACGCATCTGTGGATCAAAATATCTTCACACATTCACATAAACAGACGATCTAACACATCCTTTATGTGCCCACTCCCTGTCTGGCCTCTGCCTCTGCAGACAGGGTCGAGTGGCAATGACAGAGGAAGTGCTGACGTCAGCAGGCTCATAAAGCCCAATGTGTGTGTGTGAGTGTGTGTGTGTGAGTTCAGTGGGTAGACTGCAGGAACAGATTGTGTGTTGTAGAGAGCTGCAGGAGGCCATGTTTGAAAGGCGTCTACATCGTTTCCTATCTGCCTGATTCTTAATGACCATGTTGACCTTTTCCAAGTAAATAAATCAGCAAACACAAAAACACTGCTGAGGAAATTAATCCAAAACAAGGACGTTTTTGAATTTAATAAAGAGCCATCTTCAAAAAACAGAAATAAGAAGAGTTGAACTAACAACAACAGCTGTCAGTGTGTCAGTGTGCTGACTTGACTATGACTTGCCCCAAACAGCATGTGATTATCATAAAGTGGGCATGTCTGTAAAGGGGAGACTCGTGGGTACCCATAGAACACTTTTTCATTCACATATCTTGAGGTCAGAGGTCAAGGGACCCCTTGAAAATGGCCATGACAGTTTTTCCTCACCAAAATTCAGCGTAAGTTTGGAGCGTTATTTAAGCTCCTTAGTGACAAGCTAGTATGACATGGTTGGTACCAATGGATTCATTAGGTTTTATAGTTTCATGTGATACTAGTATCTTCACTCTAGCTGATCCTGCTACAGCCTCTGAAGGAATAATGTCCGGGCTCGTCGCATTTTAAGAGGTTAATTAAAAATTGCAAGTTGCGTTAATGCGTTAAAGTAATTAGTGGCATTAAAAAGAATTTGCGTTAACTTTGACAGCCCTAGTGTGTAATGAATAATACATCTCTCTTTGGACCAGTTATACAGACGGTAGATATAAAGTGATAATAGGGTTTATGGAAATCAACATCTTGCTCTTTCATTACTGTAATCTACATATTTAGTGATTTATTTATAATGTTTTCTAGAGCAGAAATGATTAGTTGATTGCCAGAAATAACTGATTCTTTGTTTAGGGCATTTTTCAAGAGAAAATGGCAAATATTTCCAGAGGCCCAGCCTCTCAATTGTGAGGATTTTCTCCATTTAATATCATTGTAAACTGAATATCTTCGGGTTTTTGACTACTGGACAAAACAAGGAATTTGAAGATATCACCTAGAGATTAAAACATTGTGATGGGCATTTTATAGTTCAATATTTAGAGAAAATAATCATCAGATTAGGGCAGTTGCAGCTATAGATTTTTCTTTTTAGCTTACTTACTTTATATCTGGTGGTGTTTTTATCTCTTGGTTAAATAACTCTGCAACTGTGCTTTAAAAATAAATAAAAATGTCTTATTATTTCTAACACCAATAATGATGTGTTTCCTTTTGCAGCTGGATCTCGGTGCTGACCAACAGTAAGGAGGAGGCCTTGAACATGGCGTTTCGTGGCGAGCAGAGCAGCGGAGGCGAGGACGGTTTAGAGGATCTGACTAAAGCCATCATAGAGGACGTGCTGCGCATGCCAGGCAACGAACTGTGCTGCGACTGCGGAGCTGCAGGTGTGTGTACTGCTGCTGTTTGTGTGTCCAAAGAGGCTAAGTATACACATCCTCTTCCTGTTTTGTGCTTAGTCAACCCTCACCTTGTTGAAACACCTTCACTTCAGCATTTTATGATTTCACTGTGGGCAAATGTTTTATTTAAAGCCACGCACCAATCTGGATTTCTTTGCAATGTCACAGCTGCCCTGAACTCAGTGTCCTTCAGTTAGATGGTAACTGAACGAGCTGCAAATCCCCCCTGCAGCCTTCAACAAACAAGTGTGTGTGTGTGTGCAGGAGCGTTGTTAGCATTCAGGACACAACCCCATCCTGATCCTCCCCCACACTGGGAAGCAAAGACTCAGCACTCAGGAGTGGCGTACACATTCAGGCACTCTGACGCTTAACACACACACATATACGTACACACTCTCCTCTGTCAACACAAACACACACACACAACGAGCGTCCGACGGGAGGATTTTATGCTCTGAGGGTAAAAAAAACAAACATTTCTACGCTTTGAGAAACAACATCATTACATCACTTTGTTACATAAGTCACGCACGCTCCGCCGACCGCTGCAGAGGTAATTCGTCATGTCTTTATACTCTTGTTGCGTCGTCCCTCCGTGAACATGGTTTCAGTGTATAAACACATGTTCCAGATGTGGGTTTAAGCTCCGTTTCCTGTTTGATTCCTGTTTCCTTTATCAAATGCTCTGACAGGGTTTCCTTTCCTCAACTCATAAAGTTAACTCCGCGGTTGAAAGGTCGTTGTAATGACTTTCAAAGGTTCCCTCTGGTCTGAGTAGAACGAGGACAACTCCATCACATTTGATATTCTCCCAGGACCTCCCTCCATACGACGCAGCTTTAGCATTAAGCAGCTATAGAGGTCACCGTGCATCAGCTCATCTTGTCGAGCGTGCACTCTGTGACCTATTGCCAGCATCTGTTCATTATGTTGTGAAGATGTGTGTGCGTGCCTTCCCTTCCGCCCGTGTTTCTGTGTATGACTCATTGGTTTTCGTGCTGCCTCCGACATTTCCAGCGGCGTCTGGCTGCCTGGTGTTTCACTTGTCAGATCCAGGCAGAACGACATCACAGCATCAGCAACCAACACAGCTGAGCGCTACGTTCTTTAAAGCTCGCTTAAATCTCCCAGAGTGCATCAGAACATCAGGCGGTGACGCAAGATCAATGACGGCGGTTTAGAGGGTGCTACATCACAGCTCGCCTCGTGCAGTTTGCTTGGTTACGCAATGGGCTCTATCTGCCTCCTGCAGTGTGATGCGACTGTGGTGCAGTGGTTCTCAACCAGGGGTCCGGGGACCCCCAGGGGTCCTTGAGGGAGTCCCAGGGGGTCCCGAGAAAAATGGTGAATAGTTTATTTTCACTATTAAATTCACTATAGAGGTGAGCCCAATATGAGTCATAAAAGTGACTATTCTGATCATAGGTTTCACTTCCTCCACAGTTATCTCCTCAACTGCAGGTCTCTGCAACCAAAATCTTTTCGGATGGAGGTCCCTGAAACAAAATCTTGCTCATCTCGTGACATAATGTGTACCAATTTAGGGGTCTTTGACACGAAAAAGGGTTCAGACCACTGCTCCAGTGGTCTGAAATGTCTGTTGTTGTTGTATAAGTGAGGGATAATGTACAGTGAGCCGATTAGGGCTGACCGTTGCCATGGTAATTGACCTCCAAATCACTATTCAAATGCTTCTTTTTTGTTTTTTTTGGTATGTCATAATAAATTATAAATCCCCAAATAGCCCATGAAATAAGGAATAATCCCTCAACATTATTAATTATTCATATTCAATGTTAATTATTATTAGTTATTCTCAGACGGATATCGCTGTTTGTTATGTGTAGAGGTATGTGTGTACAGTAGTGCAGGAGCGGCATTGTCCCGAAGCTTCGAAGCAGCTCGGGACAGCTCTAGAGCCGATCATTGTTGTGAAATAAACCCTGACGGGGCGATGCGGCACCAGACCCCGACGCGAAGGGGTTTATTTCACAACAATGACCCGCTAGCTGTACATTATCCCACTTATGACACGTCTACTTACTTCAGAAATCAATAGTTCTACACCAGAACTGCGCCCATAGCAGCGGCCTGTTATAAAGAAATAACAGACGCTGTGATAACTGACCAATCAGAATCAAGTATTCAACAAAGCAATGTAATAAATAAAAACAGTAAATGCAGTCAACGTTCACTTAATTTAGAAGCAAGGTTCATGTGTAAAAATACACCTGTCTCATCAGCTGAAATCATGTTTTTACCTGATGAAGATCCGACTGGGATCGAAATGTTGTGTATTTAGTAAATTTGATATATTTGGAGTTTAGAATATGTGGACGTTACTCTTGTTTACCAATGGCATAAGATGGCAAAATGGAGCTGCAGCAGAAATAGATTGGTAAAGGTGTGAGATTTGTAACAAAAATAGGTAAAAAGAGGTGCAGTAGTGGTGATAAACATTTGCATCTCATTGCAGCATCTCGTTGAGAAGATACAGGACAGTTATCAAGGTGTTTTATAGCAGAAAATGTATAGAAAACTATTTTTAAACATCGGCGTCAGAGGTTTTCAAGGACAAGTAATAGCTTCTGTCAAAGCTCGACATATTTCTCCCCAAGTTTTACAATCATACAGGAATAAATCAAATGTAGGGACGCTGAGAAACCAATTTCTCTACTGACAGCAGACTTTAAGCACCAGAATACAGTGCAGGCACACAAAACGTATTTTCAGTGAAGGACAGGACTGATTTTATTGCTGAAAACGTCTTGCTCGTTTATTCTTAGATACAATTTAAAGCATTTAGTTGATAGTTGACAGCAGAGATAGGGATGATATGTGTCTGATATCCCCAGACTGGACTTGAGTTGAACTTTACCGACATTTATTTGCACGATTTCTGGCACTTCTTGCTTGCGATTTGGAGCTTCCAGTGTTACCTGGCGCAACTTAAATCAAAATCTGTTATTTGATCTTCAGTTGAGGCTTAAAATCTGAGGCTTATATCCAACTTATAATAGATTTACTGGACCTTCACCAGCTGTCAACAGCAACCATATGCTTTAGATTATGGAAAGCATTAACACACATTTTCTCATATCTGTGTTTCTAGATCCGAAGTGGCTGTCCACCAACCTGGGGATCCTGACTTGCATCGAGTGCTCTGGCATCCACCGAGAGATGGGGGTCCACATCTCCCGCATCCAGTCCATGGAGCTCGACAAGCTAGGAACCTCAGAACTCTTGGTGAGTCAGAGAAATGGTCTACCAAGTGAATAAATAGCTTTTTTTTTTGAGGCAACAGTCCACGCCCTTTACTATTTTCATCTCCAGTGAAATATTAGAAATAATGAAAGAGTAGTGGAAACACTGGAGAGAGCAGAATTTGATCCCTAACGCAGCAGGGATGCATACTCCCACAACCAATGTGCTAATCTGTCTCTGAGAACATGCACATATTGTGATCTAATACTAACTCTTTCTTCTTTCTCCCCCAGCTGGCCAAGAATGTAGGGAACAGTAGTTTCAATGAGATCATGGAGGGAAACCTCACCACCCCTACACCAAAACCCACTCCATCCAGTGACATGTAAGTTTTTCTCTGCGCAAAAAGCTGCCAGAACAAACTAGATTTGTTTTTATATCCAAACCGCTGACTGGATTCCTCTTCTCCTCCTCCTCCTCCACAGGACGATGAGGAAGGAGTTCATCTACGCTAAATATGTGGACCACAAGTACGCGAGGAAGACTTGCACGTCCGCGTCAGCTAAGATGATCGAGCTGTTTGAGGCGGTTCAGTCCAGGGATCTGCTGTCCCTCATCCAGGTCTATGCAGAGGGGGTTGAACTCATGGAGCCGCTCCCCGAGGTTGGAGCGGTGAGTCTACAAGTTTATATATTATGCACAGAGCTTAAATGTTCAGGCTCACCCATATCAAAAAACATACATACTCACTTATTTGTTTTTTTATCGTTATCAAGATTAATGCTTTTACTCCAAAAGTTACTTGCAATAACTGTTTTTGGCCACTTGGGGGCAGCGGAAACAAGTTGTGAACACAACACTGACATATCATCCCCTTGTAAGTTGATATGGCGAACTTGTTAGCAAACGGTTGCTTATTTATGCATCCAGGAGGTACAGAGCAACAATAGCATTTATTTGGAGTCGTGTTTTTGGTCACTTAACGAATGCAAGTCCAATATACACTCTTTAATAGCTCTGTTTTGGTCTCTACCAACTCCTGAGGCAAATATCAGGCTCTTTAGCTGCTAAATGCTCCACTATGTTCACCAGCTAGTCTCTAACTGTGTCTGTCTGCTGTTTGGCACTGCGCAGGTAGTGTACGATGTGTTTTTAGAGTTTTTTTGCTGTAAACAGCTGCCTGCTGGGGCTGAAAACGACGCTATGAGAGTGGTGACCGTGAACCAAACCAGTAAAGTTGTAGCCGGGCAGCTAAACAATGAAAACCGTTGAGAGTGAGGTCTGTGCGTCATCGTAACCAGTCAGCAAAAATGCAGACAAATTTCACCTCTTTCAGCTTCTGAAACATGGATATTCTCTGATTATCTTAGCCTGCATTCAAACTAGATCAGACGTTGCAGCGACTCTCCGGAGGGTTGTGCGGCGATGTGGAAGAGTCTTTTGTTCCCTCATGGCTGGATTGTAAAGCTCTGGATTGGTGGTTACATAATTGGCCACCGTAGCGTGACGTCGGATTGCGTTTCCAAAAGTTGATTCTGTTTCTACTTTTCCGCTGCAGGCTGCTGCGTGTTTTTTTTCTGTGCTCCTTGCATCAGCCGCAGCCCAAACGCACTCCCCCCGATTCAAAATGAATGGGAAGACTTGCGGTTTTGCCGCACCGTCGGATTTGGTGTGAATGTAGCCTTTGTTATCGATGAATATCTTTAGGTTTTGGACTGTTGGTCTGACAAAACAAGCAGTTTGAATAAGTCGGCTTGGATTTTGGGTAGTTGTGCTGCTTATTTTTCATTAGTTGCCCTTTAAAACTGCGTATTTCTACTGCAGTGGCCTGGGCCCTTTCCTGCATGTCATCCCTTCTCCCTCTCCCCTACCTCTCCTGTCTCTCTCCCAGCTTTCACTATCCAATAAAGCAGAAAAATGCACAAAAAGAATACTAATAACTGCGTATTTCTGACATGATTTGCTTACTCATTTGGCTGCGATGAATATCATGTAACACTGCAGGTTAGTATGTTGCCTGGAATCTTGGCTGCATTTCAAACCTCCTCCCATAACCTTCACATACATGGCTGCAGTATATTTTTATCACACACACACACACCATGATCTCATATTAGACTACACACCCCAGAGATGTTCCTCTCAGAGCTCTGCACATGTTACTGTAAGCAACGCTGACACATTTCTACCAGTTGGTGCATTACTTTGCAGGTAGAAACAGTTAGGAGTCATCCGGCTAACTTCACCAGCAGGTGGTGATATCCAGCAACCTCCACCGCATTAAAAAAGGCATCATCTCATTTTTGAGTTCATATTCACTCAGATGACGACATCTGTGGCGACATAATTCATGCCTCTTGTTTTTCATTCTCCTCTTTGTTTCCTTTGCCTTTTGCACCGCCGGTTCAGGCATAAATGAAAGTTAAATAACAAAGCGGTGGATGGTGGGGATGCTGCACCGTAAACAACACGGGTGATCAGACTTAATCTGACATAAATGGGTCAAGGTTTTATAACACAGACATGGTAGTTCTCTGATGAAAAATTAAGCGATGCAATGCAGCGGCAGAATAAAAGAGGATATCGTTTGTTGACAGAGAGAGCCGCTGCTGCTGCTGTCTGACTCACCGATATCTGATCTGCTGTTGTCAGTGCGTCTGAATGGCTGCTGACAGCACAGCGACATCCCACTCCCCCCGCAGAACACAGACACAGACAGGGATGCGTGACTATATACAGCCCTCATTCTTCCCTATAGATGCCACCACATATATATTCCTCACTCCCATATATTTAACCTCCATCTTTGATGCTGCATCTAAAGCAATGACATCTAGATTATCGTTTTAATTCACAGAGAAGGATGAAATTACTGCAAGATACTCGCAAAAAATGTGCAAATCTACAGCTTCATGCTTGCTGAAATATTATTTTTAGGAGCCATTTTGTTTACTGCAGCTTGTTTAAATGCTGAAAGAGACACAGAGAGAATACAGAATGGATGCTGCCCAAGATTGTCTCACCGTGTCTTTGCTGTGTTTGATGGCCCCCTGCAGGAATCCGGAGAGACAGCACTGCACTACTCTGTACGGACTGCTGACCAGACCTCACTGCACTTAGTGGACTTCCTTGTGCAGAACAGGTACATTTATTTAAAAGTCATTTTCACCAAAAAAACACAGAATACAATTACACAAGTGTGTGCATCGGTTTCAGCTTTTCTTGCAAATTAAAAAGCTGTCAAAATTGTCAGCAGTTTTAGAGATAAATGATGTGGTAAACAACAGTTTTGTGCAAACGCACAGCATCAAATATGATCTGTCTGTCTGCAGTGAGTCTTTCTTCTTCTGTGCTTTCAGTCTGTAATAATAAACGCAGTGGAAGTGCAGGGGGAAGCTTAGCGCCGCTGCACAGCTCAGCTCACATTCCCACAAGGCAAACAGAAATGGGTCAAGCACTTGTTCCCTGCCTTAATTTATTCCTCTCTTTTCAATTGTTTACCCACCACTGCTCCAACCGCACACACAAGAAGAGGAACCCTCTCATTAATTAATAGCTGTGCTCGTACGGTGTCATGCTCGGCCCTCATTATTTAAGATACATCTCTTGAAACAAGAGACCTAAAAGGGATTATTTACCTGCTGTAACAGTGTAGCTGAAGTTGGTTTTGCTCGGCTAATACAAATGCATGTCTGTCTTGTGTTATTTGGTATTCTTATGGCTGATTTTTAATTGCTCACCTCAGACTTTTAAGGGAAAAGACAGCATTTTTTCTTTTTCTCTCATGCTAAATCACAAAATCCTGGGTAATAACACATTAACCAGAAGCTACAGGACTGTGGAAAACACCCTCAGGCGTGTGACCCGTGTCCTGACTATGTGTGTGTATGTGTGTTTTCTCCCAGCGGTAACGTGGATAAGCAGACGGAGTGGGGGAACACCGCCCTGCATTACTGCAGCATGTACGACAAGCCCGAATGCCTGAAGTTACTCCTGAGGGGCAAGCCGGCCACCGATATCAGTGAGTCACATCCTCCCGTTAATGTCGTCTGTATGCACATATATCCAGAGTCTTTAACTGTTGATCATCCTTCCACTCCCCTTCAGCCAATCAGAATGGAGAGACTGCGCTGGATGTTGCCAGGCGACTGAGGAACATTCAGTGTGAGGAGGCAGTAAGTACAAGACCGCCCAGCTGGTGCTTTTTGGACATCGTAGTGGATTTTAAAGCTCTTAAAAACATCACAAAAATACAGAGAAATGAAACAAAAGGTTGTGGAGATTAGAGTAAACGTGTTATTAGGCAGATTATTCAGAACACTAGATGGCAGTCAAAGGTCTGTCTGCAGCCTCGAGCAACAGTGACAGCAGAGTGGAAATAATTGTTGATGTACGTTCATTATTAACGCTAATATGACCGTGCAGACAAAAAAAAGGATTTTAAATGCAGTGTAAAATCTGTAATAATTAATAAACTCTGACCCTGATTTATGGTGTTACTGTAACCTATTACATTCCCCCTTTATTGTTTATTCTGTCATGTTTATAGAGTTTTTTTTGGTTTCTAAATATATTTCTCAGCCAATTTTGATGCAACTTGGAAGGGATAGTATCTATTTTCATGTGATGAACGTGTGTGTTTGTGTGTTTAAGCTCGTGCAGGCTGCAGAGGGGAAGTTCAACCCTCACATCCATGTGGAGTACGAGTGGAGCCTCCGACTGGAGGAGATGGACGAGAGCGATGACGACCTCGACGATAAGGTTCGAACAGAGCGTCACATTCAGTTGCTTGAGCTTGAATTCAATCAGGTTTTCATCACGCCGCCGCACCGCGCTGCTGAATCTAATAATGAAATATGAGTCGATCTGAAGCTCAGTGGTTCGACTCTCTAACACTTTAAAAACAGCTGCTATAAATGTCCTAACAACATCTACATACCAGGACCTCTAAAGCTCACAATACAAAAACTGTAAAACCCGGCAAAGACTCTATGGAAATGGCATTGATCTTCTCATCTTCTTCATTTAACTTGACTAAGTCAAACTATTCCTTTGAAGCATCTTCATGTCAGGTTATGATGTCAGAAAGCAACCTGTTCCTAGACTGATGTCGGCTCTGTCTCATCTGTCTCGTGTCCCTCTGCAGCCCAGTCCCATCAAGAAGGACCGCTCTCCGAGGCCTCAGAGCTTCTGCCACTCCTCCAGCCTCTCCCCCCACGACAAGCTCTCCCTGCCGGGCTTCATCAGCCAGAGGGACAAGCAGCAGCGTCTGTCCTACAGCGCCTTCACCAACCAGATGTACAGCGCCTCCACCGACCTCACCTCCTCCCCCGTGGCCGACGGGCCGCCGCTGCCACCGAGGAACCAGGGCAAAGGTCAGACCTGCCTGCTCCAAGAGCTTCTGAACCATATTCAGACAACATCCGCGGTTTTATCAGTCAGCTTATAACCATGACAGTAAATTCAGGAGAGCATCTTTCTAATATCTCTTCTTGCAAATGTCAGCCTGTAATGCAAATGGTTTAAAGGTCGTCTGTATGCTTTACTGTGTCTGATTACTGTAGAGGGAAGATAGTGTTTGAAACTTTATAATGTCTGTTAATGTTTGATTATATCCAGGACAGGATTATGAGCAGAGGAATGCTTCGTAATCACTTTTCTGGAAAGTCTCTTCTTTCAGTCAGTCCACACACACACACACACTCATATAAACACATTTATACACACTCCCTGCAGTGGAATGCAATTTGTCAACACACAAATCAGAGGGCGGGATGCAGGTGTCATTAAGATTGCTTATACAGTAAACCTTCAAGAAAACATGGCCGCAGGAGAGGGCAGAGATCTGATGGTTAGTCAGGCCTGTGAAAGGGAAGCTGGATGCACACTTCATCATTTCCTCCGACACATTATACACCCGGTACACTGTGGGCGTGCTGTCTCTGCAGTATTAGAATTAAAGATAACACTCCTCCCTCTGTGGAGGGGTTTCAAACACCAACAGTCACAGCTTTAGGTTGAAGACATTGCTTACACTGCAAAAAACATCCATCCCAACAAGTCATTTAAATCCATTGTTGAGCATTTAAATCTTATTTTTCTTAAAACAAGAGGTGTGAAATCTCACCTGTTTCCACTTGTTTCAGTTGACCATTTGCTATGGTATTTTTTTGAACAATCGGTCTTTGCTCTCACACAGACAAGAACAAAAGTTGGCTCTCGTTTCTAGCTGGCAACCGTTAATTGTTTGGCTGAAATGATGACTGTCGCTGGCAGATTTTATCAGCTTGTAGCTAACTAATTAACACGTCTGCAGCTGTTCAGTGTTTTTAGCTGACTCGCTTTAAAATGAGAACCCTGTGAAATGGTGTTAAATATGCACACGAGAGATACATACTTGATAAAACAGTAAAAGACTGAGGCTTACGGTGCATGTCTCAGTACTCTCATCATTTGACAATCCACGTTGACATGAAAATAAAGAAACTATCACCTCTAGTTCCTGGAGCACTTATGTTCCTGGAACTTGAAAAGGGTCTACAGTGGAAACCTCTTTTAGTGATCACGTTTGTCCGGGTCAAATTGATCACTTTAACGGATGATTATGAGAAACAAATTTATTTCTCATGCAGATTACCATCTAATTGACATTTTTATATTTATTAAATTAATATAAAGTAATGAAACAGACAGCTTTGCTATTATATTATACTGAATCTTATTGACTGTTTCAAAATACAGTACAGCTGTTTCAAACGCAGCTTCAGCTGTTTCGAAGGCAGCTTCAATCACAAGCCCGGTGCGCATTCGTTTTCTGTCTCCATCATAGCAGCCATGACTGTTTCTTATTGTTTGAGTAGATTACACAAGGTAGCCTGAGGAACACCAAGTTTCATGTTTCAAAGTATCATGGGAGTAAAGTAAAAAAAAAAAATAGAATTACTGTAGTTTTAAAATGTGTTTCCATATGTTGTCACATATGAAAAGACACAAAATGAAGACTTAAAGCAGACTACTTGATTACTATAAGCTAAGGCAGGGCAATATATCAATATATCGGAGATGGTAATATTGTAATATGGCACAAGTGTTGTCTTTTCCTGGTTTTAAAGGCTGCATTACAGTAACGTGATGTAATTTTCTGAACTTACCAGACTGTTCCAGCTGTTCTATTATTTGCCTTTACCCACTTAGTCATTATATCCACATTGATAATTATTATTTATCAAAAATCTCATTGTGTAAATATTTTGTAAAAGCACCAATGGTCAACCCTACAAGATCGTCGGATATCGCGGTATTTGGTAAAGAAATATTGTGATATTTGATATACTCCGTATCGCCCAGCCGTACTCTAAGACAATTTTTTAAACTGCAGTTGCATAGAAATTATTCTATCCCACGCCTTTTGATCGCTATAAGCATTTGATCACTGTAACCGTGATCATTATAAGCGCATTCCACTTTACTAATAGTGTTCAAACCTTAAATGATTTGAAATAGCACTGGAAACAAGTGGAGTTTTTAAATTTGATTTCTGCAAAAATAAGATGAGAAGCCTGAGTAAGAGGCTAAATGACGTACATACATATAGAATAACATGCTAACTCTTCAGATGCAGCTCTCTCTCTCTCTCTCTCTCTTTCTCTCTCTCTCTCTCGTTCTCGTTCTCTCAGTGGGTGCCGGAGAGCTCGCCCCCGGGGCCAGCTTCGCGCCATTTCTCCTCTTTTTTGTTCCTTTGCTTGCCACTGATAAGATTTCATCTTGTTATTTTACAGTGTGTGGGAGCAGCTCTTTTTTAAAGACTGACATACTGTAGATTCTCTCCCACACTCCTCATCTCGCTCTCTTTTCTTTCTCTTGTTTTGTTTCTCTATTCTTTCAGCTCCACACTTGGCATTCCTTGGCTCTCATTCGCACTACGCCACTCTGGCTGGCACTCGACCATACATCAGTGAATATCCTGGTTTTATGTTCTCCCCCCCCACCATATATACTTATCCCTCAGTTGTTTCCTCCTTTTACAGCTCACATTCACAGGGTGGTGGTGTTTATTTAAGTGAACAATGGGACCATGTAGGCAAACTCAGTCTCCACTTAATTATTTCTTGCCTACATGATTTTTTTTTTTATCTTGCTGGAATCACGTCCCACCATCCTTGAGCTGTAAACTCTTAACCACAGCTGATTCCTCTCTGGCTGAGCTCTCTATTAGCTGCTTTCACCCTACTTTTCTCTATAATAGTGACCAGTGAGTCCCATTAGACACAAACAGGCGTATTCGTAAACAAATAAACACCAAATATGCCCACACCCCGGATCATAGTGTCCCCTTTTCATGATTTTGCACTCCCGTCCAGGCGTTTCTGTTCTATATTTGATGTTGTTTTACCTGCTCCTCCTCCTCCTCCTCTCCTCTCCGTGCTTCATCATCCTCTCCTCTACGTTCTCTGGGTTTTGGGGGTTAACCGAGTGACTTCATCACCTCATGTGTTTTATGTATCGCTCCTCCAGCTCCTCCCCCATCTGGCCCTCCCTCTACACTCACACCAGGAGGCAGCTCCACCCTGTCCAAGAAGAGACCTCCGCCCCCACCTCCTGGACACAAACGCACCCTGTCTGACCCACCCAGCCCGCTCTCTCACAGTCCACACAGTAAAGGGGGCTTGACTGGGGGTGAGACGCAAAGCACACGTCTAAACAGTAAAGGGCTGGTTTCACTCAGGCTCCAGTCTAAAGCTTGGATAGTATCATCGGCCAAAATTGCAGGGTTATTATAAAAGTTATAAACATGTGCAGCTTGTAAGAGGACCTTGAGTTAAAACTATTTTATCAAATGTTCCCAAGACTAAGAATGAATTCAATGTTTGGAGATTTCTTAAGAGTTTGAGGGTTTTTAATTTAGAGTCGTACAGACTAGTGGAAGCTTTTTTTATGTCTCTTTGTGCAGTTTAAAGGTATGTTGAATGATAGTCTGACTCATTACATGGACACGTGTAGGGCTCCAAACAACAGTTATTTTAATTATGGACTAATCTGTTTTTTTTTAATCAATTCGATTAATATTCGGTTTTAAAGAAAAATCTAATTTTTCACATTTATTCTAAAGTCCAAGGTGACAATTTAGCAAATAATTCAGTTTACTATCACATAAAATAAAATAAAAGCAGCAAATCCTCACACAAAAACTGGAACTACACATTTTTTGGGGATTTTTTATTCATAAATTACTTCAACAATTAATTGATTATCAAAATATATATTTATTATTATTATTATTATTATTATAATTATTATAATTATTATATAAATATATTATTATTATATAAATATTATCCTCTCAGATGTAGAAACATAATTAACATTCTCCAAAAACTGATGGCTGACTTAACTAAACTACACCTGATCAGTTATATATCTTCAAAACATGTTTTCACTACTACTACTTCAAACAGACTTCCACTCCACATGCTATTTCTTTATTAACATGTTTCTAAAACATAAAGCCATAGTGAATTAATGCCAATGACTATTTCATAAAAATTACAGTTACATTTTCCAGGATTTTTATGTGCCTGTAAAGATATATATTTTTTCATGCTCAAGGTATTAAACCCTCAGCTTGATGCTACGCCCAATTCATATGTGATGGATGGTTTAAATGGGAAAGATTCCCCTGCGAGAATTCACACCAACTCAACCCAATAATCATACTTTCAAACTGCACAAAGAGATATCCATGAGTTTGACTCTTTCAAGCATCAACTAGTTTAACTCTGGTTGATGTAAAGTGAAAATAAAAGTGATCTTGTAGCCACCACTTTGGAGACAAAAGAAGACAAACACACCTCAGTCATCTTACCTGCAATCTTGTGTCCTTTATGTGTATAATGGGGGTATTTTTTACTGTTATTCCACTTTTATCATTTGTCCTCTGTGGTGTTTTGTGCATTCTGTGTCACCCGTACAGTAAACACCCAACCACTTTAAATTAAACGATGACACTTTATTGCACAACCTCCAAATAACACGGGCTCATGGAAAGCTCAGCCAGATGACGCCTCCCTCATTATTTATTTTAATCATCACAGCATGTTAATTTATTTCCACATTTATATTCAATTAATCTTCTGGGTTAGCGCTCTGTTACGGTGTTGAGTAATCTGTTTCGTCGTCAATGTCGATGTTGTAGGAAGCGACTCCACCCCTCCTCCTGTCAGCAAGATGTCTCCTATTTCTAACAAGTTTGAAGGGATTCCTCAGCCGCAAAGGTACCAAAATAAAACTGAAAATCACAGTGAAATTATAGGCCTGAAATGTATTGCATCACTCGCTGTGATAAAATGTATTCCAGCTGATGAGGCACACTCTTGTTTTTTTCTTTTCCCAGCACTACTTCAAGCAACACAAAGTCTACACTTGGTCCAAGGGTTCTTCCCAAACTACCTCAGAAAGGTACCGTCTTTATCCAGTTTTCATTTTGATGCGAGCTGTTGAATGAAGTACTAAACTGTCTGCGTCTCTCTCCAGTGGCATTGCGGAAGATTGATACCATACACCACCCGTCTATGGATAAGCCCAGCCTTCCTCCAGAGGTCTTCCAGAAGTCCCCGCCGGCGATCGAAACCCCGCAGAAGGCTCCTCTGGCGGACCGGCCTCAGCTGGGAGACCTGCCCCCCAAACCGCAGCCGTCTGACCTTCCTCCCAAACCTGGAGAACTTCCCCCGAAGCCGCAGCTCTCCGACCTCCCTCCTAAACCTCAGCTGGGAGACCTCCCGCCCAAACCCCAGCTCAAAGACCTGCCTCCCAAGCCTCATCTCGCCGACATCCCCCCTAAACCTGGAACCGTCGAGTCCGCTCCCAGGCCGCCTCCCAGTGAGACGGTGCAAAGGCCTCAAACGCAACCGCCGCCTCCGCCTCAACCTCAGCCTCAACCGCAGCCGCAACCGCAGTCTCAAGACTCACCGTCACCCAATCAGCAAGTAAATATAGGGACCCCCACCCAACAAGCTGCTGAAGACACCAACGGGACCCCGACAGGGACTGCAGAGACACCAGTACCCCTCCCGAGGAAAATCAATACGGTATGAACATGCTTCTTTTTCTTCTTGGCTACTGAGCTACTACTTCTTTATTACTCCTTTTTAAAGGTCCAGTGTGTCGGATTTTGCACGCAATGGCTCACATTACCACAGTCTGGGAAAGGGAGGAGTGAGCGGAGGGGTACTCAGTTGGTTGCAATCTGCAACCACACCACTAGATGCCGCCAAATCCTGCACACTGAACCTTTAAATATTTCTGGTCACCTTTGGTTTTCTAAACTAAATGAAAGTTACCTGAGAGAAGGTTTTGTTAACTCTGATAATAACAGTTTTGTTATTTTTACGTCCAGGGGAAGAGCAAAGCCCGTCGGGTGAAGACGATCTACGACTGCCAGGCTGACAACGACGACGAACTGACTTTTGTTGAAGGAGAGGTGATTATAGTTACAGGAGAGGAGGACCAGGAGTGGTGGGTGAGTGCAGCTTCAATACTACACTCTGTTCTTCCAATTTTGTTTTATTATTTCTTGCTCTTCTTGTTCCTCTTTGAACAAAAACACTGAATGCCACTTTGTGCCGTTTTTCTCACATGTTCTCTTTTACTTTTTATGTATTGACTCAATTAAACCAAACATGTGCTTTGTTCTCCAAGATACAAAAACATTGCACCGTACAATATCCATGAATTAAACAAAGAACATGCCGTAACATAATCATCATATGAACCCGGAAGCAGTATTTTTATGAGGGGAAAAAATAAATAAAAAAAATATGTAAAAATTAATTTATGGCAATGAGAAACATCCAAACAAAGAGACAAATATATTATTATTATTATTATTATTATTATTATTAGTAGTAGTAGTAGTAGTAGTAGTAGTAGTAGTAGTAGTAGTAATCGTAATAATAGTATTTTTTTTAGGCTGATACTGATATTGATATATAAATTCAATTGCAATACATTGACAAATACTCTTTACAATACTTTTGTTTTTACCTAAACAGACATTCCTGATTTAAGAATCCTTAAATTAGTTTGCTAAAAAATAAATAAATAAAATAAAAAGAGAAGAAAAAAAAGAAGAAAAATTATTAATGGCAAGGAGAAACAGCTAAACAAACATAAAAATAATAATAATAATAATAATAATAATAATAATAATAATAATAATAATAATAATAAATAAGTGAGTGGAAAATAAATTGAAATTCATTAAAATAATAATAATCATGTTCTCTTTTCCACTTCCAGATCGGGCACATTGAAGGAGCTCCGGAGAGAAAAGGGGTGTTCCCCATGTCTTTTGTGCACATCCTGAGTGACTGACAGTCGGAGAGACTTGCACTACGCCTCTCCCTAAACTGAGAGGTCCTGTAAATAGCTATCATAACACCTCTTGTCACTCGACAAGTGTCCTAAAGAAGAAAAAAAACAACCAACAACAATGAAGAAGAAGAAGAAGAAACTCAAGAAGGCTCATCTAGCCATGGATGCCTCATCCATGCTGTACAAAGAATGTGTGTATTCTTCCTTTACCAGTATTATCTTAACCCTATAGCACGGCTGTGACGAAGCCACTCTCAAAACCCTAGCACTTACCTAAAGTCTATGTTTATGCTGTTACTGTGTATATATGTATGTAAATATATATATTTGTGTGTGAGTGTATATACATGTTTTATTGTACAAAACATGTACCATTGCTCTCTCTCTCTCTCTCTCTCTGCCTGTCGGATTAAGCGTCAGGGCGGTAGACTTTGAATTTTATCTGTATTGATTTTACTGGCCCTCGAGTAATTATCAGCTTATATTTCTGGACAAATAAGAAAAGGAATGTGAAATAGATCACGTCACTATATTTGTCTCTGTTTACCACCATAGTTGATTGCAGAGGCTGGAGTCTCCCACTGACATCCCCCCCCCATCCCTCCCCGAGATGAAAACATTAAATGTACTCCTTGTTCTTGCTTGCTTTGTGTGTACACGTATTCTGGTTGTTTTACAGTATAGAAACCTGCTGCTACTGTGTGGTGGAATATCAAAGCCTGTGGTTCACTGTAGGTCACTAATTTACTCCTTGTTACACTGTTCACTGTACGTATGCAGCTCTGTGTGTGAACTCGACGCCATCTCCACAGTCCTCTGACCTTTCTCTGTGCATGGTGTAACAATGACTGGAATTGAGTGGAGTGCTGCGTTCAAAGACGCTCACCTCAGGGGTTTGAAGAGCCACTATATTTAAGCAGGACTACACAAAAAAAAAAACGGTATCCTGTTGTTAAAGCCACTATTAATGACAAGTACGGGGAAACTCAAGAGGACATCTTAGCAATAACTTGATTTTCTTGACAGGCTAGAAATTTCACATTTAACCTGTGTTCACAATTCAGTGTCTTGTTTAAAAAAGAAAAAAAAATTAAAAAAAAACCTCATGAGCTTGAAATTTTTTTTTTAAGTTTGAATCATGTAATATCATTCCATGTTATACTGGATCCAGTACATTTCCAGGTTTGCCTGTGAACCAGAGATGTCTTTTAGAAGCACGGTGGACTTTGTAAAAGGCTGGAGAGCCCGATGTATTTTCACCCAGTCCTCACTGACTTGCAGTTTTTCCCTCCATGTTAAGGAACAAACCCATCAAACCCATTGTATCATTAAAAGTGCTGTACTTAAACTCTGAGCCTGATCTTTTGATTTATAGACACTGGACCTCATGCAGCAATTTTCTCTTAATTTTCTGTTAAGAGAAAAAATAAAAGAACTCCAGATGCACCAAATGTTATTAACCATCCAAATCTGCTCTGAATGATGAGTCCCACTTGATCATAAACTGGAGGTGTGTGGTCAATTATTTTATTATTAGCATAGGTAACGTCCCCTAAACACTACAGTATATAAGGGCAGGTGCTGTGTGAAAATATTCCAACACAGAATTGGAGAGATGCCACCAAAAAATGTCTGTAAGAGGAAGAACTTCAGTAGTGAAACTGAGGTACAGAAACTTAAAGTGATTTTCAAGAGCGTCTGTACTGGCGTTACTGGAAAATCAGAAAGCATCTAAGAGCAGCATGTAAGCCAGTCAGAAAGTGAAGACACAATATCATCCAGTTTTTATAGTCTTCATTGGGACCAATAAAAGATATATTCATGTGTTTATGATCCTCAAATTTAAAACTTGTTTCCTTGCATTGGACAAGCAATTTGTGGACTGAAAAAAAGATGTTTCTCATCTTGGTAAGAGAGCTCTCGATCACCTGTAAAATATTCCTAAGAGCAAAAACAAGCATTGGTGAATCTCAGAAACCAATGGGTACTAACAAAATAAGAACATATTGTGTACGAATAAAAATAGAGGAAATTTTTATATCACTTCCTGCATGAGGCTCAATATTATGTGGTTTTAAGATCCGTTTGTGCTTCCAATAAGAATTCAAAAACTGGTATTAGGAAAAGTGTATTTTTAAGCATCTTATTAAAGTTACCGTTAGACTCAAGATAAAAAAGGTAAAGCACACATTTGGGAAATGTGCCATTCCCATTCTGGAGGAGAGTTAGCTTAGAGGAGAAGATCAATACCATTCATGTCTGTTCAACGTAACCAAGACCATGTGATTTTGTGTTTCCATAGCAACATTTCCAAGATGTCTGTGTGCCAGGTTAACACATGTGACAGAACTAGCTAAATTGAAAAAGCTTATTTTTTGTTGCCAAGAATCAAGCCATTTAAGAATTGTAATACCTAAATAACATGTCCTTTATTACATTTAACCTGTTGTGATCACATTTCTTGAACAAATTGATATAAAACAAATCAGATGAATATCGTTGAGACATATATGTCACATCGGGCCTTTAACCTGAAAATTGTCACGGAAAACCTGATGTGACATTAATGTCACAATAAGAAAAATTATTATGATCTGCTCAGTTAATTTAGCTGATTCAATGATATTTAGTTAATATATTTTATATTGTTCAATTCAGGGCATATTAAAACAAATGTTAACAAAAAATCATGTTATATTAATTAAATTATTAATAAAATGTATAAGGAAACAATTTCCGCCTATCAGTAAATAAAATAAACAGACAAACAAGATTTTTCTACCCTATATCAGTTATATTTCAATGCCATTTTATTTTTTCTGTAGTATGGATAACAAGAAGCAATACAGTGTTCAGGATGCACTGGCAGTCATCCAGGGAGATGACAGTGATTTTTGTGTTGTAAAACAAATCTGAAAAAAAGATTTTGTTGTTAAACCTAAGAAGTAAAGTTACAATTTTGTGGAAATGCAAATAAAAAGACAAGTTTTTGTTACCAAAAATACTGTCAGGCTGATTTATGTTCAAATGAGGAATAAATTTACCATAAACGCCCAATGTGACGTATATGTAACTTTACAGGTCTTTGACACTAGGGGCTGGTATTTTGAAAAAAAATTCAGAAATGTGTTCTATGTGGTCTATTTAGTCTGTATTATATCCCCCATAATTTTCCTTGAAGGAGAAATGGGTCCGGGTTCTTATGGGTTAATTTTATGCTGCTGTTTTCAGTCTTTAAACAAAGCTAGTTGGTTGCAGTAGCTTCATATTTACCCTTCAGGAATGATTGTATTTCCCAAAATGTCTAACTACTCCTGTAAGGAGGACAAACTGAAGGCTGAACTCTAGTTTCAAATTCTCTTTTCCACACCTTGACGTGGTTTAAACCAACTTTCAAAAAGACATTTAAAGTATTTCTAACTTCTTATATTAACTACAGTTCAAGAACATTCAAGACAAAGTTATTCAAATAAAAATAAAAGTTTATTTTGTTATCTCAACAATTCACATTTCAACCAAAAGTTTCCATCCAATGCTACAGCTTCTTTTGGATTTAACATTAACAAAGAAATAATCACTTAAACATAAATACTTTGTGTTACAACACAAAAATAGCATTTTACCAAATAAAAAACTGTTCACAAAGCAGCCATACCAGAATTTACTGGTAAACAAAAGCAAACTTATTTGCACACTTGGGCTTTTGGGGGAATTTTTGACCCTTGGTCCTTCTTCACCGACTTGATGACGCCTACAGCGACCGTCTGCTTCAGGTCTCTGGCTGCAAAGCGACCTGGGAAGAACAAAATTAATTGTAAAAACACTGCAAAAGACAACATGGGGGAGATTTCTTTTAAACTTAAAGTGGATTGGCTTACCTAAGGGAGGGTATGTGAAGAAGCTCTCCACACACATGGGCTTGATGGGAACCAGTTTGACCGTAGCAGCGTCTCCAGACATCAACGTCTGCGGCTGGTCCTCCAGTTTGTTGCCCGTGCGTCGGTCTAGCTTCTCCTTCAGCTCAGCAAAGCGACAGGTCACGTGGGCGGTGTGGCAGTCTAGGACTGGAGAGTAGCCCACTTTGACCTTCCCTGGGTGGTTCAGGATGATCACCTAAAGACATAAAAAAACACATCAGCACAGGGAGAGGAAGAACAACTACAAATACAAGTATCAATTTTAACTCTGAACCAACCTGAGCTTCAAAGCTGCTGACATCCGATGGAGGATCCTGCTGGGCGTTGCCGGCCACGTCCCCACGCCGCAGGTTCTTGACCGCCACGTTCTTAATGTTGAAGCCAACATTGTGTCCCGGCAGAGCCGCCTGCAGCCCCTGGTGGTGCATCTCAATGGACTTGACCTCAGCAGTGATCTTGGCGGGGGAGAACATCAGGGTCATGCCAGGTTTGAGGACGCCAGTTTCAATCTTACCCACTGGCACGGTCCCGACTCCTGAGAGGAAGAACAAAGCAGCCATTAAAGTCAAAGTTTCTTCCCCTCTGCTGCACCTGGGCCTCATTTTCTTGATTGGAGCCAATCAGGCTTTGAACCAAAGAGTCAGGGCAACTTAAAAATGACATGATTGAGCATTTCTAACCTCCAATTTTGTAGACATCCTGCAGAGGTAATCGAAGGGGCTTGTTGATGGTGCGTAGTGGTGGGTGAATGGAGTCCAGGACTTCTAGTAGAGTTCGCCCACTTGCGTTCCCTTCCCTTCGTCTGGATTTCCAGCCTTGGAACCAGGGCATCTGTAGAAAGAGACATTATGTTCAAAGTGTTGCATATCCTTAAGCTATTTTAAACTAAAAGACATCATTACCTTCTGAGTTGCAGTGATCATGTTCTCCCCGGTCCAGCCAGAGATTGGAACAAAGGGCACGGTGTTGAGGTCGTAGCCGATCTTCTTGAGGAAGCCGCTCACGCCTCGCACCACTTCGTCAAAGCGTTTCTGGCTGTAAGGCGGTTCAGTCAGGTCCATCTTGTTCACGCACACTATCATCTGCTTCACACCCAGAGTGTACGCCAGCAGGGCGTGCTCTCTGGTCTGACCGCTTCTGGACACACCGGCCTCAAACTCTCCTTTAGCTGCAGACACCACCAGCACGGCCACATCAGCCTGAAAACACAATGATGTAGAGGTGAAAAAATATATAAATTAAGCATAAAAAAAGATGAACTTGTATGCTGCTTACCTGTGAGGTCCCTGTTATCATGTTTTTAATGAAGTCCCGGTGGCCAGGAGCATCAATTATAGTCATGGAGTATTTCTGAGTGTTGAATTTCAGCAGCGAGATATCGATGGTGATTCCTCGCTCCCGCTCAGCTTTCAGCTTGTCCAACACCCAGGCAAACTTGAAGGAACTCTTCCCCATCTGTAGAAGAACACACAATAAGTCTGATATCAGGTTAAGGAGTGTTTTAACAGCAGGTTTTTCCTTTCCTCACCTGTGCTGAAGCTTTCTCAAACTTCTCCAGCCTCCTCTGGTCAATGCCACCACACTTGTAGACGAGGTGTCCGGTGGTGGTCGACTTGCCGCTGTCGACATGACCGATAACCACCACATTGACATGAATCTTCTCCTTGGCCATGGTTGAATCTGAGTTTTCTCAACCAAACAAGTAGCTTCTGAGATGAATGACCCAAGTTCACACTTCTAAATCCTTCTGTTAAATGAATGTGGCCAGCCACCATGCAGTGGCTTTATAAGCTCCACCTGGACACACAGGACACGTGATTGAACACAGGTGTGCTGCTTGATTGAGCTTAATTGGTGACTGTTCGGTAAAAGCTGAATATTTGATGCTTGAAGTAACTTGAACACAAAGAGAATTAAATGCTGGGAAGCTAAAAGAATTCCTCAGAAATGTTTTTTTTTCCTGTGAACAGCAGTGAGAAGGATTAAATTATGTTTCATCAATGTGCAGCAACAGTTTCAGTCGGTTAATGATCTCACATTACAAACAGGTGTGTCATTGGGAGACTGCGGTCTTTGAAGAGTCTTAATAAGTAACCTCTCCCTATATAAATATATAAAAGAAATCATGACTGGACACAAAGCATAAAAGGACTTAAAAAGGCAATAAACTTTTTTTATTTTTTTTATTTATGAGACTGCTGATTGTAGAAGTTTAAATGTGTCCTTGTGAATATAAAATGGGAAAATGAGGGGCTAAATAAAGATAAGATAAGATAAGATAAGATAATACTTTATTAGTCCCACAGCAGGGAAATTTGCAGGATTACAGCAGCAAAGGGGTACAGTGCAAACAACAAGATGCATCAGTAAAATACATAACAGGATGTAATAAATAAATAAGCAAGTAAACAATAAAGATATTGTCATTGAGTAAACAGCAAAAAACAAGATATAACTCCACCAATTGTGCAAAAAAAAATTACTGTTTCTACCAGGGAGAATGCCCTCTAATAAATGTCTCATTTCATCCTTGAAATTACAGACTTATTAGATAAACTTTAAGTTCTTTTTCAAGTGAACATGTTTCCTAACCACAAACTTTTATTTCATAACGCAGAATACATTTATTTCTTTTCTCATTCTAGTCTTTTTTAAAACTTTAGTTCCTATCTAATTATGTTGAGTTGAACCAAGAGTGTTATACTTTGCATATTGTATCATAATTATGTTTGAAGAGCTTTTTCAGAGCTCTGTTAGTTTGCTTTGAAAACTCAAACATTACAGTAAATCAAAGTGCCGGTTGCTAGGCAACTAACACATTCTCCTAATTAGCATTCAACCTAATATAACCCACTGTGTTTGTAATTTGAAGTTAACTTCTTAATTAAAGTCGCTCTTCATTTATTGTTTCACCCTGTTATCGTTTCATCTACACCAGAGGTCGGCAACCTTTACTATCAAAAGAGCCATTTTAGGCACAAAAAAAAAAAATCTGTCTGGAGCCGCAAAATATTTGCAGTGAGGTATGGGGCCACATTGAGGGAAAAAAATCTGAGATTTTGAGAATAAAGTCACAACTTTACGAGAAAAAAGTCGTAATATTACGAGAATAAAGTCACAACTTTACGAGAAAAAAAGACGGAATATAACGAGAATAAAGTCATAACTTTACGAGAAAAAAGTCGTAATATTACGAGAATAAAGTCATAACATTACGAAAAAAAGTTGCAATATTACGAGAATAAAGTCACAACTTTACGAGAAAAAAAGACGGAATATAGCGAGAATAAAGTCATAACATTACGAAAAAAAAGTTGTAATATTACGAGAATAAAGTCACAACTTTACGAGAAAAAAGTCATAATATTACGAGAATAAAGTCACAACTTTACGAGAAAAAAGTCGTAATATTACGGGAATAAAGTCACAACTTTACGAGAAAAAAGTCGTAATATTACGAGAATAAAGTCACAACTTTACGAGAAAAAAGTCGTAATATTACGAGAATAAAGTCACAACTTTACGAGAAAAAAAGACGGAATATAGCGAGAATAAAGTCATAACTTTACGAGAAAAAAATCGTAATATTACGAGAATAAAGTCATAACATTACGAAAAAAAAGTCGTAATATTACGAGAAAAAAGTCAGAAGTTTACGAGAAAAAAAGTCATTATATGAAAATAAAGTTATAATATTACGAGAAAAAGACATAAATTTACGAGAAAAAAGTCCTAATATTACGAGAATAAAGTCATAACTTTACAAGAAAAAAAGAAAATAACACGTAAAATTACTACTTTATAATATTATGACTTTATTCTCAAAATCTCAGATTTATTATTTTTGCCTAAAATGTCTCTTTTGATAGTAAAGGTGTCTGACCCCTGCACTAGGTCTATGTGGTTGGTTCAGGTGAAGGAGACACACCGGTTCTGACCTAAACCGCTTCTACCGGTCAGAGGTCCTAATTAAAGCCGCGGTGACACACATATTAATAGGCTAAGGTCAGTAGTAATCCGGTAGGAAGCCAACGTTGGAACACATATACCGGGTCTCCGCTGAGCGGGCGGGTCTATCTCCACACAGCTCAGGAAGGTGTATAACTCCCCGCCCTCCGTCCGCCGCGCACACAAGGTATAACAAACCGACCCCCCCCTCTCGTTTGACGACCACAATGACGCTCAATAACTAACCCGGAAACAGCAACCAGCAACCAGCAAATCGCTGCTTTTCTTCTTCTGTTTCAGCTTTCAGCCTCCCGGACCGGACCGCTGGCTTCCTCTAGCGTGGTGGTGTCCAGACGGGTTTTCTCTACGAGCATCAAGGTAAAAAACACAGAGAATTACTCACTTTGTGTCCTTTTCTTCTGTCTTTCTCCTCTAACAGCATTAACTGTCCAACGGGTTAACGGTTGCATTCAGTCCGGCTTTGTTTTTTAAATTTTGTTCCTTTAGTATGAAAATTAGTGATGAATTATACACGTGTTTAATCAAACTCAAACGTATCGTGAAGTTACTGTAAAATACAAAATAGTGTGGCATTTTGTGTTGTGTGTATTTTGTTTTAAATTACACCCTCGATGTTCCGTTAACTTCCCCTTTTTTCAGACCTACAGTCGCAAGGTAGACGTGAGGCTACACCGCTAACTAGATTTTCCTATATTTGGCCAGAGGCATTGAACGTTACATGCTTGGCCCCCATGTATTACTAATGGCAGGTTAATATCAGGTGTGTTTACAACAGGTGATGTATTCAGGTTTAAACTAACCTAGTGTGGCTCGGATTAACACTGCAGTGAATGATGCACCTTTATGAAGGAAATGCACACACTGACAGCTGGTTTAAACTGCTTTGTCTTTGATGATTTTTCATTCTTATAAGTGCATGATAATAAAAAAATGGCACAGGTTTCCTGGCAAGGGTCATTTACTTAAGTAAAAGTAACATTACCATAATATACAAATACTCCTGAAATCCTGACTTCAAACTCTTACAAAGTACATAATCAGGTCATTTTACTTACTATAATACTATAGAAATACCCCTGAAGTCTTGGATGAGTAAAATGTACTACTATTATATGATTGGGTAATTGGGTATTCATGCATGAGGTTTCATTCACTTTGAAAATCTGACTCTGCAAAATGTTTAGTAGGCTGTTAAATAAATTTAGGGGCACAAAAAGTGCAATATTTCCCTCTGAAATGTTGCATTAAAGGAAATGCACACACTGACAGCTGGTTTAAACTGGTTTGTCTTTGATTATTTTCATTCTTATCATGATGCATTATGCATGATAATAAAACAAATTTCACAGGTTACCAAAACTGTGGTCCTGGCAAGTATTAGGGTTATTTACTTAAGTAAAAGTAGCAGTACCATGATGTAAAAGTCAAACTCTTATAAAGTACATAATCAGGTCATTTTACTTTAGAAAAAGTAGCAATACTATAATGAAGAAATACTCCTGAAGTCTTGGATGAGTAAAATGTACTACTATTATATTATTGAGTTATTATTATTATTATTGATGTATCAAGATCAAAGCAGCAATTTAATGTTGTTGCTGGTCTAATTTGAGCAGTTTTTTATACATTTGGTAGTTTAATTTACTGTATAATAATGCATGAGGTTTTCATACACTTTTATAAAATCTGACTGCAAAATGTTTAGTAGGCTAACTATAGCTGTCAAATAAATGAAGGGGCACAAAAAGTGCAATATTTCCCTCTGAAACGTTGCATTAAATGGAAATATTCAAGAACCTGTACTTCAAAATTGTACTTTAGGACAATACTCGAGTAATTGTACTTCGATGTATTCCACCACAGGGCTGATAAACTGATAAACCTGTCACCTGTAATTCCATTTGAACGTTGCAAATTTTTCTATTTGCATCAGTCGTCTGCACAACTCAACCCTAGCGTGAAAGTGTCTGCGTTTCCTTTCCGCCCCAGTCTCTGCAAAGGTCCTGAAAGTGGAAGTGAGACGTCCCAGAAAGCCTGTTGGGCAAGTGCAACTCTGATGTGGTTGTGATGCAACGTCTACATCACATTTGTCTCAAAAAAGTCTCACAGTGTCTGCTTGTGTAAATTGGGCGAATTGTGCTGCACTGAGGCTAGTTAGACATGAATTCAGAGAGATTATACTGGGACCTTTACCTCCTTATGTCACCATGTTTTAGGGGTGAAACGACTACTACTATTAATGGCATGCTGCACTTTCTGTGTCAGGGAATCTGTATGTACTGCAAGCCAGTGTAAAAAGGTCTCAATCTGTCACATCAAACCCAGTTTTGCTGTTTGAAACAACATGCCTCCAGGTTATTTGTCCTCTTTTGCAATGTGTCTTCCTTATATCTGTCATTGTACATTTTGAAAGAAGGAAGTATCACCTTTCTCTGTCTTCTTTTAACAGACGTGTGCTCTCATAGTTTGAGTCAGTGTAGACCTTTGCTGGAAAAGACATGACAGATTCCTGACTGGTGCCCCAGTTGCAGGGCTGTGAGACATGGTTCAACTTGTCGTGCCATGTCTCATACTCTTTCTCTTTCTGCAGTGGTGTGAAGAGATGTTAGTCTAGAGCTAATTCTTCCTTATTTTGCATGTAAAAGGTTGCAGCAGCAGTTGTAAAGATTGCAAAAGTGAGGGGAGAGATTGCTTACGACAACAAAGGGAGTTCTGGTGTTGAGCATTAGTGGGTTCAGGAAGCGGGAGCTTTTTTCTCACAGTTCCTTGGCATGTGGAACAAGTATGAAAATGAAAATACGGCATTTGGCACCATGTATTCCCTCATAAAACCCCAGTCTAATACAGGTGGAGGCATGCAGGGGCATTTAGGCATTTTTAGAAATTAAACATGTATTGAATGCAAATATTGTCAAAAAAAACAAACACTAGAAGCCCCCCAGATTAGGAAAGGCTTCTTTTTTTCAGATTTTAAATGTCACTTTTTAGTTATAGTCAGGTTGTAATCTCGTCATACAGCTTTTGGCTCCCAGTCTTTTTCTACGTGAGGACATTGTTGACATTAGATAAGACATTTGTCAGCGCTTTACGTCACTGTTTGCAGTATGGGTGCTTAAATAACAATAGGGGCAGAGATGTGTTGATTCTGATTAAAAGAGTCCGTTATAGAGTGCTGCAGGGAAGACGTATTTTTGTAGGCCAACCAGGAATTTAGCATCACCCTGTTTCCCTCGACAAAAAGCCGATGGGATTTTTCCATTGGGTTTTGGATTATTGCAGAAAATAAGCTCCGTGGCAAACACACGTTTATGATATTTACAGGTTTTGTTCAGCAAGATAATCTCCACAAATGAACACCACTTTGATGATTTTCGAAGCGTAAATGCAATCGCCAAGAGTAAAAAGCTAACGTCAGTCTATAAACACACTACTATGAGGCTGTAAAGGCGGACGAGTCGGCGTGATGGCGTTTAGTAGTCTCATTTAGCCACTTGTTAGCAACCGCCTTTTTTAAGACGCGTAAAGATTTCAAAATTTACGAGTGTGGTATTTACTGACGTATTTTATGTTGTTAAAATCTCTTCAGCTTGTGTTAACCACAGACCTTATTTCAGACATCTAACTAAAAACACATTGACCTCCAGACAAGGGAACCGGAAGGGCTAAAATGCAAACTCATTCCTGTAGTCCTCTGCCAAAGTACAGTAATGAACTCTGTTAACCCCTGAGGAAGCCCCTGCAGTGGATTTTCCACATCCAGCAAATGTATTTCCTAGTTGGGACAACTGTAGATACTGTAGCTGGGGTGATAACATGAGGCTGGAGTCAGTGTAATGGTAGTTAATTTAAATTATTAATCAGTTTTCCAGGAGTCCTCCTAATGAGTGACCTTTTAAGAGCAGAGCTGCTCAGACGTTTTCATGCCACAGACTCGCAAACAGATTTACATTTTAAAGGAAATATTGTTTATTTGTCTGTAAACTGTCGATACATTTGGACATTATCTCATTAGGAATAAAAAGTTGACTTCACAGGAATGTCACAAAGTCGCCAGTGGGTCCAGAAACCCTCTTTGCAGCCCACTCCCTTGAACCCACCCGGTGACACCGAGCTGCTGGCTTCAGGTTGGGTTACTGCAGTTATTCTCGGTATGAGGTTCTCTGTCGTCTCCTGCTGACAGTCAGACTATTTATTGCATTTCCGGCGGCGAGTGGATCCACTCATAAACATCTCGTCTAGTTGAGTCATCGTTGTAACAGCTAATGTACCATTGTGTGGTTTGTCTGTATTGTTGTGACATTTCAGGCATCAAACATGAGTTTGTTTACTATCCAGAAAGACTTTAATACTTTTCATACTATCAGCTGCACGACACCTTTTGTAACTTTTTTGTAAATGGAAAATGATTCACCAGAGTGAGAGTGAATGTTTGAACCTCCTCTTTTTATTTAGTGCTCATGTTGATTGTAACATGAGCTCTTGTGCAATGTAAAGCAATCCACTGAAAACAACCACAGAGTTAAACCAACACCTCTCCGACACACCAAAACTATAATTTCAGATTTAGAAATCCGTTTGCATCATATTGTCAGTGTTTACGTTACTGTGTCCACCCCCGACACACTCCAGGCAGCGTGCTACAGTAGGTCAGGTGCTGCTTCAGGTCTTAGCTTCATGCAGAATAGAGCTGTATTGATCCCTTTCTGTGGCATAATGCTGTTTGTTCAGTTATTTGGATTAACTTCCTCTAAGCGTTCTGCTCTAACACCGTTTTCATGACTCGGCTTAACGCTGGAGGACTTTGTGACTTCAGCATCGTTTAATATAGGGATGTTTATCGTTTTATAACTTATGATACCAATACCAGAACCCTTAAAGTGCTACTTGAGTACTTGATTTGATGCTTTCGAACGTTTTGGTGGCATCTCAGCACACTGAACTGCGTGAAATACACCGCGCTCGACTCACTACACCACAGACTGTATTAGGGCTGTAACGAGACGTTTTTACAACGATACGATACGTATCACTTTCCATGGTTCTGATACGATTCAAGGACAATATCTGGCTCATCTAGAGCGATACGATACGATTTAATGACTTGAAATCGATACAGTTACTTTTTTGGCCAAAAATTCAATCAGTGTGACTGTGAAATAAATAGCTGGATACTGGACAGTGCAGGTCATGATTCCTCAAAGTCTTTTTTTGTAAGGGAATCAGGGATAAATGAATTATGGATATAAACAAGTAAACACAACGAGTAATGGCAAATAGTGCTAGAGTTACCTGGGCGTTCGGTGATAGCAATCCCAGGTGCGTGGAAAGATTGCTTGTGTGGGCGTAGCATTTTATCTGGCCTTTGCCTATTCTACAAACAGCAAGCCAGTTATCAAGGACATCTCCTTTTTTGCAAAAGCCAAAATGTTTCCACCCGCTGGACCTCAAACACCGCTTGAAAATCTGTCGCTCATCTGGCCCTACCCGCCATCAGCCATGCTTCGTTTGTTGTCGTCACTCTGAGATGGCGCTGCTGGAGCATGTCGATGACGTCATACACAGGGAGAGTGAACCGGAGTAACGTTTAAAAGTTCTTTACTATTAAAAGAGCTAAAAAATACATCCATATAACGTTTGTCTTCCCTAAATACAAGGTGCTTAGTATCGATACAATAGATTATTTACCTTGCAAATCGATTTTCGATTGATAGACTTCCCCCGTGAAGGACAACTTGCAGAGTATCTATCGATGTTTGACTAGAGAAGTTTTGATACTACTTGGTACCGGGTTATTTTCAAGTGAGTACCAACACCTAGGACTAGTTTAATTTCTAAAATGCTTCCTATTGTTGTTTAAAAGAATGTGGTTTTAAAGGCACTTAACTTACAATTACAGTACTTTGTTTAGTGCTGTGGAAATTGTGCCATTTTGAAAATTAATACTAATAGTTTGCCATGAACTTCTCTGTGCTGTAAAAGTAATCTTATTTGAGAACACACAATCCCTCTTCCATTGCTGTTGCATGTCTGCTCTTGTCCATAAGCAGATCAGAGTTGATTTGATGACATTACATGAGTCACTCTGTAGGAAATGCTGACTTTGCCCCCCCAAGTAGGCCTGCCTGTTTCTACACATGGCTGAGTTATTATAGAGAGCAAGATATCTCAAACAATATCTAGTCACCGTCTACTTTAAGAGTTGTACCTGGTTTTAATGAATGCATGTTTATTATGAAGAGTCCCTGCTGTTCAGGCCACAAACAGATGTATTTAATAGGTTTGTTGATTAACACATGGTGACAGTTTTGCTGTTAAATAAGCAGAGAAAGATGGTCTGAAGCAGCAGCGGTCCTAGCTGTGATGGTTTGCAGCCTTCGGCGGTGGCGAGTGATGTACTTTTGATGTGCGTCTCTGATGTGCATGAGTCAGTCTGTGTGCCAGTTTCTGATCTGCAGCGCTGGCTGTGCCGGTAGACTCGAGCATTCCTCTCAACTTTCTCACTTCCGTGCTGTGATGTTGGCTTATCTGAAGCCCTGAGCATGCACATAATGAGAAGAGAGAGTATCCATCCTAAAGGCCTCCAACAACAGGATGCTTTCATTTGTATGCAGCAGCAGCATCTTCAGAGTAAATGTGGTACAAAAGCAAAGTGGACTTTGCATAGAAAATCTCAACATAACGCTATGAATAACCCACTCAAAAGGAAAAAAAGCTGTCACTGTGTGTGCCCCTACCCCCACACCTTTCAACACATGCACAGAGAAAACCCTCCAGGCTCAAATCCAAATAGAGAAAAATCTACACAACAGACAGTAGAGATCAGGATCTACTGGAGCTCCTCTGACAGCAATTATTTGATTGTCCTGCTGTACGATCATATCAAATCATTAAAAACACGGTGAGGATTTTATTATAGTATGTTAAACCAGGCATGATGAGATCCTCATGTGGCCGCCTACATGTGAGTGGACACACAGAGCAGAGGGGTGATGCCACAGATGGCAGATCAGCATGCTAGAAATTCAGCTTTTGCATGAAACTGTTGCCGTTCTGCCCCCGCACCAAACCTCCATCCTCACATGGTGTCACATAAACCTGTCCTACTTTTATGTATGAAAATATGTCATAGACATACTTTATGTAGTTGCATATATTATGATATTAATAGTGATAGATTTTATTCTGTTTTATTTGCAGGACTAAAGCTTCCATTATAATAAATACATGAATTAATAAATAAACAAATGACTTGATAAATAAAATAATAAATAAAGAAATAAATGTAGAAATAATCACATTTCAGTTATCAAATACATGCGCATGTTGATTTGGAAATAAATAAGTATGCACAAAAATGATTAAAATGTTTTTCTTTATTTGAATAAATACAGAAATTAATAAATAAAATAAATAAATGGAAAAGAATACATTGGAAAATAATTGAAAATGAAAATAAATGAATGCAAAATGTAATTTGTCAAATAAATAAATAAATGCATTATATCTGTTAATTTTTATTTTTCTGTGCATATTTATTTATTTTCAAATCAACCTGCACTTTTATCTGATAATTGAGGCTTGTATTTCTACATTTCTTTATTTCTTTATTTCTTTATTATAATGGCAGTTTTAGTCCTCCATAGTTTTATAGTCAAAGCTATAGAAACCTGGACCAAAGGAGACCCACTAATACCCACGAATATACACTTGGGTGTTTATTTTAAATGTACATCCAAATAAAGATTGTTTTATTAAAGGTATTTGCATTGTAGTTGCCTGGCATGGTGTGTAAACCATTTTTGAATCCAGCTGAGATGCTTGAGTTGTCATTTGTTCTGACATTTCAGTTGGAGGATCTCCCGTCCGTCCATATAACTGATCTGTGGAGGTTTTCCTTAATGAAGTGGTTTTCTTCAGAGGCTCGGCCGTGCTCTGTGGGCTTCAGTAAATCGTAAGTAAGTCGATAGATATCCCTCCTCGTCCCTCCGCTCTCGCTCACCAGTAGGGACAGGGGGAATACAAGTTGTCATGGCAACTTGAGTTTTAATGGACGTTTTATTCAGTGGTGTTGAAACACAGCATGGACTGATTTAGATCCCGGTGTCACTACTTGCTTCAGTTTGGAGATAACAGAATAAATAAACTGGCGATGGAGCGTATATATTATGTATGTGTGTGACAAATGGACATGCACGACCACATGCAGTATAGATCCTATTGATTAGCTCAGTGGCCTACTCTATAAGCAGACTCAGCACACGTCTGCAGCGCACACACAGTCTACAGCAGGGACACACATGTTGGCCCTCAGTTATTGACCCCTTCATGTGGTGGACTTAATTAAACCCAAACAACTATACGTACTTGGTATGTTGACTTATTGCTGCTACTAACTGAAGATGTAAGAGAACAGATTTGCCACTGTGAACTGTTGAGATGTTGCAGCCTCATAAAAACAGTTCTTGTACACAAAACTTTCAAATGCACTTCTGGTATGTAGCTGCTGTACACGACTCTGGAAATGACCAATCAAAACAAGGAAATAAGTCTTTGGAAACAGCAGGAAGTGAGCTTTTAGTTCAGAGAAAACCCACACTGAGCAGCGTTTGTTTTATTGCCTCTGATCCGGTGGGAATGAAGCAATATCAGACGAGTTGTGTTGGTAAACAGGCGCATGCTGTGTGGAGTTTATGAAAGTTTTGTTATGTGATTTTAAGGGTATTGAAATTCAGATTTCTCTGCTGCCATTACTCATCTCCTCCCATGACTTGGTCCTTATTTAAATGACTTCAAGTTGTTGTTAAGTTAAATAACTCATCATGTGACGGATGGATGCCTCCGAGGTAATTGAAACACAAAACGCTGAACCCCCCACGGTGACACTGGATAACTGGGCTGTAGTTGTTCCCCTGGATGTAATTGTTGCTTGAAGGGACACACACACTTCAGTATGATCTCATCATGTCATGTTGGGTCTTTTCCCACAGCAGCACTGAGGTGAATGACTAGTATTCCTATAAACAGAAAAACCCACAACAGCACAGTAGTGATGTTTGTCATTCGCCACAGTCCTGTTAATAATTTAAGGGGAGACACTCCAGGCAAAAACATAATTTTTCATGCACTGGTCAGTTTTGAGATTTGGGGCTATTTTGCTTCCATAATATGTCTTCTGTCAGACTAGTGGAAAGAAAACATCCAAAATACACATTTAGGTGTTTATTTTACTACACTTGCATCTGTAGATTTCTCCTAAATTCACCAAAAGTTAGCCTTAGATAATGCCTCATTTTCATATTTAAACATAATTTCAGAAATCTTGTAATACAAAAAATAATTGTCTTAATGGAAGTAATCAACTGGGTAAGTTTCATGGTGGTTTTTTTACCCTATACACCTGGGGTGTCTTCCCTTAATGAAACATTTAATGAAAGATTCTGGAAAGGACTAATAGTCAGCGTTTTCCTCATTGTTATAAAGATGGAGAGCTAAAAATCAGCCCTGTAAGCATTTAGCTCACAGTGCAGCCTCACAGAGCTGCTATCATGGCTGTAAAGTCCTGTTTGAATATGCAAAAGCACCTTGTTAGGTATTCTTTAAAAAAACAAACATATTTATTGATTGTAATACATTTAACACATTGTACATACATCACTGAACCTTCCTCCAAATTGAACATATGGCAGTGTATATAATAATAATAATAATAATAATAAAAGAAATAAAAATAGCTGAACATAAAGTGAGAAAACATTTGTCTTAATTGTTCTTTCTCAATGTTGTGAACTTATCTAGTATGGTAAGACCAAATTTTTGATTATTATTTTTTTTTAAATGTTTCTTTTGTTAAAAATATAAAGTAAACAAAGTAAGGATTAAAAACAAAAATTGCAGTTTTGGAATTGTTGCCAAACTGATTGTTGACAAATGATATCCAATAAATGTTGTGAAAGCCTCGGAGCATTTGGTAATGTCTGAAATTTGTACCTTTCAGCTTGAAGTATGTGAAATTACAGAAACAAGGCACGTTACTTGTTGTTTTAATGCTCATGACTCCATCGTTCTAATAATCTTGCCTGTGTTTGTTGAGGTCATTTCATGGAGAAACATATTACCATTAGTCCACCGTTTCCTGAAACACTAATGTACTGTAACCCCGCTATAACCTCATGTGCTTATTCAATCATGATTTGGCCCCCAGCTGTAGGCATGATGATGCATAGCTGACTCCCATGATGCTCTGCCACAGATGTCACCCAGAATGTCCCCAGTGACATGTCAGCTGTAATGCATTAGGAGCAAGTCGTGGTCAGTTTGCATGAAGGAGATCCTCTGTCAGAACGAGGTAGAAGAAGAGAGATTTTTTTTGATTCAGAAGAATGTTTCTTTCTACTTCTTGCTTTTACTTTTCTAGTTTGCCCTTTTCACAGTGTCGTGTTCAATCGTGTTTGCATCCCCCCTCCAACCGTCTCTCCCACACAGCTCACAGCGTTCTTGTGGGTTTAAGGTTTCAGGGTTTGAAGTCTGATCACATTCATGCATGACCAACGCCGCCACTATTGCCATGCATTTGTATGCAGGCTGGCGAATAGAGCAGTGCCTTGGTGCTAATGGTCTCACAGTCTACTGAGCTTGTGAACAACTTGTGAAACGAGCTTGTGGTTTACAGAGACTGTGTTGAATCTTAAAACTGAGGAGACTCTTACTTCAGCCAGAAACTAGATGTGTGTTTTTTAGATCAAATGTTTTTGATAACATTTCATTGCCTTTTCAAAATCTTAATCCTTTGCTGGATGAAAAGGCATAAACGTGATCTGGATTGAGTCAGTCGTGTTGTGGAGCTCTTACAGGAGGTAGCAGAGCCTTGTAGAAAACCTGAAGTGAATCAGAGGAAGTGTTACACAATAGGAAGTGGTGTGTTTTTTTTATGTGCGTCTATTTGTTCCATGTTTTATAAAAGCTCTGCAATTAGCTCGTGTTTCACCAGGAAGGTAGGACATTAGAACAAGCCTGTCACTGCATACGTAACATGATACCTACAGTTCCCCTTTTTGTGTGATTTTTAGTGTTATAATCCCCTATTTTAAAAGGGAACTTACAGTAAGATGAATGTTTTATTAAGAGGTGTGACCAGTATGTGAGAAGAGTGTGATTTGTTTCACCGATAACGCACAAAAGGAAGCAGTGTTTCAGGTAGACAAATGAGAGGAAACGGAAGTTGTCTGTGATTTTGTGTTTTTTATGAATTAAGTGTTTTATCTGCAATGATGCCGCAGTTTGTCTCAAGTAGTCAGTGTTTTCAACAGAACCTGATATCTCCGTTTGTCAGGCCCTACATTGTTATACATTTCTTAAGCGTCACGTTTGATGTTTTGTTCCTGTTGTCTGGTGTTTCAGAGGCTGACCTCTGGTGGAGGACTGTGACCCGGGGCCACCTGCCAGGCCGGGCCTCGCTGCTCCCGACTGACCGTCTCACAGCTCCACTGCTGGTAAGTTCCTCATACCAAGTCACACTTTCACGATTGGAGCTTGTTTTCAAAGGATTGCTTTAGGGCTGCAACTAATTATTATTTTTAGGGCTGTCAAAGTTAACGCAGATTCGTTTCAATGCCACAAATTTTTATAACGCAACTTGCGATTTTTAGGTTGTAGCGGGCTCAGTTTTAAAGCTGGAGAGAAGATACTGGTATCATATGAAACTAGGAAAAACCAAAGGAATCCATTGGTACCAACCATGTCATACTAGCTTGTTGTCTAGCTAAATAATGCTCCAAACTTGCGCAAAATTTTGGCGAGGAAAAACTGGCATAGCCATTTTCAAAAGGGGTCCCTTGACCTCTGACCTCAAGATATGTGAATGAAAATGGGTTCTATGGGTACCCACGAGTCTCCCCTTTACAGACATGCCCACTTTATGATAATCACATGCAGTTTGGGGCAAGTCATAGTCAAGTCAGCACACTGACACACTGACAGCTGTTGCTGCCTGTTGGGCTGCAGGTTTTTATGCTAAATGCAGTACCTGTGAGGGTTTCTGAACAATATTTGTCATTGTTTTGTGTTGTTAATTGATTTCTAATAATAAATATATAAATACATTTGCATAAAGCAGCATATTTTCCCACTTCTATGTTGATAAGAGTATTAAATACTCGACAAATCTCCCTTTAAGGTACATTTTGAACAGATAAAAAAGTGTGTGATTAATTTACTATTAAGTCTCGAAAATGTCAGAAAATTGTGAAAAATTTCAAAATCTTAAGATATTTAATTTACTGTAACATAGGACAAAAAAAAGCTCACAACTGAGAAGCTACAACTAGCTAATTACTAAATGAACAATTAATCGTATATTAAAATAGTTGCTGATTCATTATCTGCTCATCAGCTAATTGATTGAGTGACTAATTGTTTCAACTCAATTGGTTCAAAAGTGTCTAAAAAATATTCACATCTTTATATGTACCTTTAGTTATTGGTCTCCTCAGTACGATCAGGAGCAGTACAGTAACTTAAAATGTACACATGGGCATGTTAGTATTGTTTAAAGACACACTTTAAAAAAAGAAGTGAACTTGCATTATATTTATTGATGCAAAGTTATTTTCACACTGTAGACTTTCATTCTCCGCTCCAGATTACCATCTACATATCCGCTGGTATTTGTTTAAACGTCTATTTATATCTTTTCAAGGACATAACTCGTATCTGATCCTAATTTGAATTGACGGTAATCTTTGAAAAGCAGGTTGTTGAGAATAACGAGGCAAAATCCTCTACATCAGGCTTGTTTGTGTGCCTGCATTTCTCCCATTGTTTCAGACCTATTTGGGTCATAGTGCGTACTGAAGGACTGAATGAATGGAGGCATTTCTCTAAATGGCAGTTAAGTCAGTTACCTTGCTTTCTTTCCACTGGTGGCGTTTTCCATGCAAATGTGGGCCCAGTATAGGTACGAGGGAAAATACTACAACTGTTGGTGGAAATATTCAAATACAAGGGACTTGTTGGATGAGTCTAATTTCGCACCTCACCTACATTTGGTTCAGAGCTCAGAAGGTGCAGCTCCTACAGTTTTTAGACTGACTTAGAAAAATAGACACAGGTCACATTTTTGAAGGTGCTAAATGCGAGATTGGGAGCATTTCTGTTCTCAAAATGCTGATGGCTGAGCCATTTATCAAAATCGCAATATGGCCTACAGAAATTTTCAAATCGCAGGAGGCGTAATATTTGTTAAAGGCTAAATGTGTGTCAAAATACCATTTTACATTAAATATGGTCTACACTTCATATTCTACAGACTTAAGAAAACATCTTTGTTTGGTACAGATCCTTCCAAAAATCACACCATAATCATTTTAATGTGTTTTTCGTTGAAAATTTGAATAATTATGTAAAAATGATCATTCCCTCTAATATTGCAAATCATATCGCAATTGCAATATCAGTCAAAATAATCGATATTTTTCAAAATCGTGCAGCCCTAGGTGCTATGCTTCCGCAACAGCGCCGTCGGTCGGAATGGGCGCTATCAGCTGTGATCGCTGTATGAGAGCAGTGCAGAGCAGCGGCTGTGAGCTAGCCAGTAGGGCACGCTGACATGCACAAACATGCACTAAAAGGCATGCCCGGCCGGCCCGGCTATGTAAACAAAGCACGGAGAAGCTCGGATTACAACACACACAAACATTACTCCTCTATATCTTTACATAGTAAATAGTTGTTTTCTGCTATTTTAATGCTCTGGATATTGCATAGATAACCTTTAACTAGGACACTGTCTGCTTCAGTTTGAATGCAACATTACATTGCTCTCTATGGACATTGTGCCCTAGCTGGCGTTGAGTCAAACCTCACCAGAACTGCCCCTCCTGTGTCTCTTAAACTCCTACACTCTGATGAAAAAATAATGAAGGAGAACTGGACCAAAAATCATCTTAAAACCTGTAAAAATCCTATCCTCCTCAAGTCAGTTTCTCTCTTCTGAAAACCTTTTAAAAGCCTCTGGCTTCAGGTTGTCGTGTGGAGGAAGAAGAAGCACGCTCGCCTAGATAAACTCCTCATGTAATAAAATTACAACTTTATTGTCAATTATCTGAGGTTTAAAACATGATCAAAAATGTAACCGTAGGAGTAGCTTTGTTTCACCGATCCAGAGTAGACATGTCATTATGTAAGAACGCCTGTGGTACACCTATTATAGCCTTAATGTGCCGTGCTGTGGGTGTATGTGTAATGCTTGCTCAGGAAATGAAGTGCATTGTGGGCCATAAAAAGGAGTTGAGTAATGTAGGTGCTCCCAGCTTCCTGTCTCCCCTCAAGGCCAGAGTGTTTATGTAACTACAGGGCAGCTAGCAGGGTCACTGCTCACACGACAAACTGCCAGCTCTGACATCAGACTCACGAGTGCATTTTACATGTTTTTGTTTTGATTTAATAGTCGGGTACTTTGTGGCGTTGACGTTTAGTGGTTTGAGTCTAATTTTAGACCAGTATATGTGTAGTTTTTACTGCACGTTTTTATTTTTTCAAGCCGGGTTTTACTCATGTTTCCTGCTCACATTAAAAAGGAACTTCTTCTTCGCCTCCCATCACTTCTCCCCTGCTTGCATGTCTGCCCATCCCTGTTGTATTTTCCTCCGTGTCTCCTTGGAGATTGTTACCATGACACACAGCCGTCACTCGATTGGCTAAGCTCCGGCGCTGGAATGCTGTGCCATTTTGACAGCTAAGCCTCAGGTGGTTCATATATAGGATCACTAAGTCAGTGTATCCACATGAGAGCTCTGTCGTGTGTATGTGTGTACGCGTACCATAGTAAGATTCAAACCTATTCACTATAGTAATAGCCTGAATGGCAGGCTATTTCAAGTCAGCACGCAGTACACAACCCCGTGGCGGTACAGGGGAGCAGTAGACGTGTTGCATTATAAATGGAGAATGGAGCTGAGTTAATGCAGCGGGCCGAGTTTTGTGTGAATATATACAGGATGGATTAGCCTCGCTAAGCCAGGGGGAGGTGTGGTACAGTAGCCCGAGGTGAATCTTTTCTTGGCTCTCCTGTTGGTATGATCATAACTGGTTTAACAGTGCCCTCAGCTGGTGGAGCCTAACACTGTTTAGATGATGGCTTGTGCACAGAAAATATAGCTTTTTGTACAACTTATAGCTCTAGAATTAAGGATTCCCCAACTCTCCGCCTTTGTTTTAACCTTATCAGCAAGTATGCAAGCAAATACACCACTAAAAGTCAGCTTCTTTAACTTATTAAGAAGGCTTGCTAAAATAGTGTAGAAATATCAGTTGCTCCACTCATGACTCAGCATATGGAAGACGCTCGACCTCACCCACTGAACAGGTCATTTGAGATGATCTGTCTGAGTGGTTGTAATATGTAGAGTGGCTTGTTATATCAGCTAAAAGCTCCCAGCTTCTCCTCGGTTATCTATTATTGATGCCTCCGGAGGGCTGACGCCGTGTAACTTCCTGCCCAGGTTCCCTTAAGGAGGCCGTCAGGCGTCTGTCGTTCCTCTGCAGACGTTCATGTTTGACGCAGATTAGTATGAAATATGGCATGAACATTTAGTCTGCAGAAATGTCATTTCAATTGTAGGTGTTTCACCCCTGAAGTTGCTGCATGTGAACACCGGATGGAGCTCTTGCATCAGGCATCAATGCTGCTTCTAATCTCAAGAAACTGTCTTGAAATTAATATTCTTTTGCTTTTATTTTCTGCAAAATTCTGCAGCAAGTGGTTGTTCTCTACAAGGATATTTCACTCTAACCGCTGTCACTTGCATTTGCACATTTCAGCAGAAGCATTCCTGAAGCTGGCATGTGATAGTAAAAAGGTTTTGGGAGTGGTCTCTCCCTCACCGTTCACTCCTTGTTGTGCATTACTGTTTGCATCCTCCAGATGGCTCTCCTCTCCTATTCAATGAAGATTCTGGTACTCTTCAATCTGACACTCATCATCCCTCCAAAACCCTCCACTGTGCCCCACCCAAAATCCTGTTAGGGTGATACTGTGCAGGAAAAAAAATATTTAAGGTGTATTTCTTCAATTCAAATTTTGATTTGGCTCAAGAATCACTTACATAAGGCCTGAATTCTCATCCTTAAATCTCATACTGAGTGTTGTGAGAGTGAGATTTAAGGATGCAGCGAGGTCGGTGAGTCAGTCAGAAGGTCAGTCGAGTAATGATGGTTTTAGGGCTGTTTAAGCAGAAAAAGGGAAGATATGTGTTTAAATGAGTTTAGGAGGCAGCTGCCCCAAGGGAGGTGCTGCTAAGACCGACGACAGTGAGTCAATATGCCCCCTTAATGATTTCCCAACACATCCTAGGAAGGAGTCAGAGGACTCTCAAGGGCAGGGCGGGGAAGCAGATGTTCGGCGGATAGAGCAGAAAATCGAAGTAGTACATTTGGGGTAGAGTTCCTACAAACAAACACGGGTTTCACAGCTCTTCAGGACTCTGTCACAACATATTTCCAGCCTTTTTTAGGACGTGGAAGGCATCTTCACTTGAGATGATCATATAAGGCCCCTGTGGTGTTTGGTATAGAAGTCGACTCGCTGTCTTTTTTTTCCAGTTTCAGCATTGATCTGAAATTATTAACATCAGTCCGAGCCGTCAGCATCCGTCTGTGTGTTTTGATGCTACAAAGTGTCGTATTGCCGTGACTGAAGAGCGGCGCTGAGAGCCTCTTCATAGAGGCTCCATTTCAATGGAGCCAGCGTTTTAGCTGACTCTTGTGTATGTGCCTGTTGCCATGGTTTCCAACTTTCATCAGGTGCCGTCCAAAGAGACGGGGCTAAGCCGGGGATGAGGCGCTCCCACTTTCATCCGCCTCTGATCTGCTTCTCTGGACAAACTGCCGGTTTCATGTGTTTTCATTTTCCATTTGTGCTGATCGGAGGCAGTGATTTGAGTTGTTTTTGGCGAGGACATATTTATAGCTGCTTCTGTGTAGTGTGTGTGTGTGTGTGGTTGCGGGAGGAAGATGAGACAGCTGATACTGGATGTCACCTCATGTACCGCCGTCAGTTGTGATGTTTTAGTCATGCTGTGCGGTTTGTTTTGATTTGCCAGTATCTGGGTGAGGGGGGCATTAGCAACAATACAGAGGCGTGGCTACGAGGTAATCGAGTTCACCCCCATAAACAAACAAATGGCAGACCCCCCTTCTTCTTTCCTCAACGCCATGTGACCCCTAAGCCATTTTTAGTCAGCTGGGTAGGATTGGCAGGAGATGTTGTGGGGTGAGGAGAAGTGGAGTGGGGGGAAGGTTGGAGAGGGGGACGCATGCCAGCCCCATTTGGGAAGTGCTCCCCCATTTTCTGCCTGTCGAATCGGGCCAGTGTCAGCGAGCTCCGGCGGGTCCAGGTCTGGCCGAGTGGGCTAATGCGATGTGGCGTGTCACCCGGGGAATCTAGGTCAAGTTTAAAGCTGCCTAGCTCTGCCCGCCTCTGCTGCAGTGTGACGCCTCACAATCCCTCCCCTTCCACAATAACATTCATCACACGCCCTCACCTACATTACTATTTTATTTAAATATCACATATAGACAAAAATGTTCCTTTCTAGACCCACTCAGACATAAACACACATACAGCCTCTCCCCATCCCTCCCCCCACTCCCTCCCTCCACACCCCAGGCAAGCGCCGTCTCAGCTTCTCCACGGCAGAGACCACGTGACGCTCCGTGCTGTGTCTGCGCCCAGCCGGGGAAAGGGAGGGCGTTGTTTTTCTGCCATAGTAAAGCAGCAGGGCACGTGGATCCTCATGCTGCAGCCGTGGAGTAGTGGAATGTCAGCACTATCCCTCCCGCACATTAGCCAGCCATCAGCCCCCGAGCCCTTTTTTGCAGGACACTGCCGCAGTGCTCGGTTTCAGCTGTGCCCTGCTTTCTCGGCCGTGCTTGTTATTAAAGGGGAGTCACCGAGCTGGGAGATGTTAAAAGGCAGTGCCATCCAGAGGTCAGGCTGCTGCATGGGCGTGGCACTGCTTTGGTGTGTTTACCAAAAAAAAACCTCTTTGAACCATCTGCAAATATTTGGGATGTTGATTTTTTTTGTATAAATCCAACATTTTGTTATTTTATTCATACATTTTTTGTGACAAAATGTATCCTTATATTCAGCTGCAATTAAAATGTAATAATTTGTTCGTAGTCATCAGTATATGATTTGATTTTGTAGTATTTTTTTCATAAAAATATAATGTGAATTTGCTGAGCTGCACAGAAAAATCAAATCACATTAAAAACCACTAAGTGCTCACTAGTGGAATTAAATATTTCTCCATCGTCTCCAGTTGACTTCCCGACTAATCCGCTGTTTTTGGCGCATTACCTCATCTGTATTAATATATTCATGTGCTTTCAAGTCCTACTACTACTGTACTCGCTCCTCACCCGGAGCTCTTCTCTGATTGGCTGCCGCAATGTTTTCAATGGCACCAAATTTTTTTTGACTCCATGGATACAGCGAGCTGTTGGGTAGATCCGCTCAGCCAATGGGAGAGCTGCGCGGGCTCCTGCTTGTCAGATTCTGCCCCTGGCCTTAGAAGCAGCCCTCCCTCCCTTGCTGCGAGCACGCGATGGCTCAGTGGGGGAGTTCAAAACAACAACAAGGCTGTCGTCGGGCTCTCTGAGGTGCCCCCCGACATGCCAGCACTACCGGGTACTACTACAGCCACTGAAGGAGGGGGGCTTCAATTCCTCAATCTCTCTCTGATACAGTATCTGTGCACTGTCTGCCAGCACTTCATCCTCTCACTTACTACGCTATCACTAAGCAACCAGTTACTAACACACGTTGTTTTGAGTTTATCTTTAAAGGGAGGGTTGTCAACATCAAGATGTCCAAAGTTCAGGTTTTTGTAATCTATAAATGATGAATTTGAGTGGAAGAGTTGGACATAAAAAGCTGCAAAATGTACAAATGTAATCAGCTCTTTTTCTGGTACACTTGAAGATTCTCTGACGGACTTTGAAATGCCGCCACGCAAATCCCCGTCCTTAAAATGACCTCATTTCAAGCAGCACAAGGGAGCGGCGCTGGGCCCCTGCGAGGCTGCCCACGTTGAAGCGCTGCGAGCCCTGGCAGCTCTGCCAGCCGGTCGGCCTCTTAGTCTGTGAGCGGCTGAGAGGTGGCAGTAGAGGACCAGAGGAGGCCTGGCGATGGTGGGCAGTGCCCACATCATCCAGCAGGGTGGGGTCAGTGACAGCCTCTCATCCCTACTGAGGTTGGATCAGGTGCCGTTCTCCAACAGCCAGTGAGGTGCCAGCGCTGGCACAGTCAGACATTCAGGTCACATTAGTGGAGGGTAAGAAGACGAGGCAGGACAAGGCAGGTGGGTCTTTGCAGGTGGTCAGTGGGTCGGCTGAGGGAATAGCAGTTGTTAAGGCGGCTTTTGAAGTAAATTAAAAAAAAAGCTGGTTGCAAGCTGTTTGTGGGATGAATTGGAAATGCTCACCAAATATTTAACTGACAAAATGTATTAATAGACCACATAAAAGTCAAAAATAGGGCTGCAGCCAACCATCGAATAATCTGCTGACTGACTTTTCAATTCATAGATTAGACATTTAGTCTTTAAAATGTCCTTTACAATTTCAATCTAAGGTGACATTTTTAAATGTCTTGTTTTGTCTGAACAACAGTCCGAACCCTGAAGATATCCACTTTACTGTCGTAGACTGAGAAAACCAGGAAACATTAACATTTAAGAAGCTGAAACCGGAGAATGTTTTTGGGCCTTGTCGCTTAAAAAAATGATGCAAAAGATGTTTCTGAAAACATTTGAGGTGAGAAATAGTCATTACAGTAACAGAATATTAATTCATATTTGATCGGCGCTGCCTAGTTTGATCGGAGTTTGCGAGTGATTGACAGCTGCTCAGAGACGGCAAGGCTCCAGCTCAGCTCTGATTGGTTGTTTTCCTCCGGTCTGCGAAATCTTGCAGATGCCATTAGGAGCACCGGAGGACACCTGAAATAGTTGCAGATTAATCTTCTGTCGTTCAATTCACTGTTTCAGCTCTAGTCAGTACGTTTAGTTTCCTCAGAGTCACTCAGTGTGTTGTGAGTCAGAGCGAACCTGAGGAACCATTAACATGTCAAAGGCGTTCCTCTAACATCTATTAATCTATTAATAGACGCCGTCGATGGAGTACCTGGTTACAAGGAAGGTCGTTTTATAAAATCTTTGTGTAGAAATTGGCCATGCGTCACTAATGTTTCCTCTGTAAGAGTAAGGACATGACCCACTGCTAGGTTTTCAAGATGCAAGACATGTCACTCTCCACCTCACCCTCCCCTACCTCCCCCCGATGGTGCATCTCATGCATTTTAAAACCGCTCCATCTAACCCTCTGCTCGTGACTGCTGAGTGTGTACTTTGCTCTGTCGCAGCACCTCGCTGTCTCCCAGCATTACCTGTGTAGACATGATTTACCCCGTCACCACCGGCCCCTCACTCACTCACTCACTCACTCACTCACTGTGGCTCTTCACCTGTCACTCATCTCGGATGTCACCTGCCTGCCGATGTTTAACCTCGTCACTATTCCGCGTCGACCCTCCTTCCTTCCGCCCTCTCGGAGTGCTTCCCGTCCGTCTCCGTTCTGTCACCAAGGGTTAAATCAGTCTGTTTTTTCTCTACAAACTGTCACAGATCTGTGACTCGTCATATGTCTGTTGTTGACCTTTTGCTTCTGGGAAGGATCGGCTCTGTGCTTTCGAGGAGTGAGAGGAACACCAGAGCGGAGAGCTGTGCAGCGCTGTCACTTCTCACTGCTCACATCACAGCTGAGGTGTACGTTGAGAATAGATATACAGTGTATGTGTGCATCAGCGGGGAAGGCATGGATGATAAGGTAAAGTCACGGTATCCAAAGCTTGGACACACTAGTCAGTCATCACCTTCTTCTTTAACCTGCATCATTTACAACAACATAATAAAGTATATAGTGATATAGCGCAGTTGTTGGGCCAATTACGCAGCCGCTGTCAGCATACAGTAGATCGTGCTGAACAGTAATGAAATCTAGTTAAAAAGTTTTTAAAAAGAGTAAACGTTTGTGAGGGAGGAGCTCACTGTGTTGATACGGGTGCTGTGTAGCGGCGGTGTGTTGGTTGGTTGGTTAGTCATTTCTGGGTGAAAGTGCACAGGACTGCACAGTGTTGTTAAAGTGTTTCAGGCTGTGCTCTAGTTTTGGTGCAGGATCATATCTTCTCCCTGCACACCCTCCTATCTATTGATTAGTCCAGTCATTCTCAAAGTGGGGTCCAGCGACCCCCAGGAGTCTGTGATCATGATATAGTTATTATTTTTTTACAAAAGGCTTCATAGTCCAACAAATAATATTTAAATTTTTAAATCTACAGTATAATAGTTCAAATATAAACCCTTAGTTTCTGCAAATATGTATGTGTGATGCATGTCTAATATCTTTCTCTTGTGTTGTTCTTTCATAAGACTATAGAAGTGTAAAAAATAGGTTACGTCAAATTATTCTAAGACACACATAAGGGGGTTCCCGGCATATTCTCTATCTTGTAAAGGGCCCTTGGCTGAAAAAAGATTGAGAACCTCTGGATTAGTCGATCAACAGATAATGAACTATTCTGATAACCGATTAATTAAAGAGGCAAACACCGGCTGGTTTCAGTCTCTCTAGTATAAGATAAGATTTGTCGCTTTTCTCTGTCTTATATTATTGTAAATTGAATATGTTTTGGTTTTGCACAGTTTATTTTATATTATATCTCTATCAATAAAGTAATGTAGAGATCAACAGCAACTAAGTTTTTATTTATTGTTGATTTAATCTACCAATTCTTTTCCTCAATTTAGAGATTTGTCTATGAATTGTTAGAAAATAATGAAAATTGCACAAAGTTTAGTCTCCATATTCTTTGTTCCAGCCGGCTAACAGTCCAGACCCCAGATTATTCATTTTACTATCACATTTGTCAAAGAAAAACAGCACATTTTCACATTTGCAAGGAAGAAATCTGAGAATGTTTTGGCTTTTTTTTTGAAAAATGAATTAATATGGTGATCAATTGTCAAAAATAATTACTGATTAATAATGTCGACCATTTCAGCTTCATAATCAATAATTAGTTGCAGCCGTACTCTCGTTTTCCTAGGATTAAATGTTGTATGAATAAAATGTTTTATTTTGATATTATATAGACTACTGTACAGACGCACTGTGCTCTTGCAGTGAATATAAGTCACTGTACCACATGTGCTGTATGTGCTCAGGCATATTAAATATTGATGTTATATTTCAGCTCCTATGACAAAGACACTGCATGGCACTTCCTGAGGTCATTGTGCTTCTGCAGAGATGATAAAGTGGTCTAATTTACAAACATACACTATATAAACAGGTCATATTTATGTTTCTGCATAACAACGACCTTTATTAAAGTTTCATTGGATGTGTCCTGTTATGTGCAGCAAACAACCTCTTACTAGATGTGATTTCCCTGCGGTGACCCGTGAAATGGATTGTTTTGCATACGGCTGCCTGTAAATGCTCACGATTGCTGGGAAGAAAGTTAACAAAGCAGAAAAATGTAAACTGAGTTTTTTATTTTTGGGGACTTTTTGGTTTTGACATCTGGTTTGGCCTGGCACAGGAAACCCACATGGGAGAGGGGGTCCAAGGGGAGCGCTGGTGTCTGTGGGCGCATCTGGGGCACCACCGAGCTCACTCATTCACCAGAGCAGTGAAGCAGAGCAGGAGCGAGATGTCGTGGACGCAGTAGTGTTTCACCACCTGCTCACTATACTGCTGCAATCCTCTCATTTACTGGTTTCTCTCTCTTGTCCTCAACAGGTATCGTAACATGGGGAACCTACTGAAAGTTCTGACTTGCACAGATCTGGAACAGGAGCCCAATTTTTTCCTCGATTTTGAAAGTGAGTTTCTTCTTTAAAGTAATTGCTCCCCTCTCCCGATATCGATCACATGAATATCTTACCATAACATTATCAACTCTCAAACTCTTTAAGTCTTTTCACCCCCACTTATCTTCTACTCTACGTTCTTCCCAGCGGCAAAAGAATCAAATCTACCACTAGAGCTTCTCCGCTTTCCATCAACCTGCCTCTTCCACGCCGGGATGTGTGCAGAATATCAATCAGGGGCAGAGTTGCAGCAGAGCCCCCTCCTCAAATATAAAGCAGTGAAGTTCAGCTGCTGCGTAGCCTAAGGCCCCTCAACACGGCTTGATCCTGCACCGTGGTGTTCTCACACTTGGCAGACTCAGTCATACCTTTAGAGAAAACGATGCCTCATACAGCTCACACTGTTTCCAGGTGATTTTTATATCAAAAAGAACATCACAATTATATATCCAACAAGTACCTTTTTTATGCAACACTCCATTCTGTTAAGTTTTCTATAAATTAACCACATTCTCTGCATCGTATTTTGCATTTTCAGGATGTGTCTGTTACGCCCTGAAATCAGACCTCAGGGAGGCTCACACCAAATATATAAATGATGATTTTTTTAAATTATTGATAAGAAATTACAATGCAAAATAAAAAAGTAAAGAGACTATACTGTAGCTGCCGATATGAGTTGCGTTTGAGGCGCTTCTTCTGCAGGAGTTCACAGTCATCACACTTGGCAAGGTGTTCTTGCTTCAGGTGGTGGGAAAGGTTCATACTGTTCTTCATTGCAACTTCTCTCAAACCAAAATAAATAAAAAAACACCTTCTGAAACTGAACCGTCTCTACACCCAGAGAGAGTGTGCATAACCCTTTTTCACTTGTCTTCTCTTATCTTGCTCCATTTTCCTCCTCTCAGCCAGGAAAGTGGGTGGCGTCAAAACTAAACGAGAAGCGCTGGAAAGATGAGATTATTTCACTGAACTTTCATTTGCATAATTGAAAGTTGCATATTAGACTTTCTATTATATCGGAAGAGTAATGGGGTTCCTAGAGCGGCCTTTTACTGTATGTTGAGTCCAGTGTGAGTGTGGACGAACTTCCAATCACCCTCGTTGTTGTTGTTATCCTCTGCAGACGCCCAGCCCACAGATGCAGAGCGAGAGGTGTGGGAGCAGGTGGATGTGGTGCTGAAGGACGCTAAGGGGATCCTGGACGAGCTGCAGGCGTACAAAGGAGCCGGGCAGGAGATCAGAGAGGTACACCTGATACAAATACCCACCTCCGACTGGCAGACACAGAGCTGCTGCAGAGTTACCGTAGGACAGACTGCTGTGCAGAAAGGGCATAGAAGGGATGCTGCTTGAGTTCAGAGGGTGACTTTATTTAGAGTTCATGAGGAGTGTAGGTGTTACTATTTTTATCAGGTTTGGGCTCAGTAATTTGCATCATATGTTGCATTGTCTTTTATTTATTGCATGTGTCCTCTTGGCTATATCATCCTCTAAAAATAGATCTTGAGTCAGAGATAAAAGAAGTAAAAAAAAAATGTATATTACAAGAGTCTGACTTCTTGCCTCAGTCTGTTTATAAACTCTGGAATATAAATGAAGCCTATAACACACCAGAGAAACTTTACATTTATTTTCCAACTATAGAAGTATTGGCATCCCTTTATTTTGGTCAACAGTGGTCCTTCTGGAGCCTCAAAAATCGGCAGATTATTAAATTTTTCAGAGTGAATATTTGTTTCCATCTCCTTTATCTGAAAGAGACGAACCTTTTCCTTTTTTAAATAATACTCCTATAACATCATCATGGACAGTTAAAAAGAACAATACAGCAGAACCAAATTCATCATCTTTTTAATTCCTTGACAAACTGACGCCTACATTACCCACAATGCAACTCAGCTGCAGACAGTTTGATCAGAGATTCAGGTGTGTTATGCTAGTAGCGGCGTATGAGCCCTTGAGATGAGCAGCAGGCTGCAAAGGTCTGGAAAACATCTGTCTTTCTAACTCCACATCCCCTGATGTTTTTCACCTTTAAACTTCATACCCAACCGACGCTGACTCAAGTGACATCACTTGAGGAAATTTATCAGACTTTGCTTAGCCCCCTCTGAAGCATACGCAGTAGTAGAACTCCCCAAAACCTGTAAACAGACTTTGATGTGTAGAGTCGATGGAGTCCCCCTAGATAAGTGTCATTACACACAGTTATAGGTGCCTTAAATTGTATTCAACTTTTACAAACTTTTATCTACTGTAAGATTTAGACTAACAGTCTTTTTTTGGTGTTTGTATTTCCAGGCGATCCAGAATCCAAACGATGAGGGCTTACAGGACCAGGCGTGGGCGGCTGTGGTTCCCCTGGTGGGGAAACTGAAGAAGTTCTATCAGTTCTCCCAGAGATTAGGTACGTGTCTGTCTGTTCTGTTTTTACAGGAACCTTTATAAATTACATGAGTGGGTTCTCAGACTCCGACTCACAGCTTCAAGTTGAACAAGCTCAGGTGTCCTGTGAGATTTTCCTCAAACACAAGCAACCGTATGTGTGACTGCAAAATCCCAATATGCAATAAGTTGAGCTGTCAACAGTTTCAGTGCAGTTTATCATTTAAGTGCCAGACGTGATGCCGTGAAGGACGAAGGCAGACGTCCTTCATGTAAAAGGTCTTGTGTAGTAGCAGTGCCACATAGACACAACCTCCATACATGACCTTAATTGTTTGCATGTGCATCTGCAATATTGACTGCTGAGCTGCAAAAGTCAACAGACATGCGACACACGCACACACACACGCACACACACACACGCACATGCACCCCAGCCTTACATAAACATGCTTTGAAAACCCCCACAGCCGTGCATTTCTCAACATGCTGCTTGCGCTGCACTGTGCACTGACCTCTGTGTAGGATGGGCCTATAGGTTGTTTAATTAGCATGGATACAAGGGGGAAGGGGGAGCAGGCTTACTGCTCCCTGATCTTCTTATGACCCTCAGGGTAGAGGGGGAGGTGGAGCCCGCCACGCCTCGACGCCCTCAACCCCACGTAATCCCAGTGGCGGTGGAGAAGGTAGTCAATGGGAGCATTGGGCGGCAGAAGCCCGGCGATGGCTGTTATGTAACGAAGTAGGCCACCTCCCAGCCTTCCTTGCCTCGGCTGCTGCTCTATTTCACCGCCTTGACTTCAGGCTTCAGGGGCCGCGATGGCCTCCGCGGCCGGCTGTCCTGCCTGATACGCGTGAAGCTTAAAGTCCTTTACTACAGGCTGGTGGATCTGCAGAGCTCCACTACCGAGGATGGGAGATATTATGGAGGGAAGATTATGCAATTGGCTTTGCATTTGAATTGAAGTGACTGAACTACTAGATCTTGCATTGCCACACATAATGTGATTTAAATTTAACATCGCTAACAGAACCGTATACATTTTCTAGCTACAAAACTACCACAAATCTAGGTTGTTATCCTCATATTGCTTGTTTTATCAGTGTAACACCCCTCAGTATTTATTTTGCAGCACTATAAAACAGAGAATAGCTACAAAATTGTCACATTTGAGAAGCTGGAACCTGTAAATGTTTGATAATTTTGCCTGATAAATGACTTGTCTTATATAAATAGTGTAGTTTTGTATAGCTTGGTCTATTAATTAACTTTGCACATCACATGAAGGGACTGATTTTTCCTGCTCCAACTACTAGGTCTTGCCTTGGCATACAAATTTAACTTAAGCTTAACAGAAAATTATTTCTTTTTTCTAGCTACAGATACCTCTTAATATTGCATGTTTAGTCTGACCAACAGTTAAAACCCCCAAATATTCACTTTACAGAAATATGAAACAGAATAGCATCAACATTCTCACATTAAGAGAGATGATTAGTCAGTTATGTAAGTACACTAATTGTTTTTTATAGCTGAAAAGCTTAGTCAGTCGATTAGCTTTGCATATGAAATGAGGGGACTCTTTCCTCCTGCTCCAACTACTAGTTCTTGTATTGACATCCAAATTTGACTTAAATTTATCATTGCTGACAGAACATGATTAATTTCCTGACTATAGGCCCACCGAGAATCCAAGGTGATATCTTAATATTGCATATGTAGTCTGACCATCAGTCAAAACCCAAAATGATTCACTTTACAGGAATATGAAATAGAGAATAGCAGCAAAATTCTCACATTTGAAAAACGATTAGTCAGTTATGTTTATAGCTGAAAAGCAATTAATTAGCTTTGCATATGAAATGAAGGGACTGATTTCCTCTGCTCCAACTACTAGTTCTTGCCTTGACACCTAAATATAACTTCAATTTAATGTTGCTCATAGAAAATTATTCATTTTCTGGCTACAGATCTACCTAGAATCCAAGGTGATATATTAATATTGCTTATTTTGACTGATCAAAAGTCAAAACCCCCCAAATATTCCCTTCACATGAATGTGAAACAGAGAATAGCAGCAACATTCTCACATTAAGAGAAACGATTAGTTAGTTATGTAAGTACAATAGTAGTTCTTTTTATAGCTGAAAAGTAATTAATTAGCTTTGCATATGAAATGAAGGGATGGATTTCCTCTGCTCCAACTACTAGTTCTTGCATTGCCACCTTAATATGACTTAAATTAAACATTGCTGACAGAAAATTGTTAAGTTTCTAACTACAGATTTACCTTGAATCCAAGGTGATATATTAAAATTTCTTATTTTGACTGATCAAAAGTCAAAACCCCCCAAATATTCCCTTAACAGGAATGTGAAACAGAGAATAGCAGCAAAATTTTTCTCATTTTAGAAGCTGAAATCAGCAAATGTTTGACATTTTTGCTTGATGAATGACTTTTAATCAGTTATACAAGTTATGTAAGGGACAGTTTTCTCCTGCTCCCACTACTAGTTCTTAGCATTGACACCCAAATTTAACTTTGCCGATGTAACATAACACATTTATCTAGCTACAGACCTCCTCCTCATTGATTATAGGTTTTTACTGTTATTGAAAGAAACTGATCTGATTCAGAGTCAGTCTGGTCCGTCACACATTGTAGACCAGACTAAAGTCCCGCCATGCTCTGACCCTCCCCTCTCGGCGAGTAAAGCGCCTACGTGCCCGCATTCTGCTCGCCTGCTCTGCCGTGACCTGATGAGATCAGACATCCCGCCCCCCCGCCGCTCCGCCCCGCCCGGCCCCGACTTCCCCACATACTAGAGTGGCTCGCTTCTGAAGGCCTGAAAGCAGCTCCATCTTAACTTCTGTTTTGACTGGGATGTAGAGGAGGGAGGGGGGGTTAAAAAAAACTGCACCACTAAGGCCATTTTTAATCAGCCGCTTCGCTGCAAACGCTGGCCCAAGCAGATGGGAGTCATTACTGGACGGCAAACGTGCTCAATTTACTGCAGTGCACCGCCAGCGCGCTGTCCGTCTCCTGAAAGTCCCCTCACGATTATCTTAAGTAGACCTCTGTCTGAATCTGCCCTTTTCTAGGTTATGTTGACATGCTCATCGACATGTGTAATCAACAAGAATTATAAAGTACACTTTGAATAAATCTATCTAAAGCAGCTCATTTGGTTGCATCAGATGTGGAGCTCGTCTGGGTTATGTCATTATTGAAGCTGCTCTTCAGCGTCTAGACTGAATGCTGAACACCGTCTGCATCTATAAATAAATATTCCCTCTAGGCTTTAAAGATTTTCTATTTTTTTTTTTTTAACTTGAACAAGACATGTTTGTTTAATAATATTACTTGTGTGGAAGTTGTTCACTACATTACACTTTCCTCATTTCCCTGCCGGTGCTCCTCATGCGTGCCTTGTTATCGGTCTGTGGGTATGCTGCTATGTCAAGGCACGGCACAGGCTTTGTATTTACTTATTGTCAAAACAATGAGTGTAATCCTGCTTGAATGAAATCCCGTTCCCCCCACTCCCCCATTTCATGCCAATGAGATAATTAGTCCCATGTCTCATCTGCATCTGAGCAGGAAAGCCTCTCGGCCCCTCCCACTGCCTCCCCTCTCCTCCTCCTCTCAGACTGGCACTGGGCCCTGGGCAGTTTGGGCACCACCGCTGTCCCATTATCTGTCTCTGTCCTAATCAGGATGCTTCAGCTGGCTGACACAGTACACTGATCACATATCTCACTGTGTTATGATCCACTTTAGGGGCTCATTCTTTGGCCTCATCCGTCGTAGACGTAGAAGAAGAATCACTCTGCTGCTCTTCCTGAGTTTTTTGGAGGGAGTTTTTCTTTATCAAGTCAATTTTATTTGTATAGCCCAAAATCACAAATCACAAATTGGCCTCAGGGGGCTTTACAGTCTGTACAGGATACGACACTCTCTGTCCTTTACAGTACGACCCTCTCATCGGATACAACTCCCCCAAAAAAAACCTTTTAACAGGGCAAAGAAAATAGAAGAAGCCTCAGGAAGAGCAACAGAGGAGCTCTTCCACGACGGACAGACATGCAATAGATATTGTGTGTACGGAGTAACAACAAAAATGAAAATACAACGTAGACACTCCATATTTGGGACGTTTGTGATTTTGGACTTTATAAATAATATTGATTTTACATGTATATAAATAATCAGCAGATCTGGATTAACAGCAGTTTCAGTCTTTAGGATGTTGGCACTTTGGTGGGACGACTTCTCTACTGGCTTGTAAAGTTTTCTGTCCAACAAACAGCTGCAACGATTAAACAATTAGTTGTCAACTATTAAATTAATCGCCAACTGTTTTGATAATCGGTTTGAGTAATTATTTTTATAAAAAACAAGTCTAAATTCTCTGATTCCAGCTTCTTGAATGTGAATATTTTCTGGTTTCTTTACTCCTCTATGACAGTAAACTGAATATCTTTGACAAATATCTGTGGACAAAACAAGACATTTGAGTACGTCTTCTTGGGCTTTGGGAAACACTGATCAACATTTTTCACCATTTTCTGACATTTTAAAGACCAAACAACTAATAGATTAATCGAGAAAATAATCAACAGATTAATCAACAATGAAAATAATCATTAGTAGCAGCCCTAGTCCAACACATTGACTACAATATTGACTAATGCAATTTATTCCTAATTATTATGAATTTGGGCTGCAACTAATGATCATTGCCATTCGATTTAAGCTGTGTATTATTTATCCAATGAACCGATAATCATTTAAGCCATAAAATGGCAAAAACACTGTCAAAAAAACTCTGTTTCAATTTCTCAGAGCACCAGGAGACGTCTCCAATACGCTTGTTTCATCCAACTAACTCTAAAACTCGAGGCTATTCAGTTTACAATAATATAAACAGATGTAAGTCCTCACATTTGAGAAGTGGGAACCAGCAAATGTTTCACATGATGATTAATTATCAGTTATGTAAGTTGTTGTTTTTATAATGAATTAATTAGGGTTGCTCTCTCTTAAACGATTAGTCGACTAATCGGTCGTTTTGTTCTTAGTCGACTAAGATTTCTTTAGTCGACTAGTCGTTTTTTATACTGAATGACTTATTTTCAAGAAACCTATGAGCACATCTCTGGTAAACACAAGATTTAAAGTGGTGATTTTGTGTGATTCTTTGTGGAGAAACTCAGTTTTACAGATCTGTCGATTAAATCAACTAATCGATTAGTCGACAAAATCTGTGTTAGTCGAACGTTAAGTTGTTTTGGCCTTTTAATTGTGATTATTTGCTGTTATAATCGATGATGAAAAGTAGTTGTTAGTTGCAGCTCTATAATATTAGTCACTTGATTTATTGACTCGCGTTTTACATCTGAATATTCATCACTTCTTTATGCTATATGCAGTATTTCCTCTTTCTCTTGACCTTTGCATCTTTGCATGTAGAGCTGATACTTCAGCTGTTAACTGGCTGCTTGAATGACAAAAACCTGAATGTGAAACATTATTCAGCTTCTCTCACTGATGACCTGGAAGACTTTACACACATCAGCACGGTCCAAGGTTCACCAGGGTCCTTACAGAATGAACCATATATGTATTTTCCACAAAAAGGCTGATGTATTTGTGGCCGCCCTCTGACAACGTTTGCACCTCTTAACACCGATATATCTCTTCTTTTTCTCACAGAGGCGGCGCTGCACAGCCTGCTGGGAGCTCTGACCAGCGAGACTTACGACGACCCCACTCAGCACCTGGAGCGGGAGCAGGCGTTGGCCAAGCAGTTTGCCGAGATCCTGCACTTCACACTGCGCTTTGATGAGCTTAAAGTACGACCGCCTCTCCCTCTTTAACATACCCCAAGTATCAGTTTCTGCTTTTTAAACCCCAAACTCACCTTTTAGATATAAACCTGTGATACAAACCAGACCTCTCAGTCGCCCTACAAGCTGCTGATGCCCCCGAATTGATTTTTAGCTCTGCAATTATAAACTGCAGCCAGTGAGCGCGTGATTAGCATTTAATTAGAATCCAGATACTGCTCTGCTGTTTACAATACAGTGGATGTCAGTGAAATGGCTAATAAGGGTTATAGCGGGGAGAGAGGTCTGCAGATTGTTGTTGTCCTGAGTCAAGTTCCGCATAATGTGGCAGGTTTTTAGGAAATAATGGAGGGAGGGAAGTTTAAGAACTTGAATTAAGACACAAATTGCTCATGTGCAATCCAGAAAACACCAGGAGTGAAGCGCGGGACTCGGTCGGATGCCCATTGTCAAAAACATAATTGTGTGATGTGGTTAGACAGCGGGTGAACTGGTTCCCCTACACCCTCGCTCCTTAGATACAAAAAACACGCCCGACACCCCCAAGCGATTTGCTGCGACGTCCCAATTAGTGCCCACTACCCAGGCTGGCAAGATACAAAACATGAAGGTAGGGGGTGCAAGGTGGCATGCCAGGCCTATTCATCAATCTTTCACACCCATACACGGGCTTCTGACCTAGTTAAAGTGTCTGTGCGGCGTGCAGCCCCTCCCTAGCGAAGCAGCCTGTCTCTCCCGGTGCACACAGTGGACACAGACCGAGTACCAGTCTATTGTAGCGGGATTAGCATGCTGCCAGTGCAGCTTTGACTGTGACAGGCTCATACAGGAATGAGGATAATTAACCACATGATGAGCTCTCACTGGTGGTGACGTTTGAAAGAAGCTCTCTGGTTGGCCGGCTTCTGTTTGACGTGAAACCAGATGATTTATATTTTTGTTAACTGACTCCTGTGGTCTTTTATCTGAGACTGTAAGTTAAAATAATAGCAGATAGTGGGCCGACACTCCTTAATGAGACCCTTTATACCTTTTTGTCAGCTTTCTAATCGTTGACCCTCTTGTCACAAACTATACTGACGCACAGCCCGACTGTAACAGCAAAATAACCAAATTGTTCCTGACAGGATGAGCGGGGATGTGGATGTAAAAAGGGGGGATGAGTGTCAGAGGATTCAAATCCAGTTCAGCAAATAAAACTGTAATTGTATCCGTGTTCTTTTCATGTAATTTCTCCCCCCAAAGCTACGTTTCTGCCTTGTTGGCTAAAACGTTGTGTCACGACGATGGCGTGTTTGATCCAGAGCTGAATGTCCCGCTGCAGGCGGTGCCGCCTACAGACATGCAGAGAAAACTCTGTGTCTCTATTAAGATGCATTTCTGTTTGTTTGTCTGTCTGTTTACTGCAGATGACAAATCCTGCCATTCAGAATGACTTCAGCTACTATAGGAGAACCCTGAGCCGGATGCGGATCAACAATGTACCGGTGAGCACATTATGTCCCTCTCCTCTCTCTCAGCGGCTGTAATCAATGTTTGTGATCAACTACATGACACCCCAGGTGAACATTTAACTAACAGCTACCACAGCTGGGAGTTGTCTGTATTTTTGTCTTACAGCTTTAACCCTTTCAGAGTATGTTTTCTGTTCATGACAGTTAATTATAACCTTTTTGTCACTTAAAAATGACGGCCAAAATGCTGAACTCAAGGCTTCAAAACGTCAGTCCACAAACCAATGGACGACTACGTCCACGTCTTATATACAGTCTATGATCATTGTTAAAAAAACAGTAACATTTTAGTGGTCAAGTAGTTTGTGATTTTATATTCCTTTAATGTTTCCATGCTGTTGGCCCTGATCAAACACAAAAATGTTCGTCCTCATGATTCATCTATACTCAAGACGACCTGATGTTGATTAAAGCCATCAGTTCTCATCATAATCCCGGCTCAGTTCAGACTGCAGCAGCGGTGATGGATGAAGTTTGCAGACTGTTAGAGCCCTCGGGAGTCAGGAGGAGTTCGGCAGGAAGCGTCTCGCAACATGAAGCCGGAGCCCCGCGGGGAGGTTCAGGGAGTTCGGAGCACAAAGTGTCGGGCAGCGGCGCGTGGCGGCAGAAACTGATCCCAAATCAGTAGCGTGGCCCAAACCCTCTAGAGAGGAAACTCCCGGTCAATGTGGAGACAGTGCAGTAGATGTAACCAAAGACAAAACCCCTAATCTAGTCAGTGTTTCAGATGCGTTTAAATAGAGAATGTGATTCCCCCACATGGATACATGTAGCGCTGATAATGCAGGATGACATCACCAAAACTGTCCAATCGATGATTTACGGGCTAGTCCACGTGACTTCCTGTTTACGGCTGATCTAAAAGGCAAATTAGCGCCCTAAAAGTCCGAGACCTGCCAGTGTCCCTTCTATTATTTGTGGTTTAAGTGCCTTAAAAATGAAGCATCTCACTCGATTCTATTAAAGTGTTGGATGTTCACTTTATTGATTGCAGACAATAGCTTTCACATGAAATTCAAGGACACATCCACTCTCCTATATCATGCATGCAGCACTTCACCAGATATACTTCTTTATTCAGCAGCCTCAAGGACATTTAAAAGATACTTTAATGCAGGAAATGGTGAGATTTCAATGTTTCTGCGAGCCGCTCTTAGTTTTGACCGTCTGACAGGAGGTTTTATTCTCCAAACCAGAATGTGCCATTAGGCAAATGGGCCCAGACAAGTTGTCGTTAGGACCTGTCACTGCTGAGAGACGCTCCGGCAGCCGTCCTCTCACACAACGGCAGCATTTTAGTCACCGCTCAGACAACTGAATCATTCAGACATCTGAGATGAAACACATCTGTCCCCGCGGTAACAAAGTCTTTGAGCTCATATGTCATCATTTGTTAAAACATGAATTGGTTTGAATTTTTTGGGGAGCTTATTCCTATTCTGTCAGTGTTCTCGTGGAGAAAAAAAAAAGGCAAGAAAGGATCTTATTATTTAAATGCGCAGACAAATTTAGAACAGACTGTTCAAGAGACACCTTGTTCTTTGTTACCCGCCAGGTGTTTTCAATGTCTCGCTCAGTCTGAAACTATAAAGCGGCAGGATGAGTTAGTCAGCTGGGGAACCGGGAGGAGCAGCAGGGCTCGCTGATGTGGTTTACATCACTATTTCTCACTTATTAAATTCCTTTAATGTACAATCTACCGGAGCTGCATGACAACGGCAAGCGTGACGCCAAACACAACTTCTAATGTTTCAACATTTTATGTTTCATGCTTCCTTAAGAGGTTTCAAATAGAAGTATCTCATTATATATGTTAATAACAGAATTGTCTTTTCACAGTAAAGAGCAGTTCACAGCAGCAGCTTTATTAAAGCCCGTCACTCATCTGTCTCATGGAAAGGATATATTATGTTTCTGTAAACGCATCAATCCACTTATTTGGGGTAAGACCGACACAAGAGCTCCTCATGAGCTCCAGGGTCTCTGTCCTGTAGCTGACCCTGACCTTTGACCTGAGAACTTGCAAAAAAGAAAAGAGTTTCACAATAAAATTAAATTTTTTTTTTTATGATTTTCAGGCGGAGGGTGAGAATGAAGTCAACAATGAACTGGCCAATCGGATATCTCTGTTCTACGCCGATGCCACGCCCATGCTGAAAGCGTTAAGTGACGGCACGACGAAGTTCGTATCAGAGGTGAGACTGACGGGTGAAAGCAGTGAACACTTTGAAACAGATGTGTGAAAGCATCCTCTCATTTCTCCGTCTGTCTTTTTTTTTTACAGAACAAGAACCTGCCTATTGAGAACACGACAGACTGCTTAAGCACGATGGCGAGTGTTTGTAAAGTCATGTTGGAAACACCGTAAGTGACTTCCTGCATCGCTAAGAGCGGCTTCAGTTCTCGTTCTTTACGATCTCGTGTTTAATCCCTTCGTCGTGTCTTTGCAGGGAGTACCGCAGCCGGTTCACCAGTGAGGAGACGGTGTCTTTCTGCCTCCGGGTGATGGTCGGGGTCATCATCCTCTACGACTACGTCCATCCTGTAGGAGCTTTTGCAAAGTCGTCCAAAATCGACGTGAGTACGGTCACGTTCAGTCGTGGAAGAAGCATTCAGATTCTTTACTGCAGTAAAAGCTTTTTAAATAGTTTATTTAGCTGAAGAAGTAGAGGAACACATAAAGAAATACTTCAGCATCAGAAACATTCAAATTCATGATTTCATCATTCATATGTTTTCTGAACAGGATGGGTATGAAAATAGTATAAAGTACAATAATTGTAGAAGTTTAAAGTAGCATAAAATGGTCCCTTGGATTTGTACTTTAGTACAGTATTTGAGTAAATTCACCACCACTGGCCATGTTCGCTCCACTATCCCACTTCACAGCTTGCCATATACAGCTGACAGTGTGTCTCTTCTTCCTCAGATGAAAGGCTGCATCAAAGTCCTCAAAGATCAGCCTCCGAACAGCGTAGAAGGCCTTCTCAACGCTCTCAGGTAAGCTCATGTTGAAATCAAATTGTGTTTTCCCCCCACAGCCCAGCATGTAATGGGATTGTGGCTACAGTTGGGTCTTTCATTGAGAGAGGAGCAGGCTGCTCATGCTGTGAGTTGAATGATATTGGTGCCTGTTCATGAGCAGCAGACAGACCTCTTGGTTTATTTCACAGTGACTCATTCGCTGCTCAGTCCAGCAGGGACTCGGTCAGCTGTGAGCGCTCTGTGCCAGATCCGGGTTGGGTGTCGAAGCCTCTCCAGAAAGGCCGATTACATCTGACACCTCGTCCTCCCTCACGGTCTCCCAATTTTTTACCCGCCTCGCCTAACGCTCACAGCTGCTCGAGATGACGGGGTCATGCCTGTAGTGACCTCACATCTGTATCTCTGTGTCGGGGCCTGAGGCCGGCGCTACCCGGTCACAGAAATATTTTTCTTTTATTGGTTTCATCTCTGATCCGACAGAAGACGACAAAATATAGTAGATGTATGTAGCGGTGGAAAGTAACTAAGTACATTTATTCAAGTACTGTACTTAAATAAATGTAAATTTAACTTAGAGATACCATTTTATACTACTTTATACTTTTACTAGTCTACATTTAAAAGTGGAATATTTAATCTTTTACTCCACTACAGCTATAGTTACCTGTTACTTTTCAGATCAAGATTTTACATAAAAAATATAAGATTATAAAATACATAATTATAGATTTATAGTGCAGTGCTTCCCAGTGCTTGTTTGAAAAGCAGTGTGTATTTCGGGCCCCTTTTCATGTTTCAGATGTCTGAGTTACATGAAAGAGAGCTTTCCCATCAGATGGTTTTATTTCAATGACAGTTTGAGGCCCAAAGAGTTCAAATGATCTAATATATTTGAAAAAATGAATAAAAGAATGCTAATTTGTGTAGAAGAACTAAGTCATTTTTTAAGCAATAATGTTAAATATGTGTTGGTTGCAGCTTCTCAGATGTGAGGATATGAAGCTTTTCTTTATCGTACATGAAAGTAAACTGAAATCTATCCATCTATCCATCTATCAATCTATCAATCCATCCATCCATCCATCCAGCCGTGTGTTTTGCAGTGTTGGATTGGTACTTTTACTTAAAGGAATACTTCACCCACAAAATGACCATTTGTATATCAATAACTCACCCTGTGTTAACTTGAATTCTTGCATGCTTCCACGGCTAACAGAGAATCAAAAAACTGAGAAAAATCTCACGCTTGCGCAGGTGCACTACTCGTCCGAAGTGTTTTAAATACTAAGGATTTTAATGTGCATGTGTTTTGGGAAGGAGTGAGCATACGACTGGATAAATGACACTTTGGTTATACTACTCATTTTGTGTTGATTTTGGCGGCCCCTGTGGACAAAAGCGGTAGTGTTTCTGAGCACCAGACTCCCTTTAGAAAACATCTAATTTTACTGCAGCAGGGTCTGACAGTCTGCCCCGCTCAGTCCTGGTTCTGGTTCCCCCGTGCCACCTTTCTGCTTTACTTAATTTTCTTATTAAGAATAACTATTTAGAAATAGCCAGACTTCTCGCTGATGGTCTTGTTTACTTATGTAGGTCATATAGGTGCATCAGTATTAAATTAAGACTATTTCATAGCCAGTTAAATGTTCCTTTTAGTGACTTTAACATAGTTCATTTAATTCAATTCACCAAGACTCTTCTCAGTTTTTGTATTCCTCGTTCACAACTGAAGTTTTCTTCACAGATTCACGGTAACGGGGTGAGTAATTTATATACAAATGGGTGAGGTATTGTTTTAAGTAAACGATCCGGATGTGCAGGAAGATGTGATCTGGCCACTGATTTATTTCTCTCACCTGCAGGTACACAACCAAGCATCTGAACGATGAATCAACCAACAAGACTATCAAGAGCATGCTGCAGTAGACTGAGCTTTCTACGACTGCTTGCCTCACACCCTGCTGGGGGGAGACGCCACTCTCCTGACTGATGTCGGTGCACAGAATGTTTTTGCTTTTTTTATTTTTTTAATGGAAAAAGAGCTACAGCTCCGCCCTCTTTTATAATGCAAAATGCTACTGCCATTATGAACATCTTTTTCTGTGCCAAAAAGATGTTGCTGAGATGTAATGTTTTCGATAAAAGGCCATGCGACAATGGCAGCTAATGAAAGCATTGTGGATCCTCTGGTGTTTTTAAACTTGTTTTTCCCTCTATAAGGGACGGGAGTGTTTTGACTTGAAAATTTAAAAGAGAGAGATATATAGAGAAGTATATATTATTTTTGTTTGATTCGTTATTTAATATTACATCCTCTGCATGATGAAAATGATGTCTTTTCCTTCTATTTAAAAAAAACTAATGGTTCAGTTTAATTTGTCTGCTCTATTGTGCATTATTAAATGTTTTGTTATTGAAATGGTACTTGTCGAAATGAGATTTAAGAGTACTGTTTATATTTTTTATAGGTTTTAATTTGTGCATTCTTTTTCATAGTTGTGTTGTATTTTTCATTTGAAAACTTTAAACTGTGATGTTTGCAAAATCAAATTTAAATTGGGAGGTCAGTACTGTAAATGGACAGTATGATGTGGCTGGAGGAATTAAAAGGAGAACTCTTGTTTTCTACAACGCGCCTTGTCGGGTTTGATCTGTTATCTCATGTCGTCGTCGTCTCCGGGTGGCTGAGAGGAAGCTTCTTTTCTTCTTCTCGTGAAAAGCAGTGAAATACAGCTTCTCATGCTCAACCACCAGATCTCACAGCCTGATTAAATACACACAATGACACACACAGAGGCAGTTTATTTTCCTTGAAATTACCTCTGCTACTAGGAAGAGTTTGGCAGTATGCATTTTAGCGTCTTTAAGCTCATTGTTTCGGTTTTTGGGTCGCAACTTTACTGTTTTGGTTCACTCTTACTGCTCTGACCGGCTGCTGGCTGTAGCTTCATATTTACCGCACAAACATTAAAGTGGTGTCAATCTTCTCCTCCGACGTAGTAAGAAAACGTGTATTTACCAAAATGTTGAACTATTTCATGAAGCAGTAATGAGCCAACATTAACAAGATTGAATAGATCAGTTCCAGCCTCATGAAAGATAGGTTGTTAGAGAAAACAGATAAAGAAAAATATCCATTTAAGCATTTGTTACATATTCACTGAATGTGCTTCTACATTTGAGCTCATTTTGCTTTTTGTGACCACTCTACGTCTATTCTAGTTAATGGCTCATTAAGAAACATCTTTGTGGAGATGTCAGTGACAAGTGGGCATCTCTCTTTCATCAACATCCATTATTCCTTCCCTCCATCGCAGCTTTTTACTCTCCTTCAGTAAGACGGAACAGAAATACCCTTTCAGTTCATTTTCAGTCAGCTAACCTTTCTGTTTTTTTTTAGTTTTTTTTCCCTCTCCTGGCTCCAGTAGTGCTTTAGAGTGAGAAGGGGGCTACTGTTGGGTGGGCACTGCAGCACTATCAGCAGAGAACTTCTCATGGTCAAAGACAGAGCGGCAGCAGAGTGTGGATGGATTGGGTGTGTCCTCTGCAGCATCACTGCACTAACAGACATGACAGAGGAAGGAAACGGGAGGGAGGAAATAAAGTGGTTTAATCTTGGGGTGGATTTTAAAGTCCTTGAGGGAGAGCGAGGTAAAATATGGGAAAGTGCTGCCCCCATAGCTTGTGTTGCATTTATCTAATGAATGAATGCAGCTTAAATCTGGTTAGAGGATGCAACACTCAACAAAAAAAAAAGCTGCCTGTTCGTCACCGTGACAACTTCTCAGTGGGCAGCGGTAACCTTGTTCTGATCTCCCACCGTGACCCTCGATGCAGAGGCTCTCACTCATCCTGCAGCATCAGCTGCTGCAGGCGGAGACGACAGCGCTGATATCCAGATGAATGAACTCTTTCTCAGGGAGGGCTGTTGTATTTAATCTAACAACAAGACGGTCGTTCCTCTGAGGAGTTTTTAGATTCATAAGACCTGAAAATGATGCTGTTTAAAGGCGTGGCTCCTGGCTTGTGATGAAGTTAAAAAAAAAAAGGTGCACCAAGCCTCCAAACTGCACTTTACACCCAGATGGTATTACAGATTGATACTGGAGGAAATTAATTTTATTCTCTAATCAAGTCAAGCCCATGTGATTTATAGAGTCCAATATCACAAATCACAAATCTGCCTCAAAATATCATCTGTACAATTTACGACACCCTCGTTTCAGATGAGGAAAAACTCCGCCCAAACAACCTTTTAACAGGGAAGAAAATACAGAAAAACCTCATGAAGAGCACAATAAAATTATAGTACGACAATCAGGATAACAAAAGTATAGATTGATCTACTCTCCTTTATATCATGATTTGCGCCAAACATTGTTTAAAATAGTTTGTGTTACGGATTTAGATTTGATATTAGATATTAGAATTGAGGATGGTGCTTGAACAGGATAACTTCTTTTGGAAATGTTTTTCCGTTTTATGAATAAAGATTATTCATAACATGAATCAGACAATGTTTTAACTGACATGAACTGATGCATAAATATAGATTATATTTCTATTTTTATACACTAACACTGTTCTCAATGTTATTAATGTGGAGTTACAGTGAGGCAGCCAAGCATTTTATTCTACTGTTATTTAATTTTGAGATACGTTCATAGAAAACAGAGTGAAGCATCTCATTCAATTCAGAGACATGAATTGTTTTTGCCCAAATGCTCCGAAGAGCATCAAGCATGAAAGATGTTGATATTTGCCTTTTTTTGTGTTTCTTTTCCCTTTTTGCGTCTGCATTTGTGCACAAATCAATCACATTTGAAATGCATTTTCACTTCATCTGCATCGACCCATTTGGGAAACTGATTCTTCCGCTGTTACCATGTGTTACTCTGCATATGAATCATGTCATTTTCATACTCATTAAACCATTCAGTGACCCCTAGTGCCCTGCATGGAAGCATCTGGATTTTTTTAATGTTGCTCCACTCAGGTTTTTCCCTTAATTTGACACCCATGTGTATATTTTTTATACATTTTCTCTTTTACAAACCATCAATAGAAAATAAATTAGTGTTTGATTAAAAACGAGTTGCTCAGTCGTCATGGAGATAGTTCAGTTGTGGCATGTGACTGAAACCATCTCCATGGTAATTGAGCGACTCCATCCGCTTAGGAAGGCCACAAGATGTTTGAAACCTAAAATAGAAACAACAAGAAAATTGAGAATTGTTTGTCAAATTGTTGTTTCCAAGGTCAAGAACAAACTCTTCAATATCAAATGTAGTGTTATTGATCAGTCGGTTGCAAACAGAAGAAGATATTGATTTATCCTGGCTGCTAAACTCAAAGGTATCTGTGAAACACGGAACTGGCTTCACTTTCTCTCTTCTCAAGGACAGATTCTGGCCAGATCTTATGCATACAGCATCAGTAGAAAACAAGGCAATCATTTCTTGTACTTGTCCGTAAACTGTCCACTGTACCCTCCACACATGGGCCCCTAACAGAGGAACTTATGAGGACAGCCGTGCGAGGACATTCAGGCAGTGGAGGAAGTGAATGATGAAGTTGGTTAACACCTCGCAGATAACATCTCTTTCTCATGACCCCGATCGCTTTGAGGTCTTTAGGACAGTCGTCGCCGTGTGGCTTACGTTGTCACAGCTCGTGCAGAAAGGAGCTGAATATTAAATTGAAATATTTAATCCTGATTAATTGCATGATAGTCCATAGTTATTCGCAATTAATCGCAAACTAATCACACATTTTTTAACTGTTTAAAATGTACCTTAAAGGGAGATTTTAACAACACAAAACAATGACAACATGGCAAACTCAAGCCCAACAGACATCAACAGCTGTCAATGTGTCAGTGTGCTGACTTGACTATGACCTGCCCCAAACTGCATGTGATTATCATAAAGTGGGCATGTCTGTAAAGGGGAGTCTCGTGGGTACCCATAGAACCCATTTTCATTCACATATCTTGAGGTCAGAGGTCAAGGGATCCCTTTGAAAATGGCCATGCCAGTTTGTCCTCGCCAAAATGTAGCGTAAGTTTGGAGCGTTATTTAACCTCCTTCGCCACAAACATGCTTGGGACCAATGGATCCCTTAGGTTTTCTGGTTTCATACCAGTAATTTCAATTTAGCTTTATAACTGAGCCCGCTACAACCTAAAAGTCACAAAGAACTTAGGCTAATGCAATGAAGTTAGTGGCGTTAAAATGAACGTTATTATCGCTTTAACTTTGACGGGCCTAGTAAATATATATTTTAGGACAGGATATGAAGAGGTAGAAATGGTTTGAAACATTTTTGTAGGACAAATGTGCCTCCGCTTACCTAATGAGGCCTTTTCTAAACCCACATTGACTGATGTGTTGACAGTTTGACATTTGGACTATTACAGTATGTGCCACAGTGAACTGGCACAACTGTCAGTTATTTCTGAGTAAAGAGTTTCTTCTTTTATTCCAGTGAAAGCCCCGGCAGCCTGAGAACTGTGTTCTGTCCATAAACCACAAGGCCCTAACACATTGCTCATCTGTCTCTTGGGTGAGACAAGTTCACTTTTCTGAGAAAGACAACGGCTATCCTCTGAGACCACCCCGCCACCCTCTCAACCACCCCTCCACACACAAACACGCTGTCACAGATGTAGATCTCCCCCAACCCCCCCCAAGATCCCACTTCCTTCTGCACGTTGCTTTAATCGGGGGAGTCTTAGTTAATCAGTCGTGTCAAAACATTAACGGCTCATTGAGGATCACGTTTCATGCCAGAAAACTGAACCAAGAGTGCTGTAATCTCTGTCCGTTGGGCAGATAGCACTATTTGCTTGGGCAAAGCATCAGTGCTTTATCAGGAACTAAGAGTCAGTGAAAGTATTGTGACACATCATTGAGAGGACACTAGTTCCTCTAAAACACTGTCAGAGAAAGTGGACGATTTACACCAAGGAATATTTGCCTTTTGTTTTAGTGAACATTCCAACACATTGAAAAATAGCCTTTTTATAATGAGATTTCAGACACATCTGGAGGAAAGACTGTACAAAATGTTGTGTGTTGAAATTATTCAGGTTTAAAGTTTCACAGTTTTGTATTATTAAAATAAAACAAACACATCCTCCTTTATTTTCTTTCCGCAAATTACTGCTGAAAGTGTGGATATTCGGTGTGGTAAAAGATTAGTCGATTAGTCGATCAACAGGAAATTAATTTGGAATTATCTTAATAATCAATTAATGTTTGAGTCATCACTTTTTACAGGTTCTGAATGGTGAAGATCTTATATGATAGTAAACCAATCAACAATTTGGTTTTAGTTGGAATTAGTTGGAATAATATGGTTAAATATGTGGGAAATTATAATAACATTGACATAACATTTTTTGAAAGTTTTTCTTGACATACTATACTTTGACTTTTTTTATAATTTTTTTCGACATAATATAATATGACTTTTTTAACACTTTTTTTCAACATACTACACTATGACTTTTTTTATGACTTTTTTTGACATACTATACTGTCACGTTTTTATCACTTTTTTTGACATACTATACTATAACGTTTTGAAAAAAAACTTTCAACAAACAATATTATGACTTTTTACCACTTGAAGTTTTTATCTCTTTTTTAGCCGTTGTCTTTCTCTTTTTACTATGACTTTTTAATGACTATTTTTCACATACTTTACTATAACTTTTTTTATCACTTTTTTCTACATACTATCAACCGAATGAAGAAGTCAAATACACATATACCAAACATATATCAAGTATATCATGTGAAGTAGCTCAGCTGGTAGATATTTGGTTGGTATACTGAAGGTTGTAGGTTCCATCCTTATGTTGGGCAGGCAGTTTTCAGGTCTAACCTCAAATGAAGAAGTCAAATACAAAACATAACACTACTTCAGTGTGTTTGATCAGATAGCTCAGTGTGGTAGATATATGGTTGGAATGCTGAAGGTTTTGAGTTCGGTTCTTATGTGGCGCAGACAGTTTTCCGGTCCAGCCTTTAATGACAAAGTCAAATATACGAAGAGAACAGTCCTCAGTGTGTGTGGCATTGGTGGCTTGGTTGCTTAGTTCTCGGTTCTGGCTGCGGCAGAGCAGGGTTCGATCCCCACCCTCACATCGATGCCCGGTGCCCGACAGAGGAGTGAGACAAGAGTCTCCTCCCAGGTTTTCGGAGAGATACAGCTGGAGGGTTATGTAACAGAAATGTAACAATTTTAATGAAAAAAAAAGTCTTTGTTTATTTCCTAGTAATCCCTTACCTTAGTTACCTCCCTGCCATGGCATCTATCTCAGCATCTACAGCTCATCAGGTAATCCTAACCCTTCAGCATCTCAGCAGCTAACCCGAACCCTAACCCTTCAGCATCTCAGCAGGTAACCCTAACCCTAACCCTAACCCTTCAGCATCTCAGCAGGTAACCCTAACCCTAACCCTAACCCTTCAGCATATCAGCAGGTAACCCTAACCCTAACCCTTCAGCATCTCAGCAGCTAACCCTAACCCTAACCCTAACCCTAACCCTAACCCTAACCTTTCAGCATCTCAGCAGGTAACCCTAACCCTAACCCTAACCCTTCAACATCTCAGCAGCTAACCCTAACCCTAACCCTAACCCTAACCCTAACCCTTCAACATCTCAGCAGCTAACCCTAACCCTAACCCTA